>NC_041389.1:628926700-628960012 GCF_002162155.2 Triticum dicoccoides
CCCCCCCAAGGCACCTAGGAGGTGCCTTCCCCTGCTGGGACTCTTCCTTTAGGGTTTCCCCAGGCGCATGGGCCTCTTGGGGCTGGTGCCCTTGGCCCATGTAAGCCAAGGCGCACCCCCTACAGCCCATGTGGCCCCCCGGGGCAGGTGGCCCCACCCGGTGGGCCCCCGGGACCCTTCCGGTGGTCCCGGTACAATACCGATGACCCCGAAACTTGTCCCGATGGCCGAAACAGGACTTCCTATATATAAATCTTTACCTACGGACCATTCCGGAACTCCTCGTGACGTCCGGGATCTCATCCGGGACTCCGAACAACATTCGGTTACCACATACAAGCTTCCTTTATAACCCTAGCGTCATCGAACCTTAAGTGTGTAGACCCTACGGGTTCGGGAGACATGCAGACATGACCGAGACGTTCTCCAGTCAATAACCAACAGCGGGATCTGGATACCCATGTTGGCTCCCACATGTTCCACGATGATCTCATCGGATGAACCACGATGTCAAGGACTCAATCGATCCCGTATACAATTCCCTTTGTCTAGCAGTATTTTACTTGCCCGAGACTCGATCGTCGGTATCCAATACCTTGTTCAATCTCGTTACCGGCAAGTCACTTTACTCGTTCCGTAACACATCATCCCGTGATCAACTCCTTGGTCACATTGCGCATATGATGATGTCCTACCGAGTGGGCCCAGAGATACCTCTCCGTTTACACGGAGTGACAAATCCCAGTCTCGATCCGCATAAAATAATAGATACTTTTGGAGATACCTGTAGTGCACCTTTATAGTCACCCAGTTATGTTGTGACGTTTGATACACCCAAAGCACTCCTACGGTATCCAGGAGTTACACGATCTCATGGTCAAAGGAAGAGATACTTGACATTGGCAAAGCTCTAGCAAATGAACTACACGATCTTTTGTGCTAGTCTTAGGATTGGGTCTTGTCCATCACATCATTCTCCTAATGATGTGATCCCGTTATCAACGACATCCAATGCCCATAGCCAGGAAACCATGACTATCTGTTGATCACAACGAGCTAGTCAACTAGAGGCTCACTAGGGACATATTGTGGTCTATGTATTCACACGTGTATTACGATTTCCGGATAATATATTTATAGCATGAATAAAAGACAATTATCATGAACAAGGAAATATAATAATAATACTTCTATTATTGCCTCTAGGGCATATTTCCAACAGTCTCCCACTTGCACTAGAGTCAATAATCTAGTTCACATCGCCATGTGATTAACACTCACAGGTCACATCGCCATGTGACTAATACCCAAGAGTTTACTAGAGTCAGTAGTCTAGTTCACATCACTATGTGATTAACACTCAATGAGTTTTATGTTTGATCGTGTTGCTTGTGAGAGAGGTTTTAGTCAACGGGTCTGAACCTTTCAGATCCGTGTGTGCTTTACAAATCTCTATGTCATCTCCTAGATGCAGCTACCACGCTCTATTTGGAGCTATTCCAAACAACTGTTCTACTTGGAGCTATTCTAAATTATTGCTCCATTATATGTATCCGGTCTCTCTACTCAGAGCTATCCGGATAGGTGTCAAGCTTGCATCGACGTAACCCTTTACGACGAACTCTTTTACCACCTCCATAATCGAGAAAAATTCCTTAGTCCACTAATTACTAAGGATAGCTTTGACCGCTGTCCTGTGAGCCATTCTTGGATCACTCTTGTACCCCTTGACTGACTCATGGCAAGGCACACTTCAAGTGCGGTACACAGCATAGCATACTGAAGAGCCTACGTCTTAAGCATAGGGGACGACCTTCGTCCTTTCTCTCTATTCTGCCATGGTCGAGCTTTAAGTCTTAACTTCGTACCTTACAACTCAGGGAAGAACTCCTTCTTTGACTGGTCCATCTTGAACACCTTCAAGATCATGTCAAGGTATGTGCTCATTTGAAAGTATTATTAAGCATTTTGATCTATCCTTATAGATCTTGATGCTCAATGTTCAAGTAGCTTAATCCAGGCTTTCCATTGAAAAACACTTTCAAAATAACCCTATATGCTTTCCAGAAATTCTACGTCATTTCTGATCAACAACATATACTCATCAGAAATTCTATAGTGCTCCCACTCACTTCTTTGGAAATACAAGTTTCTCGTAAACTTTGTATAAATCCAAAATCTTTGATCATCTCATCAAAGCGTACATTCCAACTCCGAGATGCTTACTCCAGTCCTTAGAAGGATCGCTGGAGCTAGCATACCTTTTAGCATCCTTAGGATCGACAAAACTTTTCTGATTGTATTGCATACAACCTTTCCTTACGAAAACTGGTAAGGAAACTTGTCTTGACATCCATCTGCCAGATTTCATAAATGCAGCTAATGCTAACATGATTCCGACGGACTTTAAGAATCGCTACGAGTGAGAAAATCTCATCGTAGTCAACTCCTTGAACTTGTCAGAAAACACTTCGCCACAAGTCGAGCTTCATAGATGGTGACATTACCATCCACGTCCGTCTTCTTCTTAAAAGATCCATTTATCTCAATGGATTGCCGATCATCGGGCAAGTCCATCAAAGTCCATGCTTTGTTCTGATATATGGATACTATCTCGGATTTCATGGCTTCTAACCATTTGTCGGAATTCGGGCCCACCATCGCTTCTCCATAGCTCGTAGGTTCATTGTTGTCTAGCAACATGACCTTCAAGACAGGATTACGTACCACTCTGAAGTAGTACGCATCCTTGTCATCCCACGAGGTTTGGTAGTGACTTGATCCGAAGTTTCATGATCAATATCATAAGCTTCCACTTCAATTGGTGTAGGTGCCACAGGAACAACTTCCTGTGCCCTGCCACACACTAGTTGAAGAGACGGCTCAATAACCTCATCAAGTTTCCACCATCCTCCCACTCAATTCTTTCGAGAGAAACTTTTTCTCGAGAAAGGACCCGATTCAAGAAACAATCCCTATTGCTTTCGGATCTGAATTAGGAGGTATACCCAACTGTTTTGGGTGTCCTATGAAGATGCATTTTATCCGCTTTGGGTTCGAGCTTATCAACCTGAAACTTTTTCACATAAGCGTCGCAGCCCCAAACTTTTAAGAAACGACAACTTAGGTTTCTCTAAACCATAATTCATACGGTGTCATCTCAACGGAATTACGTGGTGCCCTATTTAAAGTGAATGTGGTTGTCTCTAATGCCTAACCCATGAACGATAGTGGTAATTCGATAAGAGACATCATGGTACGCACCATATCCAATAGGGTGCAACTATGATGTTCGGACACACCATCACATTATGGTGTTCCAGGCGGTATTAATTGCGAAACAATTTCCACAATGTCTTAATTGTGTGCCAAAACTCGTAACTCAGATATTCATCTTTATGATCATATCATAGACATTTTATCCTCTTGTCACAATGATCTTTTACTTCACTCTGAAATTACTTGAACCATTCAATAATTCAGACTTGTGTTTCATCAAGTAAATATTCTCAACATCTACTCGAATCATCTGTGAAGTAAGAACATAACGATATTCACTGCATGCCTCAGCACTTATTGGACTGCACACATCAAAATGTGTTACTTCCAACAAGTTGCTATCTTGTTCCATCTTATTGAAACCGAGGCTTTTCAGTCATCTTGCCTATGTGGTATGATTTGCATATCTCAAGTGATTCAAAATCAAGTGAGTCCGAACGGTCCATTTGCATGGAGTTTCTTCATGCACATACACCAATAGACATGGTTCGCATGTCTCAAACTTTTCAAAAACGAGTGAGTCCAAAGATCCATCAACATGGAGCTTCTTCATGCGTTTTATACCAATATGACTTACACAGCAGTGCCACAAGTAAGTGGTACTATCATTACTATCTTATATCTTTTGGCATGAAAATGTGTATCACTACGATCGAGATTCAATAAACCATTCATTTTAGGTGTAAGACCATTGAAGGTATTATTCAAATAAACAGAGTAACCATTATTCTCCTTAAATGAATAACCGTATTGCGATAGACATAATACAATCATGTCTATGCTCAACGCAAACACCAATCTCGGTGGTAGAGGGAGCGTGCGATGCTTGATCATATCAACCTTGGAAACACTTCCAACATATATCGTCAGCTCACCTTTAGCTAGTCTCCGTTTATTCCGTAGCTTTTATTTCGAGTTACTAATACTTAGCAACCGAACCGGTATCCAATACCCTGGTGCTACTAGGAGTACTAGTAAAGTACACATTAACATAATGTATATCCAATATACTTCTATCGACCTTGCCAGCCTTCTCATCTACCAAGTATCTAGGGTAATGCTGCTCCAGTGGTTGTTCCCCTTATTACAGAAGCACTTAGTCTCGGGTTTGGGTTCAACCTCGGGTTTCTTCACTGGTGCAGCAGCTGGTTTGCCGTTTCATGAAGTATCCCTACTTGCCCTTGCCCTTCTTGAAACTAGTGGTTTCACCAACCATCAACAATTGATGCTCCTTCTTGATTTCTACTTTCGCGGTGTCAAACATCGCGAATACCTCAAGGATCATCATATCTATCCCTGATATGTTATAGTTCATCACGAAGCTCTAGCAGCTTGGTGGCAATGACTTTGGGGAAACATCACTATCTCATCTGGAAGATCAACTCCCACTCGATTCAAGTGATTGTTGTGCTCAGACAATCTGAGCACAAGCTCAACGATTGAGCTTTTCTCCCTTAGTTTGCAGGCTAAGAAAATCGTCGGAGGTCTTATACCTCTTGACGTGGGCACGAGCCTGAAATCCCAATTTCAGCCCTCGAAACATCTCATATGTTCCACGACGTTTCGAAAACGTCTTTGGTGCCTCTACTTAAACCATTTAATTGAACTATCACGTAGTTATCAAAACGTGTATGTCCGATGTTCGCAACATCGACAAACAACGTTGGGGTTCAGCACACTGAGCGGTGCATTAAGGACATAAGCTTTCTACTGATCGCATAATCGCTACTATCAACTTTCAACTATATTTTCTCTAGGAACATATCTAAACAGTAGAACTATAGCGTGAGCTACGACATAATTTGCAAAAGGTCTTTTGACTATGTTCAGGATAATTAAGTTCATCTTATGAACTCCCACTCAGATAGACATCCCTCTAGTCATCTAAGTGATTACATGATCCGAGTCAACTAGGCCGTGTCCGATCATCACGTGAGACGGACTAGTCATCATCGGTGAACATCTTCATGTTGATCGTATCTACTATACGACTCATGCTCGACCTTTCGGTCTCCGTGTTCCGAGGCCATGTCTGTACATGCTAGGCTCGTCAAGTTAACCCTAAGTGTTTTCGCTGTGTAAAACTGTCTTACACCCGTTGTATGTGAACATAAGAATCCATCACACCCGATCATCACGTGGTGCTTAGAAGCGACGAACTGTAGCAACGGTGCACAGTTAGGGGAGAACACTTCTTGAAATTGTTGTAAGGGATCATCTTATTTACTACCGTCGTCCTAAGCAAACAAGATGCATAAACATGATAAACATCACATGCAATCAAATAGTGACATGATATGGCCAATATCATTTTGCTCCTTTTGATCTTCATCTTCGGGGCTCCATGATCATCATCGTCACCGGCACAACACCATGATCTCCATCATCATGATCTCCATCATTGTGTCTTCATGAAGTTGTCACGCCAACGACTACTTCTACTTCTATGACTAACGCGTTTAGCAATAAAGTAAAGTAGTTTACATGGCGTTCTTCAATGACACGCAGGTCATACAAAAATAAAGACAACTCCTATGGCTCCTGCCGGTTGTCATACTCATCGACATGCAAGTTGTGAATCCTATTACAAGAACATGATCAATCTCATACATCACATATATCATTCATCACATCCTTTTGGCCATATCACATCACATAGCATACCCTGCAAAAACAAGTTAGACGTCCTCTAATTGTTGTTTGCATGTTTTACGTGGCTGCTATGGGTTTCTAGCAAGAACGTTTCTTACCTACGCAAGACCACAACGTGATATGCCAATTGCTATTTACCCTTCATAAGGACCCTTTTCATCGAATCCGTTCCGACTAAAGTGGGAGAGACTGGCACCCGCTAGCCACCTTATGCACCAAGTGCATGTCAATCGGTGGAACCTGTCTCACGTAAGAGTACGTGTAAGGTCGGTCCGGGCCGCTTCATCCCACAATACCGTCGAAACAAGATTGGACTAGTAACGGTAAGCATATTGAACAACATCAACGCCCACAACTACTTTGTGTTCTACTCGTGCAAAGAATCTACGCAATAGACCTAGCTCATGATGCCACTGTTGGGGAACGTAGCAGAAATTCAAAAAATTTCCTACGTAACACCAAGATCTATCTATGGAGAGACCAGCAACGAGTAGAAAGGGAGAGTGCATCTACATACCCTTGTAGATCGCTAAGCGGAAGCGTTCAAGTGAACGGGGTTGATGGAGTCGTACTCGTCGTGATTCAGATCACCGATGATCAAGTGCCGAACGGACGGCACCTCCGCGTTCAACACACGTACAGCCCGGTGACGTCTCCCACGCCTTGATCCAGCAAGGAGAGAGGGAGAGGTTGAGGAAGACTCCATCCAACAGCAGCACAACGGCGTGGTGGTGGTGGAGGAGCGTGGCAATCCCGCAGGGCTTCGCCAAGCACCATGGGAGAGGAGGAGGAGAACTTGGGAGAAGGGGAGGGGCTGCACCAAAGGCATAAGGTATGTTTGGGAGGCCCTCCTACCCCACTATATATAGGGATCCCAAGGGGTGGTGCGCCAGCCCCTAGGAGATCCAATCTCCAAGGGGGCGGCGGCCAGGGGAGGAGTCCTCCCCCCCCCCCAAGGCACCTAGGAGGTGCCTTCCCCTGCTGGGACTCTTCCTTTAGGGTTTCCCCAGGCGCATGGGCCTCTTGGGGCTGGTGCCCTTGGCCCATGTAAGCCAAGGCGCACCCCCTACAGCCCATGTGGCCCCCCGGGGCAGGTGGCCCCACCCGGTGGGCCCCTGGGACCCTTCCGGTGGTCCCGGTACAATACCGATGACCCCGAAACTTGTCCCGATGGCCGAAACAGGACTTCCTATATATAAATCTTTACCTCCGGACCATTCCGGAACTCCTCGTGACGTCCGGGATCTCATCCGGGACTCCGAACAACATTCGGTTACCACATACAAGCTTCCTTTATAACCCTAGCGTCATCGAACCTTAAGTGTGTAGACCCTACGGGTTCGGGAGACATGCAGACATGACCGAGACGTTCTCCAGTCAATAACCAACAGTGGGATCTGGATACCCATGTTGGCTCCCACATGTTCCACGATGATCTCATCGGATGAACCACGATGTCAAGGACTCAATCGATCCCGTATACAATTCCCTTTGTCTAGCGGTATTTTACTTGCCCGAGACTCGATCGTCGGTATCCAATACCTTGTTCAATCTCGTTACCGGCAAGTCACTTTACTCGTTCCGTAACACATCATCCCGTGATCAACTCCTTGGTCACATTGCGCATATGATGATGTCCTACCGAGTGGGCCCAGAGATACCTCTCCGTTTACACGGAGTGACAAATCCCAGTCTCGATCCGCATAAAACAATAGATACTTTTGGAGATACCTGTAGTGCACCTTTATAGTCACCCAGTTACGTTGTGACGTTTGATACACCCAAAGCACTCCTACGGTATCCAGGAGTTACACGATCTCATGGTCAAAGGAAGAGATACTTGACATTGGCAAAGCTCTAGCAAATGAACTACACGATCTTTTGTGCTAGTCTTAGGATTGGGTCTTGTCCATCACATCATTCTCCTAATGATGTGATCCCGTTATCAACGACATCCAATGCCCATAGCCAGGAAACCATGACTATCTGTTGATCACAACGAGCTAGTCAACTAGAGGCTCACTAGGGACATATTGTGGTCTATGTATTCACACGTGTATTACGATTTCCGGATAATACAGTTATAGCATGAATAAAAGACAATTATCATGAACAAGGAAATATAATAATAATACTTTTATTATTGCCTCTAGGGCATATTTCCAACACTTTCTTTGGAGAAGCGACATCTCAGAGAGAATGATGTGGCATACCCGGTTTTCGTGGCCAAGGTGCCAGAGGGCAAGGGCTTTGTGGATGGCGACATCGGGGGTACGATCGTCCTGCGGTTTGATGACATCTTTGCTATGTTTAACCTTCATCCGCTGCACTACACCTTCGTTCGGCTGTTTTCGCTGAGTATGGAGATGCGGATCATTAGAGACAAGACCCCGGACATCGTGATAGTCGACCCCTTCTACATGTGTGTCAAGCACTTGAGCAGCGCTGGGGATCGCCAAGTTGCGAGTTCACACCTCGAAGGCGTCATTCTGGCAAACCCAGATAAGGATAACTTCCTTGTGGCTTACTTTCCCGAGTAAGTCATCCCTTAACCGCCTCGTAACATATGATTTCTTAGATTTCGATTGTTATTTTTTTTCTAACATTCCGTGTTCTGTGTAGTGACACACATTGCACACTCATCCTCCTAAGCCCGAAATATTCCATGGCCACGTATTTCGACCCGAACCGTAACTCCAAGATAGACTACACAAATATCAAGAAAGTTCTTGATGATGTTCTCCCCGGCTACGCCAAATCTGGAGGCACCTTCACCAGGGCAGTTCGTAAGTACGGCAAGTACACCTTCTCACACAATACTAAGTTCTGCTGCGTCAAGCAGCCGCCTGGCGGTCAGAAGGATGCCTACTACACCCTCCATCACATGCGGGCGATCGTAAGGGACCATCATCACCTTCTGCTACCAGATAGTCTCAAAGATTGGGCCGCGAGGTTGTCGGGAACCTAGGACGCGGACCTCAGACAAGAATTCTTTCGCATCCAGTCGGAGTTTGCGGACATCATCCATCAAGATGTCCTTCATACCTCAGGGCAGTTCTTCCGCAGATATCAACCATCCAACAGTGAGATAGATGGAACGCTACAAATGCAGGGTGACAACGACCGCGATTTCATGACCATCACGACAGACGACGGTTTCATCGACGCACATGTTCGATGAGTCGAGTCGAAAGTAGTGATGTGTAGTTCTGAAACATTGATTGGCTCATGTTGTAATTAAACTTTAATGAATTCGTATGTCTCTTTGGTTTGGACAGTCGTTCAACTTAGATGTAATCGATGCTATTTATTAGTAGGACCATGAATCGTGCTATTAATGTCTTGCTTTTCTCTTTCGATCCTTTTGTTGCATACTTACATATTGCTTATGTATTGTCTGTTGTTTGGCTTGTGCATAGAGATGCTGTCATATGTCGTGTACAAGGGTAAGGTTCCCGGAGTCTACTACGACTGGGAGGAGTGTCGGAGACAGGTTCACCGTTTCAGTGGTAACAGTTACAAAGGGTACACCACTAGGGCGGAGGCCGAATCTAGATACGCCCGCTATCTAGCGGGAGAGAGGAGGGAGCATTGGAGGAAACGGATGAAGACCAGTTTGATCGCGATGATGCTCATCATGATGACCGCATCTCTCTTCTATGTGATGGTAGTTTAGATGATCGATATCGACTTGTAATGTGAAGACAAACTCGATACTCGCGGTCTTGAGACTTGTAATGTTTTATCTTTGTTCGGTCTTTTGAATTCAGAGACTAATATGATGAATTGTATTCGGATACTAATCTTCTATTGTATTCGATGAATCTGCTGTTGTTGTGTGCTGCTGTCTATATTTTGTCCAATAATATATTTTGTAACCTGTGCAAAAATCAGAAAAGTAAAAAAAACAAATATTCATACTAATGGGGCATCACCTCCAAGTGCGCCATTAGTATGCCAAAGGATACTAATGGCGCATCACCTCAGAATGCGCTATTAGTATGACAAAGCACATGGTTACGTATGGCCCCCCGGGAGGCATACTAATGGCACATGTTCTTACATACTAATGGCGGTGCGCCATTAGTATACCAGATACTAATGGCGCACCAGTGGTGCGCCATTAGTAAAAAATACTAGTGGCGTGCTACTAATGGCGCACCGGTAGTGCGCCATTAGTAGGCAAAACCGGTGCACCATTAGTAGGCCTTTTCCTAGTAGTGTGCACACAATATTTAAATATTCAAGTACGAACCAAGACTATTGCAAGACTGTCATGCAAGTGGCTATCGTGGCTTGCTTGGGGATGAAGAATACATCGGGCAGAAGTGCGGAAAGCTCGCAGAAGGAATTGCCGGAAAAGTTTCTCCCTCGGAGGGGGCTAATTAGGGGCAAGGGAAAAATGGTCATTTTTAGAATGTTAGAACATAGTGAAAATGGTACCAACATAACGGGCTCGACGAGACAAAGAAGTAGGCTTTGGAATCACCTCATTCAGAGTTACGAGCAAGAAGTTGTGATAGTTTTTCTGCCAGGGACCTATCCGTGAAAAGTTTTTTGCAAACAAGCCCCTGACTCAGAAAACTGGAAGCGCCTTCTGATGGAATACGTTTTCTGAAAGTGAAAACGTATTTCCAGCCGCAGTTCAACCGAAGTATGCTTTCTGAACAGGAAAATGTATTCGCAGGAATACATGTCCACTTATCTGAGGTGGCAAGGCGGGGTCAACGCGTGTGTGGCTGACAGGTGGGGTCCGTGCTATGGTGGGGCCCGCATGGCCGACCGTCGTCTTCTATCTCCACTGATCCCGCACGGGACAGAGGTAGCACCAGCCCCGGCGAGGTTTGTCGGCGACTCCGGCCACCACTCGGGCCGTGCCACCTACCAGTGTGATCAGGGGCCTAAGACGCACCCTCCTAGATCACTCACGCTTCCCGGGAAGGTCCGAAGCGATGAAGACTCCAATGCCGGCGGACGGGATCTACGGGTGACGATGGTCTCGGTGCTTTGGTGCTACGCAGCCGAGAGAAAGGGGTGGGGAAGGCTCGCTAGGCTCGAGGAGTTTCACTGGTGGTGGAGAGAAAGAGAGAGGGGCTCTGCCTCGAGCTGATTTAGCCAGGCACGACCGGCGGCCATGGCGGCCATGGCAAGTGAGGAGGGTCTCCGGGGACGAATGGAGAGGACGGGGTGGCTTCTTGGAAGATGTAGAAGGGGCTGGTGTGGTCGGGAGGTGTCGGGGTGGGCTTATATAGCCGAGGCGTGGGTGTCGTGGCCGAGTGCCACTGCTCGGGTCCGGCCAGAGTTTCTAGCGAGCACTAGGTCATAGGAGGGGCTCGGAGACAACAGGCAAGCACAGTGGAGGGTCACAGAGCAGAGCAACGCCAAGGTGAGGGGAGGAAGAGGCCGCGGCGTGCAACAGAGCCCGTGGCCATTGTGCACCTGTGGGCGTGTGGCGGCTAGCACTGACGAGGAAGTGAAGGAAATATGCCCTAGAGGAAATAATAAATTGTTATTTATTTCCTTATTTCATGATAAATGTTTATTATTCATGCTAGAATTTTATTAACCGGAAACTTAGTACATGTGTGAATACATAGACAAAACATATTGTCCCTAGTATGCCTATACTAGACTAGCTCGTTAATCAAAGATGCTTATGTTTCCTAACCATAGACATGTGTTGTCATTTGATGAACGGGATCACATCATTAGGAGAATGATTTGATGGACATGACCCATCCGTTAGCTTAGCATTATGATCCTTACAGTTTCATTGCTACTGCTTTATTCATGACTTATACATGTTCCTCAGACTATGAGATTATGCAACTCCCGAATACCAGAGGAACACTTTGTGTGTTACCAAACATCACAACATAAAAGGGTGATTATAAAGGTGCTCTACAGGTCTCTCCGAAGGTATTTGTTGGGTTGGCATAGATCAAGATTAGGATTTGTCACTATGTGTTTCAGAGAGGTATCTCTGGGCCCTCTCGCTAATGCTCATCACTATAAGCCTTGCAAGCATTGTAGCTAATGAGTTAGTTGCGGGATGAAGTATTACGGAACGAGTAAAGAGACTTGCTGGAAACGAGATTGAACTAGGTATGATGATACCGATGATCGAATCTCGGGCAAGTAACATACCGATGACAAAGGGAACAACATATGTTGTTATGCGGTTTGACCGATAAAGATCTTCGTAGCATATGTGGGTGCCAATATGAGCATAGGTTCCTCTATTGTTTATTGACTGGAGATGTGTCTCGGTCATGTCTACATAGTTCCCAAACCCGTAGGGTCCGCACGCTTAACGTTCGATGACGATTTGTATTATGAGTTATGTGTTTTGATGACCGAAGTTTGGTCGGAGTCCTGGATGAGATCACGAACATGACAAGGAGTCTCGAAATGGTCGAGACATAACGATTGATATACTGGACGGCTATATTCGGACACTGGAAGTTTTCCGGAGAAGTTTCGGATAAAACCGGAGTGCCAGAGGGTTACCGGAACACCCCCCCCCCCAGGGGAACTAATGGGCCTCGATGGACCTTAGTGGAGAGAGAGAGGGGCGGCCAGGGCAGGCCGCGCTCCCCCTCCCCCTTGGGTCCGAATTGGACTAGGAGGGGCGGCGGCGCCCCCCTTTCCTTCTCGCTCTCCCTCTCCTTCCTTCCCCCTCTTTCCCTCTTGGTGGAATCCTACTAGGACTGGTAGTCCTAGTAGGACTCCCCTAGTTGGGACACGCCCTAAGAGGGCCGGCCAGCCTCCCCTTGCTCCTTTATATACGGGGCAGGGGGCACCCTAGAACACACAAGTTGATCTTTTAGTCGTGTGCGGTGCCCCCCTCCACAGTTACACACCTCGGTCATATCGTCGTAGTGCTTAGGCGAAGCCCTGTGCCGGTAACTTCATCATCACCATCGCCACGCCGTATGTTCGGTACTTGGATCGGTTAGATCGTGAAGTCGTTCCACTACATCAACCGCGTTAACTAACGCTTCCTCTCGTGGATTTGTCACGGCAGATGTCCTTAGTGTCAGGACTTAGTTGCGAGGCCAACGCATCTATGTGGTAGCTTGAGAGGGGTTGAGTGGGACGAGAGACGCGGGGCGGATCAGCACACAAGACAAGGTTTTAGACAGCTTCGGGCCCCGGGAAACATCATCCGGTAATAACCCTACATGCTGTTTGTGGCTAGGTCTCATTATTCTCATGAGGGAGTCGCCGCATAAACCGGCTCTCCTCTTAGATGTGTCTAGCCCTAGAGATTATTTTCCTGTCCCTCTTGGGGAGCCCAGCCCCTCCTTATATAAGTTAGAGGGGCGGGTTACATGTGGAGTCCTAGTAGGACTAGGACTAGTCTATCTTCTCTTACAAGTTGATTACAAGTCCGGGTCTTGCTTCCTTGTAAAGGAAATATTTTTCATCCCTTTCCTCTTAATCCGGCCCATCATAACGTGAGCCGGCCTTCTGGGCTTTGGGCCTTGTTTTCCATCTAACCCGTCCGTCGGGTTACTAATGAGTCGCCAAGATCGGGCAGGTCATCTATGAATCGCCAAGCTCCGGGTGGGTCACCAGTGAGTCGCCAATTTCGGCCGGGTCATACCGCGGGGTATATCCCCGACATTAGCCCCCAATTTAATTTGGATTTATCCTTGTTAAATTGATCCTGCAAAATAACTCAAGAACAAATTTGACAGGTTGTGCTCCGGGTTAAATACTCTTGCAAGCCGGCACCTGAACATGTTTAAGTCCTTGTCATTTCCTTGTTGATATAAATATGTCCATAACCTCATAGAAAAATCTTATTTAATAGATATGCTTCAATTTTGTCAATAAAAAAATCCAGATACTTCTTTTGAAAAATCCGGGTTAACAGGCCAGCTTCAGAATCAATTTGCTGACATTGGTCTTCTTGTAGAGAAATATTGTAAGAAATAATCCACTTGAGTCGGCTTCCCAGGCGCCGGCTTAATAAACATATTGGACTCAAGATTCATCTGGTGATCCGCCGGTTTAAAGATGTAAAGGCTGGCGAGCAAAATTGCCGGCTTGTAAATATTGATAACACCGGGTCAAAACTGTTGCTGATGCCGGGTTAATCTTATGATGACGCCGGGTCATAAACTTTGCAGATTTCTATGATACTAATATAATACCTGATTTGCTCAAAACTGATAATTTGAAGTTATTCCTCCCTTATATGCATATCACCTGTAGCCCCCAAGTGTCGGGTTATCATGCTTGCAGCAACCTGTGACTTGTAATTGCCTTATGCTCATAAAGATTTCAACCAGTGTAGCCCCCAAGTGCCGGGTCATTATGCAATAATGAGCAGGGACTTTGTAAATATGATCATGTAAACTTGAGCAACAACGTGTAGCCCCCAAGGGCCGGCTCAATAGGATATTACTGAGCTGGGACTTTGTATATGATTCATTGATAATACCATCAAATGATGTAATCTCCACCATGGGGCTTGAACCCACGTCCACAAGGTTAAGAGCTTTGTACTCTACCAACTAAATAATGGATCTTTCAATATAATGGATTAAGGCTTGTGTACCTTGAATTTCTTACAGGAGCAATTGGTATCCCCCAAGGGCCCGCTCATTTAAAATGTAATGAGTCGGGTCTTCAATAAGTTGAGCAAAAAATGATTTTGCATTAGCCCCCAAGTGTCGGGTCGTAAGCCTGCAGCGACTCGGGACTATTTCCTCCACTGTGAAATAAATCATGCCCATTGATAAAAATAATAGCCGTCGCGCTAAAACGACTTTGAAAACCTCAATCATAACACTAGTTATTGATAATCACGATAGAAATCCAGCCATGTTGGCTATTCAAGATTTGAATAATATAATCCGGTATGAAAACCTCAATCATTCAATATCATCATGAAAATCCAGCCAGTTTTGGCTATTAAAGATTTGAATACCACATCGGTTGACAAGTAAATCCGGAGTTTAAATACCTGGCGGCCCTTGGCCGATGAGGACTTAATGTGCATTCATTGTAAGCCGGAATTTTTGTAACCCGGTGGCCTATAGCCCTTGAGAAAATCAATAATTGATAACCCTTTTGAGACACCAATTTCAGTGATGAGCTTGGACTGAAGCATTTATATAAGTCATAGTTCTGCAAATCCTGCACAGAGTTTAAACAACATATGCCCTGGCGACTTAATGTCAAGAGCCAGGGCGGGTAACCACCCAAATGTAGTCTTACCCTGCACACAAGTAGATCACAAGAACCCTTGGCGGTTTGCCGCAGGGCGAGTCATAATACCTCACATATAACCATTGTGATATTGAATTTGTACTGCCGGTTTACATGACCTGTGCAGTAAGGGTGATAACCCAATCCTTAGAAGCCAATGCTTCCACATAGATGATGATTGTCATAAGCTGGCGACTTATAGTTAAAAGTCAAGTCGGGTTAAGCATAAAACACTTATATACATTTGAGATATAATCCAAAAAAGGTCTCAAGGCAAACCCAAAATTGTTCGCAAAAAAGACTTAAAAAAATTTAAGGCTTCTGATTCGTATATGATCAGAAAACAGTTCCAAAGGGGTTGAGCTAAGATTCGAATATGATCATATAGCCCCCAGTGGCTCTGGCGTTGCCAATCAAGAGGGTACCGACAGCTATGTTCCCTTTGGTTCGAATACGACCTATGTTTGAATAGGAAGCCCCCAAATGACCTTGAGAATTGTTTAACGACGCTGATTCGAATGCGATCCACGTCGGACCCAAAAGAGGTTAAGCTATGATTCGGATATGATCAAGAAGCCCCCTAGTGAGTTTGGCAGTGTGCCGATCAAAAGGATTTCGACAGCTATGTTCTCTTTGGTTCGAATACGACCTATGTTTGAACAGGAAGCCCTCAAGTGACCATATATTAGCATTGCACCGATCAAGAGGGTACTGACAGCTATGCTCGATGAGCAGGAAGCCCCCGAGTGACCATAATAAAATAAGCCGTAAGGCAGGATACCTATGTTTGAACCGAGCATCATGGCAGCAAGTTCTTTTTTGCAACCTTTAATTTTTCTTAGAACTCGAACTTGCGAGAGATTAATTCTTTTTGAACCGGAACTTTAAACCGGATTTGAAAGCTTCAAAAATTTGTGAGGGACAAATTTACCTTGAGCCGGATTTGAGAGCTTCAAAAATTTGTGAGGGATAAATTTACCCTGGGCCGGCTTTTGAACCGGATTTGAGAGCTTCCGTGCTTTGTGGGAGAAAGATGTCTCTTGAACCGGATTTTAAACCAGAGTCCTTATTTTGAGCCGGAAATCTTCTGACGGCTTTTAAATTTTCATCGATCTAGCAGTAATCTCCGGGGCCCGGGTTATTTTTCCCTTCAATGACCCGGAGTTCTTGAATTCATTGAAACCGGCTAATTTTGCCGAGTCATACCATTGTAGCCCCCGAGTCTCAAGACGACTCGAGGAGTTGGCTTGAGATTCTCCATATTTGACCATAGCGGAAGGTATTCATAATTGGCGTTGATAGCGCAATGTGAATCCATAGAAGGTTGAGGTGACTGCGGCGGGTTATAAATGATCCCGTATGAGCCGTGTCAGCAACTCGGCCAATGGTTCCTTCCAACTGGCTGTTTGAATTTAACCAAACTATAGTGGTGGCGACTTGTGCACCTGCCCATTGAACCATCTAGTGCAGACAACGGTGGATAATATATGATAATTTGCCTCCAATTTGTTGGAAGAAAACCGGGCTTCCCAAGTAATGACTTGCTCATACTCAATGAACAGCTCACGTAGACAGGCGCGGCCCGGTGTGTTGATGTAGACCAGGCCGCGAGAGACGGACGGTAAAGACGACCGCAGCATCAGAGGCGGCTCAGACAAATGAGTCGGCCGCGACATTATAAGCCGGCGCAGGCGAGTCAACCTCGTCGTTTTGATGTAGTGAACAATTGTCCTGCATCAACAATATTGCAGACCAAGACAAAGATAAACTGATCTTTGTAAAAAAATAATATGGGCTAATAAAATATATTTTAAATGGATATCACCTGATGTGTCAGGCCAGAAATAATCCGCCATGAAGTTGATGATCACTATGGTGACGCTGAAGTTAATCACGGGCGAGTCAGTCGCAGGAGCAACAGATGAGCCGGCCGCGGCGTTGTAAGCCGGTGCGGACGGGTGAGTCAATTGCAGGCGCGGTAAACCACGCGGCCGGCGAGTTAATCACGGGCGTGGTAAGCCACACGGCCGGCGAGTTAATCACTGGCGTTGTCCCGGCGAGTTGATGTAGATTTGAGCTGTACGGGCGGCGGCTTGCGCACACCCATTCCATCAGTAAGCAGGCGCGGACGCCGGTGCGTGATGATGCTGCTTCATCGATACAACATGGTACCACTTTTACTGCACATAAAAATATACAAACCAAAGTAATTGCTCTCTTTGATTAAATTATGTACTAAAAGTAGATAGAAACAATAGCACCTGGTCTGTTATCAGATGAACACAAATGCTGGTATTGAATAATGCTGGACAGCGTCAGCACCCACGTGACCCTTTTTGTTAATACATCCCTTTGATTTCCATGCACTTTGGCACGACTAGCAGTTCCTCCCCATTCTTCTTTCCTCAAACCTGAACCCTCGACCTCGTAGAAAATTCTTCTGAATCCAAATCAGTGTTGGGGGGCTGCCTCTTAATCCTTCCTATGCGTGTACAGTGTCTGTACTAGTTGATGATTTCTTCACATGCAGGGGCTAGGGAATCCATCAGACTTGGACCCTTGATCCCTGTGCGTATGCTAGGTTGACCCGGAGATTTCACGGGGTTAAAAACAGACCAGCCCGGCGCGGCTGAGGCCAGTTGAGACGCCCGACAACTTTGCAGCAGAGCAGGAGCGACTTGGAGCCAGGTAGTTTTTTTTTTCGAAACGAAGGCAAAAGATTTGCCTCATCGATTAATTAAGAAGAAGAGAGTTGTCCAGTTAATTAATGGAAAACCGGGCGAAAACCAATACAAATAAATCACATGCGGACTACTCTCAAAGTCTAAAACCCCAAGATCGCACTGTTGACCCTACAGACATTTCTAACAAGCAACAGACCCAAGCCCACACGCACCTACATCGCAAAGGAATCCCCAAAAAGAACACCTCGAATGTAGACAAATGACCCCCCAAAAATCATGATGATAAGCTAAACAATGAGGACGGCCCATAAGACCAAGGAGCAACCATTAAGCAGTTGCAGACGCCTTCCCTAAGGCATCACTCTTCTTGTTTTTGCTTTTGAGAGACTTCTCCACCTTTTTGATCTTGTCTTTGTTTAACTTTTCGGTCAGGATGCATGCAACCGCTTTTCCAGACCCAAGGCTAGCCGCCTCCAAGCTAGAGAGCAAGCTGCAAAGCTCTTTTGCAAAGAGAGCATCGGAACAAGGTGCCAACGTATTTGTCCCAACAACATCTCCACCTGGGGGCACCACGTGCCCAACGGTCACAGGCGAGCGAGTGACCGAGGCATCCAAACCTGCACACACCACAAAGCCAGTCTGGCTAGACTCCAAGGACGACGGTGAGGGTGTCGTGGGCACCGCCAAAGCCCCTAGCAAGCCCATCTCCTTCGGAATCGCCACGGAAAGAGGTGGAGTGGACTCCTCACATAGCACTGTCAACTCAGGCATAATCTGTAGAATTGGAGCCACAATCTCAACAATCACTTCACCCCCAACGTCAGTCGACACCATAGAGCAGGGCCTAACACGAGGAGAGAACCCTCCATAGAGGTCAACTCCCTCTCCATCTGCAGAACCAACTTGAAGCTCGGGAAGTAGAGACCCAATCGGCACAACCTGAAGTTTACCAAGAGCAACCTCGAGCGGAGGCTGCAGTGATGTAGGCGACGACGGCGGCTCGCGAACAGGTCTCAACGGAGGCAGCGGTTCGGCAGGGCCGGCCTCGGCAGAGGCGCACCACACTGGTGACGAGCGGTTCGCAGGCAACGGTAGTCGCGGGTTGTTTGAGGCAGCGACAAGGGCCATCCAAGGCGGCCCCAAGGCCGGAGCAAAACGCGGTGATGGCGGCTCGACATGTGCAGAAAACCACGGCTTGGCATTTTGGAAGCGGCGCGGACGAGAGAGTCGGCCGTAGTGTTGGAAACAGCATGGACGCGGGCGAGTAGGCTTTTGTAATGAATAATGGTCCTGCGGAAGAATACCACAGATCAGAATAATTGTTCTCGAACAATTTAATATGTACTGATCAAATGGACTGGATGAATATAACCTGATGTATTTGAACGGGAGATGTCCGTAGACTGGTCAAATGACTCCGTAGTCAAAATATAGGCTAGCGTACTAGTACTTCCTCCGTTTTTCTTTTTTCAACCATCTGGTGATTTTTGTCTATCTTCATATGGGTATCTGGTGCCGTTTCCCTCTCCTTCATCAGGTACCCAGACACATCGAGGCAACCAACGGCGCGGCAGGCAGCTGGCCAAAGGTACATCGGCGACGGCGGGTACCTTTAAATAATGACTGGATTTAAACCTGCGTCCTTATGAGGTTTTCCTCTCCGTGTAGCAGACGGATTAAAAAAGTGCAACTTGATTTGCAGGCCTTGGTCTTTACGCCAGGGAGTAGTACTCCATCTAGTCGGATTCCTCTGGAATTACGCGTGTACACAACTACACGCAGGTGAACAAGCCTAGCAGATGATCCGTGACCCAGTGACTTTGATAGATAATGTACGCCTTTGTAGGGCAATGCAACAGCAGAGATTGATTGTCGGTCTCGGCGGGTTACGGCTGCAGATAAAACAATCTGAAGCGGCAGATTGCGAGACTGCGGTGGTGGTCTGACCGCATCGTTTCGCCAATTCTCTTCTTTTTCTTTTTTGAAGTAGCGTCAGATTAGCAATGATGGTAGTGGCTTGTCTTGTTGTGCACATACTCTTGAGTAAAAAAGGCAAATCCCTAGAGAATCCGTGATGTAAGCTTGCTTTTGGGAACCGAGACCGGGTCTGTGTGGGTCCTTGCTGGTTCTGTCTCGTGGAGTTGACCCAGCGCGGTTTACGCGCAGCGGACACCGCTGCTGGCCCTTCACATGAATCGTCTTTAACGACGATCTGATGATGGTTTTTTTTATCGTCCGTCCATCTAGTAAATAAATCCAGCGTACCAAGAATTCACGCAGTGCTTGTACTGTACGAGGAATTTGACTGATGCACAGATTTCACGTGACCTTCTTCGGGTGACTGAGCAGTAGAACTACAGGCTGCTTCCGGACGCGCGGCCGCCCGCGGCAATTAGGATTGAGCACTGATTTTTTTTCGACCGATGAACACGGAGTCGGTATAGATCTGACCTTGGCTTTGATCCAGCTGATTTGCGAGCTTCTTGATCCTTGGGATAAATCCCTCCAAGAACTCAACACCACCGTGCACGAGCCCCACGGTGGGCGCCAACTGTCGTGGATTTGTCACGGCAGATGTCCTTAGTGTCAGGACTTAGTCGCGAGGTCAACGCATCTATGTGGTAGCTTGAGAGGGGTTGAGTGGGACGAGAGACGCGGGGCAGATCAGCACACAAGACAAGGTTTTAGACAGCTTCGGGCCCCGGGAAACATCATCCGGTAATAACCCTACATGATGTTTGTGGCTAGGTCTCATTATGCTCATGAGGGAGTCGCCGCCTAAACCGGCTCTCCTCTTAGATGTGTCTAGCCCTAGAGATTATTTTTCTGTCCCTCTTGGGGAGCCCTGCCCCTCCTTATATAAGTTAGAGGGGCGGGTTACATGTGGAGTCCTAGTAGGACTAGGACTAGTCTATCTTCTCTTACAAGTTGATTACAAGTTCGGGTCTTGCTTCCTTGTAAAGGAAATATTCGTCATCCCTTAACTCTTAATCCGGCCCATCATAACGTGAGCCGGCCTTCTGGGCTTCGGGCCTTGTTGTCCATCTGACCCGTCCGCCGGGTTATTAATGAGTCGCCAAGATCGGGCAGGTCATCTATGAATCGCCAAGCTCCGGGCGGGTCACCAGTGAGTCGCCAATTCCAGCCGGGTCATACCGTGGGGTATATCCCCGACACTTCCGCTTTCAGTCTACGAGGGTACGTGAACTCACTCTCCCCTCTCGTTGCTATGCATCAAATATATAGATCTTGCGTGATCATAGGATTTTTTTGGAAATTACCGAGTTCCCCAACAGTGGCATCCGAGCCAGTTCTATGCGTAGATGTTATATGCACGAGTAGAACACAAAGAATTGTGGGCGATAATAGTAATACTGCTTACCACCAATGTCTTACTTTGATTCGGCGGTATTGTTGGATGAAGCTTGCCGGACAGGTTCATGAGACTGGTTCTACCGATGTGCTGTTGCACAAAGGTGGCTGACGGGTGTCTGTTTCTCCAACTTTAGTTGAATCGAGTTTGACTATGGCCGGTCCTTGTTGAAGGTTAAAACAACACACTTGACAAAAAATCATTGTGGTTTTGATGCGTAGGTAAAAATGGTTCTTGCTAGAAGCCCGTAGCAGCCACGTAAAACTTGCAACAACAAAGTAGAGGATGTCTAACTTGCTTTTGCAGGGCTTGCTGTGATGTGATATGGTCAAGGCATGATGTGATATAAATTGTTGTATAAGATGATCATGTTTTGTAACAAAGTTATCGGCAACTGGCAGGAGCCATATGGTTGTCGCTTTATGCAATGCAATCGCCATGTAATTGTTTTACTTTATCACTAAGCGGTAGCGATAGTCGTAGTAACAATAGTTGGCGAGACGATAATGATGCTACGATGGAGATCAAGGTGTCGCGCCGGTGACGATGGAGATCATGATGATGCTTTGGTGATGGAGATCATTAGCACAAGATGATGATGGCCATATCATGACACATAGTTTGATTGCATGTGATGTTTATCTTTTATGCATCTTATTTTTCTTAGTACGGCGGTAGCATTATAAGATGATCCCTTACTAAATTTTAAGGTATAAGTGTTCTCCCTGAGTATGCACCGTTGCTACAGTTCGTCGTGCCGAGACACCACATGATGATCGGGTGTGATAAGCTCTACGTTCACATACAATGGGTGCAAGCCAGTTTTGCACACACAGAATACTCGGGTTAGACTTGATGAGCCTACCATATGCAGATATGGCCTCGGAACACTGAGACCGAAAGGTCGAATGTGAATCATATAGTAGATATGATCAACATAGTTATGACCATTGAAAACTACTCCATCTCACGTGATGATCAGACATGGTTTAGTTGATTTGGATCACGTGATCATTTAGATGACTAGAGGAATGTCTATCTAAGTGAGAGTTCTTAAGTAATATGATTAATTGAACTTTAATTTATCATGAACTTAGTCATGATAGTTATTTTGCATGTCTATGTTATTGTAGATCAATGGACTGTCCTACCGTTCCTTTGAATTTTAATGCGTTCCTAGAGAAAGCTAAGTTGAAAGATGATGGCAGCAACTACACAGGATGGGTCCGTAACTTGAGGATTATCCTCATCGCTGCACAGAAGAATTACGTCCTGGAAGCACCATTAGGTGTACCACCCGCGCCAGCAACTGCAGACATTGTGAATTCCTGGGAGACGCATGTTGATGACTACTCGATAGTTCAGTGTGCCATGCTCTATGGCTTAGAGTCGGGACTTCAAAGACATTTTGAATGTCATGGAGCATATGAGATGTTCCAAGAGTTGAAGTTAATATTTCAAGCAAATGCCCAAGTTGAGAGATATGAAATCTCCAACAAGTTCTACAGCTGCAAAATGGAGGAGAATAGTTTTGTCAGTGAACACATACTCAGAATGTCTCGATACCATAACCACTTGACTCAGCGGGAGTTAATCTTCCTGATGATAGTGTCATTGAAAGAGTTCTTCAATCACTGCCACCAAGCTATAAAGGCTTCGTGATGAACTATAATATGCAAGGGACAAACAAGACTATTCCCGAGCTCTTCGCGATGCTAAAGGCTGCGGAGGTAGAAATCAAGAAGGAGCATCAAGTGTTGATGGTCAATAAGACCACTAGTTTCAAGAAAAAGGGCAAAGGGAAGAAGGGGGACTTCAAGAAGAACGGCAAGAAAGTTGCTGCTCAAGAGAAGAAACCCAAGTCTGGACCTAAGCCTAAAACTGAGTGCTTCTACTGCAAAGGGACTGGTCACTGGAAGTGGAACTGCCCCAAGTATTTGGCGGATAAGAAGGATGGCAAAGTGAAAGGTATATTTCATATACATGTTATTGATATGTACCTTACTAATGCCTGTAGTAGCGCCTGGGTATTTGATACTGGTTCTGTTGCTCATATTTGCAACTCGAAACAGGGGCTACAGACTAAACGAAGATTGGCTAAGGACGAGGTGACGATGCGCGTGGGAATTGGTTCCAAGGTTGATGTGATCGCCGTCGGCACGCTACCTCTACATCTACCTTCAGGATTAGTTTTAGACCTGGATAATTGTTATTTGGTGCCAGCGTTGAGCATGAACATTATATCTGGATCTTGTTTGATGCGAGACGGTTATTCATTTAAATCAAAGAATAATGGTTGTTCTATTTATATGAGTAATATCTTTATGGTCATGCACCCTTGCTGAGTGGTCTATTTTTGTTGAATCTCGATCGTCATGATACACATATTCATAATATTGAAGTCAAAAGATGCAAAGTTGATAATAATAGTGCAACTTATTTGTGGCACTGCCGTTTGGGTCATATCGGTGTAAAGCGCATGAAGAAACTCCATGCTGATGGAATTTTGGAATCACTTGATTATGAATCACTTAGTCCTTGCGAACTGTGCCTTATGGGCAAGATGGCTAAAACTCCGTTCTCCGGAACAATGGAACGAGCTACTGACTTATTGGAAATAATACATACAGATGTATGTGGTCCAATGAGTGTTGAGGCTCGTGGCGGGTATCGTTATTTTCTTACCTTCACAGATGATTTAAGTAGATATGGTTATATCTACTTAATGAAGCATAAGTCTGAAACATTTGAAAAGTTCAAAGAATTTCAGAGTGAAGTGGAAAATCATCATAACAAGAAAATAAAGTTTCTACAATCTGATCGTGGAGGTGAAGATTTGAGTTATGAGTTCGGTCTTCATTTGAAACAACATGGGATAGTTTCACAACTAACGCCACCTAGAACACCACTGTGAAATGGTGTGTCCGAACATCGTAACCATACTTTATTAGATATGGTGCAATCTATGATGTCTCTTATTGATTTACCGCTATCGTTTTGGGGTTATGCTTTAGAGACGGCTGCATTCACTTTAAATAGGGCACCATCAAAATCAATTGAGTCGACGCCTTATGAACTGTGGTTTGGCAAGAAACCAAAGTTGTCGTTTCTTAAAGTTTGGGGCTGCGATGCTTACATGAAAAAGCTTCAACCTGATAAGCTCGAACCCAAATCGGAGAAGTGTGTCTTCATAGGATACCCAAAGGAAACTGTTGGGTACACCTTCTATCACAGATCCGAAGGCAAGATCTTTGTTGCTAAAAATGGATCCTTTCTAGAGAAGGAGTTTCTCTCGAAAGAAGTGAGTGGGAGGAAAGTAGAACTTGATGAGGTATTTGTACCTTCTCCCTTATTGGAAAGTAGTTCATCACGGAAATTAGTTCTAGTGATTCCTACACCAATTAGTCAGGAAGTTAATGATGATGATCATGAAACTTCAGATCAAGTTACTATCGAACCTCGTAGATCTTCCAGAGTGAGATTCGCACTAGAGTGGTATGGTAATCCTATTCTGGAAGTCATCTTACTAGACCATTGTGAACCTATGAACTATGAGGAAGTGATGATGAGCCCAGATTCTGCGAAATGGCTTGAGGCCATGAAATCTGAGATGGCATCCATGTATGAGAACAAAGTGTGGACTTTGGTGGACTTTCCCGATGATCGGCAAGCCATAGAAAATAAATGGATCTTCAAGAAGAAGACCGACGCTGACGGTACTATTACTGTCTACAAAGCTCGACTTGTTGCGAAAGGTTTTCAACAAGTTCAAGGACTTCACTATGATGAGACTTTCTCACCCGTAGCGATGCTTAAATCTGTCCGAATCATGTTAGCAATTGCCGCATTTTATGATTATGAAATTTGGCAAATGGATGTCAAAACTGCATTCCTGAATGGATTTCTGGAAGAAGAGTTGTATATGATGCAACCATAAGGTTTTGTCGATCCAAAAGGTGCTAACAAAGTGTGCAAGCTCCAGCGATCCATTTATGAACTGGTGCAAGCCTCTCAGAGTTGGAATAAACGCTTTGATAGTGTGATCAAAGCATATGGTTTTATACATGCTTTTGGAGAAGTCTGTATTTACAAGAAAGTGAGTGGGAGCTTTGTTGCATTTCTAATATTATATGTGGATAACATATTGTTGATTGGAAATGATATAGAATTTCTGGATAGCATAAAGGGATACCTGAATAAGAGTTTTCCATGAAAGACCTCGGTGAAGCTGCTTACATATTGGGCATCAAGATCTATAAAGATAGATCAAGACGCTTAATTGGACTTTCACAAAGCACATAACTTCATAAAGTTTTGAAGAAGTTCAAAATGGATCAGTCAAAGAAAGGGTTCTTGCCTATGTTACAAGGTGTGAAATTGAGTCAGACTCAACGCCCGACCACTGCAGAAGATAGAGAGAAAATGAAAGTCATTACCTATGCCTCGGCCATAGGTTCTATCATATATGATATGCTGTGTACCCGACCTCATGTGTGCCTTGCCATATGTCTGGCAGGGAGGTACCAAAGTAATCCAGGAGTGGATCACTAGACAACGGTCAAGAACATCCTAAAGTACATGAAAAGGACCAAGGATATGTTTCTTTTTTATGGAGGTGACAAAGAGCTCATGGTAAATGGTTACGTCGATGCTAGCTTTGACACTGATCCGGATGACTCTAAGTCACAAACCGAATACATATTTATATTGAATGGTGGAGCTGTCAGTTGGTGTAGTTCCAAGCAAAGTGTCGTGGCGGGATCTACATGTGAAGCGGAGTACATTGCTGCTTCGGAAGCAGCAAATGAAGGAGTTTGGATGAATGAGTTCATATCCGATCTAGGTGTCATACCTAGTGCATCGGGTCCAATGAAAATCTTTTGTGACAATACTGGTGCAATTGCCTTGGCAAAGGAATCCAGATTTCACAAGAGAACCAAGCACATCAAGAGACCCTTCAAGTCCATCCGTCATCAAGTGTCAGAGGGGGACATAGAGATTTCCAAGATACATACGGATCTGAATATTGCAGACCCGTTGACTAAGCCTCTTCCACGAGCAAAACATGATCAGCACCAAAGCTCCATGGGTGTTAGAATCATAACTATGTAATCTAGATTATTGACTCTAGTGCAAGTCGGGGACTGAAGGAAATATGCCCTAGAAGCAATAGTAAAGTTATTATTTATTTCCTTATTTCATGATAAATGTTTATTATTCATGCTAGAGTTGTATTAGCCGGAAACTTAATACATGTGTGAATACATAGACAAAACATATTGTCCCTAGTATGCCTCTACTAGACTAGCTCGTTAATCAAAGATGGTTATGTTTCCTAACCATAGACATGTGTTGTCATTGTATGAATGATACGTCTCCATCGTATCCATAATTTTTGATTGTTTCATGCCCATATTATACAAGTTTTACATACTTTTGGCAACTTTTTATATGATTTATTTGGACTAACTTACTTATCCAGTGCCTAGTGTCAGTTCCTGTTTGTTGCCTGTTTTTGTATCACAGAAAATACATATCAAACGAAGTCCAAACGTGATGCAACTCCACGGAGAATTATTTTGGAATATTTGTGATTTTTGGGAGTTGTAATCACCGCAAATGGAGTCCTATGGTGGGCACAACCCACCAGGATCTGACCCCTGAGCCTGGCGTGTGGTGGTGGGTTGTGCCCACCTCGTACGTTGGTTGGGGCTGTACTTCGGGCGAAAGGAAGCTTATATCAGGAAAAAAATCATGTAAAAAGATCAGCACAATCGGGGTTACGGATCTCCGGGAATATAGGAAACGGTTTTTGGCCTGATCTTGGGAAGGCGAAACAGAAGAGAACAGAGAGGGAGATCCAATCTCGGAGGGGCTCTCACCCCTCCACAGCCATGGAGGCCATGGACTAGAGGGGGAAGCCTCCTCCCATCTAGCGGGGAGGCCAAGGAAGAAGAAGAAGGAGGGGGCTCTCTCCCCCTCTCTCCCGGTGGCGCCGGATCGCCACCGGGGCTAGGATCGTGATGGCGATCTACATCAACAACCTTGCTACCATCAACAACAACTTTCTCCCCCATTATATAGCGGTGCAACACCTATTCCCCCCGCTGTAATCTCTACTTAAATATGGTGCTCAACTCCATATATTATTTCCCAATGATCTATGGTTATCCTATGATGTTTGAGTAGATCCATTTTGTCCTATGGGTTAATCATGATCTTGGTTGGTATGATTGTATATTTTATTTATGGTATTGTCCTATGGTGCCCTCCGTCTCGCACAAACATGAGGGGCCCCCGCTGTAGGGTGTTGCAATGTGTTCATGGTTCACTTACAGTGGGTTGCGAGAGCGACAGAAACTTAAACCCGAGTAGGTGGGGTATGACGTATGGGAGTAAAGAGGACTTGATACTTAATGCTATGGCTGGGTTTCACGACCTTAATCATCTTTAGTAGTGGCGGATTCTTGCTAGAGTTCCAATCATAAGTGCATATGATCCAAGTAGAGAAAGTATGTTAGCTCATGCCTCTCCCTCATGTAAAATTACAAGAATGATTACCGGTACTTGTTATCGATTTCCTAGGGACAAATGACTTTCTTGTTGACAAAAGCTATCTACTTTTATTAACTTGAAATTTATTCTTAGTTTTATTCTCACAAAGTACTCGTAGTTTTATTCATGCAAAATAGTTTCATACTTGTTTTAGGTAAAGCAAACATTAAGCGTGCATAGAGTTGTATCGGTGGTCGATAGAACTTGAGGGAATATTTGTTCTACCTTTAGCTCCTATTGGGTTCGACACTATTACTTATCTAAAGAGGCTACAATTGACCCCCTATACTTGTGGGTTATCAAGACCTTTTTCTGGCGACGTTGCCGGGGAGCAATAGCATGGGGTGAATATTCTCGTGTGTGTGTGTGTGCTTGTTTGTTTTATCACTAAGTAGTTTTTATTTCCTGTTCTAAGTTGTTCTCTATCTTTAGTTATGGATATGGAACATGAAATACCAAAAAAAATAGTTGTACTTGCTACTCATGGATATGGGGAACCTCCTAAAATCCTCGATGATCGTTATGTGAAAGATATTATGCACTACTTTGATAATCCTGAGAAAACCCCATTCAACTATATAATGGGAGTAACGTTGTATCAACGTGAATACTTTAGGGATTATCGCTTGACACAAAAAGGGAAACTTTTATGGTATCAAATTTATATGTTGCATTGGTATGCTCGAGATTTATGCTTGAGATATGATTTTACTTGTTGCTCTAGGATGAATGCTCCACACCTTCCCTTTTCATGTGAATTTAATGATAATGAAACCTTGGCTTCTTATGATAGAGGTATATCTAATTATTATGATGTGTAATGAATAGAAGATTTTTTTGCTTTTAAGGGCGCTTATGAAATTGAATCTTTTTTGAAAAGTTTGAAGCTTTTGATGATGATGTTTATAGGCCTGAAAATTTTGCCATCCTTAAATATTGCTATGATAATTATAAATTCAATTCCGATATTGATGTATTTATTGAGAAAGTCTCCGCTGTCCAAGAAGAGACTAATATTTTGAAGGAGTCTATGGAAGAAGGAATTGATGAAACTGTGAGCTCATTGGATGAAAAAGATGATGAGGAGAGCGAAGAACAAGTGGAGGAAGAACAGATTACCTACCCGTGCCTACCTTCTAATGAGAGTAACCCTCCAACTCATACATTATTTAATGCCCCTTCGTTCTTACCGAAGGATGAATGCTATGATAATTGCTATGGTCTCATTGATTCATTTGAAATATCCCTTTTTGATGAACTTGATGCTTGTTATGCTTGTGGCCAAGATGCCAATATGAATTATGCTTATGGAGATGAACTTGCTATAGTTCCTTATGTTAAGAATGAAACTGTTGCTATTGCACCCACACATGATAGTCCTATTATCTGTTTGAATTCTCCAAACTACACTATATCGGAGAAGTTTGCTCTTATTAAGGATTATGTTGATGGGTTGCATTTTACCGTTGCATATGATGATTTTGATGAATGTAATATCCATGTGCTTGCTGCTACTACTTGCAATTATTATGAGAGAGGAACTACATCTCCGCCTCTTTATGTTTCCAACACAATAAAATTGCAACAAACTGCTTATGCTATGTATTGGCCTTTACTTGATGTTCATGAATTGTTCTTGTATGACATGACAATTCATAGGAAGAGAGTTAGACTTCGTCATTGCTTGATATATGTTTCTTTGTGCTCACTACTAAATGCCAAATCATTGTTAATTAAAATTGTCTTTGATATACCTTGGGATCCGGGTGGATCCATTACTTGATCACTTTATGCCTAGCTTAATGGCTTTAAAGAAAGCGCTGCTAGGGAGACAACCCGGAAGTTTTAGAGAGTCATTTATTTCTATTGAGTGCTTTTATAAAGTTTAAAAACAAAAAAATATAGAGGGGAAACTTAAAACTTCACTAAAAGAAAAGTGAAAGTGAGAGGGACGAGCATTGCGAAAGTGGGAGCTAGCCTTGAACTTTGTTCATGCCCATGGAAACTTTGTGAATCTAAAATTACAGAAACTTTTCAACAAAAATAATTATCCCCTTGTACAATTCCATTGTATTATAAAAATAATGTTCCAATATTTTCCTTTAGGATGGGTAGATTGCTTGTTAGTTTGTGCGGTGCAAAACAGAAACTTTGGCTGTAGTGCATGATTTTACATATTTTATTGGAACGTCAAACAGTTCTGAAACTTTTTGCACTGTCTTTATATACAAAATTTTTATTTTTTAATATTTTTTAAGAATTTTTGAAGTAACAAAAGTATGGTAGATGTTCAGATTACTACAGACTGTCTTGTTTAAGATAGATTCTGTTTTTGATGCATTCTTTTGCTTGTTTTGATGAAACTATCGATTTTTATCGGTGGCATGAGCCTTGGAAAAGTTATATTACAGTAGCTACAACGCAAAAACAAAATATGAATTGGTTTGCAACAGTACTTTGAGTAGTGATTTGCTTTATTATACTAACGGATCTTACCAAGCTTTCTGTTGAGTTTTGTATGGATGAAGTGATCAAAGATCGAGGAGGTCTCCGTACAAGGAGAAGGAAGAGAGGCAAGAGCTCAAGCTTGGGGATGACCAAGGCACCCCAAGTAAATATTCAAGGAGACTCAAGCGTCTAAGCTTGGGTATGCCCCAAAAGGCATCCCATCTTTCTTCAACAAGTATCGGTATGTTTTCGGATTCGTTTCGTTCATGTGATATGTGCAAATCTTGGAGCGTATTTTGCTTTTAGTTTTCATTTTTATTTTATGCACCATGCTGGTATTAGATAGTCCATGGTTGATTTATAGAATACTCATTGCACTTCACTTATATCTTTTGAGTATGGCTTTATAGAATGCTTCATGTGCTTCACTTATATCATTTGAAGTTTGGATTGCCTGATTCTCTTCACATAGAAAACTGATGTTCATAGAATGCTCTTTTTCTTCACTTATATTTGTTAAAGCATGATCTTTTGTAGAAATAATTAAACTCTCATGCTTCACTTATATCTATTTAGAGAGTCAACAGGAATTGGTCAATTGCATGGTTAGTCACAAAATCCTACATAAAACTTATGGATCATTGAATATGATATGTTTGATTCATTGCAATAGTTTTGTGATATAGAGATGATAAATATGTGGGAAGTACTAGTAAACGGTTGTCGTTAAGTAAGAATATTGGTGTTAAGTTTTGTGATTCCCGAAGTATGCACGTATAGTCTCTCGTTATGCTATGAAAGTTGGAGCACAATTTATCCTTGATTGTCTACCTTTTGTGAAGGTCGGGGGCGCACGATGGTCAACTCCTACCAACCTCCCCCCATAGGAGCATGCGTAGTATTACTTTGATTCAAGGGATAATAAAATTTTGCAATAAGTATATGAGTTCTTTATGACTAATGTGAGTCCATGGATTATACACACTCTTACCTTTCCGCAATTTGCTAGCCTCTACGGTACCGTGCATTGCCTTTTCTCACCTCGAGACGTGGTGCAAACTTCGCCGGTGCATCCAAACCCCGTGATGTGATACGCTCTATCACACATAAGCCTTATTATATCTTCCTCAAAACAGCCACCATACCTACCTATTATGGCTTTTCCATGGCAATTCCGAGATATATTGCCATGCAACTTCCATCGCTTCCATTTGACTTGAGCATTCATTTTCATAATGCTTTGCATGATCATATAGCTAACATAGCATTTTTGGATCAGCCAAAGTTCATCATTTTCATACATGTTATGCTAGATCATTGCCAGAGGCATTCATATAGAGTCATATTTTGTAGATTGAGTTATAAGTAAATAGAAGTGTGATGATCATCATTATTAATTATTAGAGCATTGCCCCGGTGATGAAAGGATGATGGAGACCATGATTCCCCCACAAGTCGGGTGATGACCCACAAGTGTAAGGGATCTATCGTAGTCCTTTCGATAAGTAAGAGTGTCGAACCCAACGAGGAGCAGAATGAAATGATAAGCGGTTTTCAGTAAGGTTTTCTCTGCACGCACTGAAATTGTAGGTGATGGATAGTTTTGTGATAAGATAAATAGTAACGAGTAACAAGTAAACAAAGAAAATAAAGTGCAGCAAGGTGGCCCAATCCTTTATGTAGCAAAGGATAAGCCTGGATAATTTCTAATAATGAGAAAGGAGCTCCCGAGGACACATGGGAATTATCGTCAAGCTAGTTTTCATCACGCTCATATGATTCGCGTTCGGTACTTTGATAATTTGATATGTGGGTGGATCGGTGCTTGGGAACTGCCCTTACTTATACAAGCATCCCACTTATGATTAACCCCTATTGCAAGCGTCCGCAACTACAAAATAAGTATTAAGGTAAACCTAACCACAACATTAAACATATGGATCCAAATCAGCCCCTAACGAAGCAACGCATAAACTAGGGTTTAAGCTTCTGTCACTCTAGCAATCCATCATCAACTTATTACTTCCCAATGCCTTCCTCTAGGCCCAAATAATGGTGAAGTATCATGTAGTCGACGTTCACATAACACCACTAGAGGAAAAGACAACATACATCTCATCAAAATATCGAACGAATACCAAATTCACATGACTACTAATAGCAAGACTTCACCCATGTCCTCAGGAACAAACGTAACTACTCACAAAGCATATTCATGTTTATAATCACAGGGGTAATAATATGCATTAAGGATCTGAACATATGATCTTCCACCAAGTAAACCAATTAGCGTCAACTACAAGGAGTAATCAACACTACTAGCAACCCACATGTACCAATTTGTGGTTTTGATACAAGATTGGATACAAGAGATGAACTAGGGTTTTGAGAGGAGATGGTGCTGGTGAAGATGTTGATGGAGATTGGCCCCCTCCCGATGAGAGGATCGTTGGTGATGATTTCCCCCTCCCGGAGGGAAGTGTCCCGGCAGAACAGCTCTGCCAGAGCCCTAGATTGGTTCCGCCAAGGTTCCGCCTCGTGGCGGCGGAGTTTCGTCCCGTAAGCTGCCCATGATTTTTTCCAGGTTAAAGCCCTCATATAGAAGAAGATGGACACCGGGGGGCCACCAGGGGGCCCAGGAGACTGCGGGCGCGCCCGGTAGGGGGGGCGCGCCCCCCATCCTCCTGGACAAGGTGTGGGCCCCCTGGTGTACTTCTTCCGCTCAATGATTCTTATTAATTCCAAAATTAGGTTTCGTGGAGTTTCAGGATTTTTGGAGCAGTGCAGAATAGGTTTCCAATGTTTGCTCCTTTTCCAGCCAGAATTCCAGCTGCCGGCATCTCCCCTCTTCATGGTAAACCTTGTAAGATAAGAGAGAATAGCCATAAGTATTGAGATATAATGTGTAATAACAGCCCATAATGCAATAAATATTGATATAAAAGCATGATGCAAAATGGACGTATCAACTCCCCCAACCTTAGACCTCGCTTGTCCTCAAGCGGAAGGCGATATCAAAAAATATGCCCACATGTTTAGAGATAGAGGTGTCGTTAAAAAAAATAAAATACGGACATGAGGGCATCATGATCATTCTTA
>NC_041389.1:628960335-629037980 GCF_002162155.2 Triticum dicoccoides
CCACAATTGCTAACACTCACGCAATACTTGTGGTTATGGAGTTTCAGCCGGACACTGAGAAAGATAGGGGCTTATTGTGTTGCCTCCCAACGTATTCACCTTTAGGTGATGTCAACAATAATAGCCCATGGTAACTTACATCCAATTGGATATATATATATATATATATATATATATATATATATATATATATATATATATATATATATATATATATATATATATCATGATCTATCAAACACAAGGAGCTTGCCAAAAGATAAAATGAAAAATGGAAAGGTGAGGGTCACCTTGACTCAAGCATAAAGTAAAAACATAAAGTAAAAGATAGGCCCTTCGCAGAGGGAAGCAGAGGTTGCCATGTGCTTTTAGGGTTGGATGCACAAAACCTTAATGGAATAGAACGTCACTTTATATTGCCCCTTGTATGTGGACCTTTATTATGCAGTCCGTCGCTTTTATTACTTCCACAACAAGATCGTACAAAGCTTATTTTCTCTGCACTAATAAGTCATGCATATTTAGAGAGCAATTTTTATTGCTTGCACCGATGACAACTTACTTGAAGGATCTTACTCAATCCATAGGTAGGTATTGTGGACTCTCACGGCGAAACTGGGTTTAAGGATATTTGGAAGCACAAGTAGTATCTCTACTTGGTGCAAGGAATTTGGCTAGCATGAGGGAGAAAGGCAAGCTCAACATGTTTGGAAGGTCAATAACAATATACTTTAACTGAGATGTGAGAAAACATAAACCATTACATTGTCTTCCTTGTCCAACGTCAACTCTTTTAGCATGTCATACTTAATGAGTGCTCCCAATCATAAAAGGTGTTCAAGATAATATATTTATATGTGAACCTCTATTTCCTTATCACTTCCTATTAATTGCAATGATGACCAAAACTACGTTTATCAACTCTCAACAATTTTTATGCCTTATACTTTCTATATGTGAAGTCATCACTAACAATAAGATCAATATGAACTCTTTAATTCTTTCTACTTTCTCAAGATCATAGCAACATAACAAAGCACTTGACTCAACACTAATCTTTATTATAGATAGCTCACGAACTCTATTACAAAAAGAGATCACAAAGCAAAACTCAAAACTACTTGATATCAAAACTTCAATCTACTAGATCAAGATACTACTAAAAGGATCGAACTAAATAAAATGGCAAAGATAGGAGTGTGATGGTGATACGATACTGGGGCACCTCCCCCAAGCTTGGCAGTTGCCAAGGGGAGTGCCCATACCCATGTAATTATGTCCTCGGAGGTGGTGAAGTAGGAGTTGTTGATGATGTAGGCTTGTCCCTCAATTTACGCTTGAGTACAATATTTTGCTCCTTTAGGTCCTCGATCTCCTGCTCAAGGCTTAATACTCTTTTGCATAATTCCTGCTTATTTTCCTGCAAGAGACGAAAAGGGATAAACTCGATCTTTGGCTTCTTTGCTCTAGCAGGGAGGCTTGACCTTTTAAACTCCACATGCATGTCCCCAGACTGAGGTAATGGGGCTTCGTCTTCGTCTGAACTCGTCTGCTCCCGTACTTTAGGCTCATAGTCTTCCTCTTCTTCAGAGGTCCAACCCTCATGATCCAAGTCCCCGTAGACCTTAGGGTCTGTGAGGTAATCAGACACATAACTTTCTCCTTCCGAATCCTGAGATGACATATTGCTCTAAATCTGAAACAGAAATAGCTCGAAACAAAAACAAAGGATATTTGCGTGATAAGGTGGTTAAAACCTTTGGGAGTATATATAATGAATTTTTACCGACCAAAATACGTAACGTGCAAGAAAACGGAGTCCGGGAGGCACACGAGGTGCCCATGAGACAGGGGGGCATGCCCAGTAAGGGTGGGCGCGCCCTCCACTCTCATGGGGGCCTCGTGTCCCTTTCGGACTACTTCTTTCTTCCTAAATTTCTTAAATATTCCAAAACTGGTAAAAATTGCCATTGGAGTTGTTCTGGAGTCGGTTTACTTACCGTACCACGTACCTATTCCTTTTCGGAGTCTGGAACATTCTGGAGAGTGTCCCTTATGTATTCCTCCGTGGTTACGGTTTCAATAATATTAGTTTCAACATTGATAGGATTACCTGAAATATAATGTTTAATTCTTTGACCGTTTACCACCCTCGGACTTGTGCCTTCGAAGTTGTTAATTTTTATGGCACCAGAACAATAGACCTCCTCGATAACGTAGGGACCTTCCCATTTAGAGAGAAGCTTTCCTGCAAAAAATCTTAAATGAGAGTTGAATAATAACACATAATCTCCTACATTAAACTCACGCTTTTGTATCCTTTTATCATGCCAGCGTTTGACTTTTTCTTTGGATAGCTTGGCATTCTCGTAGGCTTGGGTTCTCCATTCATCAAGTGAGCTAATATCAAACAACCTCTTCTCACTGGAAAGTTTGAAGTCATAGTTGAGCTCTTTAATAGCCCAATATGCTTTATGTTCAAGTTCAAGAGGTAAATGACATGCTTTTCCATAAACCATCTTATATGGAGACATACCCATAGGATTTTTGTATGCAGTTCTATAGGCCCATAATGCATCATCATGTTTTTTGGACCAATTCTTTCTAGATCTATTCACAGTCTTTTGCAAAATTAATTTGAGCTCTCTATTGCTCAACTCTACTTAACCACTATACTGCGGATGATAAGAAGATGCGATTCTATGATTGACATCATACTTAGCAAGCATCTTACGGAAAGCACCATGAATAAAATGTGAACCACCATCAGTCATAAGATATCTAGGGACTCCAAACCTCGGAAAAATTACTTCTTTAAGCATTTTAATAGAAGTGTTATGATCAGCACTACTAGTTGGAATAGCTTCTACCCACTTAGTAATGTAATCAACAGCAACTAAAATATGTTTGTAACCATTAGAGGCAGGAAAAGGTCCCATATAATCAAAGCCCCAAACATCAAACGGCTCAATAACAAGAGAATAATTCATAGGCATTTCTTGGTGTCTACTAATGTTACCTATTCTTTGAGATTCATCACAAGATAAGACAAACTTACGAGCATCTTTGAAGAGAGTAGGCCAATAAAAACCAGATTGTAGTACCTTGTGTGCAGTTCTATCTCTAGCGTGGTGCCCTCCATAGGATTCAGAGTGACACTTGCGTAGGATCTGTTCCTGTTCATGCTCAGGCACACAACGTCTAATAACACCATCTACTCCTTCTTTATAAAGGTGTGGGTCATCCCAAAAGTAATGTCTTAAATCATAAAAGAACTTTTTCTTTTGCTGGTATGTGAAACTAGGAGGTATAAATTTAGCAACAGTGTAATTAGCATAATCAGCATACCAAGGAGCAGTACGAGAAGCATTAATGACCACTAATTGTTCATCAGGGAAGCTATCATCAATAGGCAGTGGGTCATCAAGAACATTCTCTAGCCTAGAAAAGTTGTCTGCAACGGGGTTCTCAGCTCCCTTTCTATCAATAATATGTAAATCAAACTCTTGGAGCAGGAGAACCCATCTAATGAGCCTAGGCTTAGCATCTTTCTTTTCCATAAGATATTTAATAGCAGCATGATCAGTGTGAATAGTAACTTTGGAGTCGACAATATAAGGTCTAAACTTATCACATGCAAACACAACTTCTAAGAACTCCTTTTTAGTAGTAGCATAATTTCCTTGGGCGGTATCAAGAGTCTTACTAGCATACTGGATAACATTCAATTTCTTATCAACTCTTTGCCCTAGAACAGCACCTACAGCATAATCACTAGCATCACACATAATTTCAAAAGATAAATTCCAATCAGGTGGATGAACAATAGGTGCAGTGATCAAAGCTTTCTTAAGTATTTCAAATGCTTCTACACAATCATCATCAAAGACTAAAGGAATATCTTTTTGCAATAAATTAGTTAGAGGCCTGGAGATTTTAGAAAACTCCTTAATGAACCTCCTATAAAAACCGGCATCACCAAGGAAACTTCTTATACCTTTTATGTCCTTGGGACATGGCATCTTTTCAATAGCATCAACTTTAGCTTTATCAACTTCAATACCTCTCTCGGAAATCTTGTGTCCCAAGACAATGCCTTCATTAACCATAAAGTGACACTTTTCCCAATTCAGAATGAGACTAGTGTCTTCGCATCTCTGCAAAACTCGATCAAGGTTGCTCAAACAATTATCAAAAGAGCATCCATAAACGGAGAAGTCATCCATGAATACCTCACAAATCTTTTCACAAAAAATAGAGAATATAGCCATCATGCATCTTTGAAAGGTAGCAGGTGCATTACATAAACCAAAAGGCATATGTCTATAAGCAAAAGTACCGAAAGGGCAAGTAAAAGTAGTTTTTGATTGATCCCCCGCTGACACAGGTATTTGAGAGAAACCAGAATAACCATCTAGAAAGCAGAAATGTGTATGTTTGGATAGTTTTTCTAGCATTTGATCAATAAAAGCTAAAGTGTAATGATCTTTCTTAGTAGCCTTATTTAATTTACGGAAATCAATTACCATCCTATAACCTGTAATAATTCTTTGCGGGATCAATTCATCTTTATCATTAGGAACAACGGTAATACCTCCCTTTTTAGGAACACAATGGACAGGGCTTACCCAATCACTATCAGCAACGGGATAAATTATACCTGCCTCAAGGAGCTTTAGTATCTCCTTTCTTACCACTTCTTTCATCTTGGGATTCAGTCGTCGTTGAGGATCTCTAACTGGTTTGGCATCGTCCTCCAATTTAATTTTGTGTTGGCATAATGTGGGACTAACGCCCTTAAGATCATCGAGAGTGTATCCAATAGCAGCTCGGTGCTTCTTCAGAGTTTTCAATAATCTTTCTTCTTCTTGCTCTGAAAGGTTAGCACTAATAATAACAGGATATATTTTCTCTTCATCAACATAAGCATACTTAAGATTATCAGGTAATGGTTTGAGTTCAAACACGGGATCACCCTTGGGTGGAGGGGGATCCCCAAGAATTTCAACAGGAAGATTATGTTTCAGCACAGGTTCTTGTTTAAGGAACACTTCATCTATTTCCCTTCTTTCCTTCATAAACATATCATTTTCATGGTCTAGCAAATATTGTTCTAACTGATCAGTAGGAGGCATAACAATGGAAGCAAGACCAATAATCTCATCCTTACTAGGTGGTTCCCTATCACGAGGTTGTCTATGAAACTTAGAAAAATTAAACTCATGAGACATACCATCTAAGCCAATAGTGACAATATCTTTTTCACAATCAATCTTAGCACTAGATGTATTCAAGAAGGGTCTACCAAAAATAATGGGACAAAAGTCATCTTGTGGGGAAGCAAGAACAAGAAAATCAGCAGGGTATTTAACTTTCCCACACAAAACTTCAACATCCCTAACAATCACAACTGGTTTAATGGTATCCCTATTAGCAAGCTTGATGGTAACATCAATGTCTTCTAATTCAACGGGTGCAATGTCATGCATAATTTCTTTATATAAATCATAAGGTATCGCATTAGCACTAGCACCCATATCACATAAACCATGATAACAATGATCTCCTATTTTAACAAAAATAACAGGCATGCCTACGACGGGTCTATGTGTCTTAGTATCCGGTCTAGCAATATTAGTAGTTTCATCACAGAAATAAATAACATGCCCATCTAAATCATCATCCAAGAGATCTTTAACCATAGCAATACTAGGTTCAACATTGATTTTCTCAGGAAGTGTATAAGTCCTAGTATTACTCTTACGAACAACAGTCGAAGTTTTAGCATGATCCTTTATCCTAACAGGAAATGGGGGTTTCTCAACATAAGTAGTAGGAACAATAGGATCACTATAGATAATAGTCTTTTCTTCAACTGTAATAGGTGCAACTACTTTCACTTCAATAGGAGGATTATATTTAAACCACTTCTCTTTAGGGAGATCAACGTGCGTAGCAAAAGATTAACGGAAAGAAGCTACTATCTCAGAGTCAAGTCCATACTTAGCGCTAAATCCACGAAAAGCATCGGTATCCATAAAAGATTTAACACAATCGAACTTAGGTGTCATACCTGACTCCTTACCATCGTCGGAACCCCAATCTTTAGAGTTGCATTTAATTCTTTCCAATAAGTCCCATTTGAAATCAATATTCTTCAGCATATAAGAACCAGCACAGGAAGAATCGAGCAGGTTGCGATTATTAAGAGAAAGTCGAGCATAAAATTTTTGAATAATCATTTCCCGGGAGAGCTCATGATTGGGGCATGAATATAACATTGACTTAAGCCTCCCCCTAGCTTGAGCGATGCTTTCTCCTTCGCGAGGCCAGAAATTATATATGTAATTACGATCACGATGAACAAGATGCATAGGGTAGAACTTCTGGTGAAATTCCAACTTCAATCGCTTATAATTCCAAGATATCGTATCATCACATAGCCTGTACCATGTCAATGCATCTCCCTTCAAAGATAAAGGGAAGACCTTCCTTTTGACAACATCATCGGGAATACCTGCAAGCTTAAATAATCCACAAAGTTCATCCACAAAGATAAGGTGTAAATCGGGATGCAATGTTCCGTCTCCTGCAAATGGATTAGCTAGCAATTTCTCTATCATACCCGAAGGAATCTCAAAGTAGATATTTTCACAAAGTTCAGTAGGTTGAGGAGCAACTCTTTGCTCTTCTGGTCGGGCTGAAGATACCCCGAACAAGCCCCTCAAAGGATTAGTTTCCATGGTGACAAGTAACAGAAAATTTCAGCACACTATATAAATGTTTCCTTACCAGGTTCCACTCACCAAAACCGCTACACTCCCCGGCAATGGCGCCAGAAAAGAGTCTTGATGACCCACAAGTGTAAGGGATCTATCGTAGTCCTTTCTATAAGTAAGAGTGTCGAACCCAACGAGGAGCAGAAGGAAATGATAAGCGGTTTTCAGTAAGGTTTTCTCTGCAAGCACTGAAATTGTAGGTGATAGATAGTTTTGTGATAAGATAAATAGTAACGAGTAACAAGTAAACAAAGTAAATAAAGTGCAGCAAGGTGGCCCAATCCTTTATGTAGCAAAGGATAAGCCTGGATAATTTTTAATAATGAGAAAGGAGCTCCCGAGGACACATGGGAATTATCGTCAAGCTAGTTTTCATCACGCTCATATGATTCGCGTTCGGTACTTTGATAATTTGATATGTGGGTGGACCGGTGCTTGGGTACTGCCCTTACTTAGAAAAGCATCCCACTTATGATTAACCCCTATTGCAAGCATCTGCAACTACAAAAGAAGTATTAAGGTAAACCTAACCACAGCATTAAACATATGGATCCAAATCAGCCCCTAACGAAGCAACGCATAAACTAGGGTTTAAGCTTCTGTCACTCTAGCAACCCATCATCTACTTATTACTACCCAATGCCTTCCGCTAGGCCCAAATAATGGTGAAGTGTCATGTAGTCGACGTTCACATAACACCACTAGAAAAAAAGACAACATACATCTCATCAAAATATCGAACGAATACCAAATTCACATGACTACTAATAGCAAGACTTCACCCATGTCCTCAGGAACAAACATAACTTCTCACAAAGAATATTCATGTTTATAATCAGAGGGGTAATAATATGAATTAAGGATCTGAACATATGATCTTCCACCAAGTAAACCAATTAGCATCAACTACAAGGAGTAATCAACACTACTAGCAACCCACAGGTACCAATTTGTGGTTTTGATACAAGATTGTATACAAGAGATGAACTAGGGTTTTGAGAGGAGATGGTGATGGTGAAGATGTTGATGGAGATTGACCCCCTCCCGATGAGAGGATCGTTGGTGATGACGTTAGTGATGATTTCCCCCTCCCGGAGGGAAGTGTCCCCGGCAGAACAGCTCTGCCAGAGCCCTAGATTGGTTCCGCCAAGGTTCTGCCTCGTGGCGGCGGAGTTTAATCTCGTAAGCTTGCCCACAATTTTTTCCAGGGTAAAAGCCCTTATATAGCAGAAGATGGACACCGGGGGGCCACCAGGGGGCCCAGGAGACAGGGGGCGCGCCCAGTAGGGGGGCGCCCCCCCCCCCCCCCCCACCACCACCCTCCTGGACAGGGTGTGGGCTCCCTGGTGTACTTCTTTCACTCAATAATTCTTATTAATTCCAAAAATAGGTTTCGTGGAGTTTCAGGATTTTTGGAGCAGTGCAGAATAGGTTTCCAATGTTTGCTCCTTTTCCAGCCAGAATTCCAGCTGCCGGCATCCCCCCTCTTCATGGTAAACCTTGTAAAATAAGATAGAATAGCCATAAGTATTGAGATATAATGTGTAATAACTGCCCATAATGCAATAAATATTGATATAAAAGCATGATGCAAAATGGACGTATCATCGGGATGAGACTCCGGACTAAAAAAAGAAAAAAAGAAAAAGAAAAAATGAATGAAAAAAAAGAAAAGGGGCATGCAAATATCACACTTGTGCTTCAAAGTAGCACCATGTTTTTCATATAGAGAGTCTCCTATGTTGTCACTTTTATATACTAGTGGGAATTTTTCATAATAGAGTTTCATGCACACCCACTTAGTTTCATATTGAGCTTTCATACACTTATAGCTCTTAGTGCATCCGTTGCATGGCAATCCCTACTCCTTGCATTGATATCAATTGATGGGCATCTCCATAGCCCATTGGTTAGCCGCGTCGTTGTGAGACTTTCTTAATTTTTGTCTTCTCTATATTTACTCCTATCATCATACTCTATTCCACCGATAGTGCTATACCCATGGCTTGCGCTCATGTATTGCGTGAGAGTTGAAAATGCTGAAGCGTGTTAAAAAGTATGAACCAATTGCTTGGCTGACACCGGGTAGTACATGATTTATAATTTGAGCTAAGAAGACAGAGCATGACAAGGCTATATGATTTTGTAGGGATAACATTCTTTAGCATTTCATATTCTGAAAGACATGATTGTTTGTTGGGATGCCTGATTATTGATGTCTTTATGCCAAATTATAGACTATTGCTTTGAATCACTTATGTCTTAATATTCATGCCATGACTAGACATATGATAAATTTTATGTTATGTAGCATTCCACATCAAAATTTATCTTTTTTTTCATTTACCTACTCGAGGATGAGCATGAATTAAGCTTGGGGATGCTAATACATCTCCATCGTATCTATAATTTTTGATTGTTTCATGCCCACATTATACAAGTTTTACATACTTTTGGCAAATTTTTATATGATTTATTTGTACTAACTTACTTATCCAGTGCCCACTGCCAGTTCCTGTTTGTTGCCTGTTTTTGTATCGCAGAAAATCCATATCAAACAAAGTCCAAACATGATGCAACTCCATGGAGAATTATTTTGGAATATTTGTGATTTTTGGGAGTTGGAATCACCGCAAACGAAGTCCCATGGTGGGCACAACCCACCAGGATCCGACCCCTGAGCCTGGCACATGGTGATGGGTTGTGCCCACCTCGTACGTCAGTTGGGGCTGTACTTTAGGTGCAAGGAAGCTTATATCAGGAAAAAAATCATATAAAAAGATCAGCGCAATCGGAGTTACGGATCTCCGGGAATATAAGAAACGGTTTTCGGCAAGATCTGGGGAAGGCGAAACAGAAGAGAACAGAGAGGGAGATCCAATCTCGGAGGGGCTCTCGCCCGTCCACAGCCATGGAGGCCATGGACCAGAGGGAGAACCCTCCTCCCATCTAGGGGGGAGGCCAAGGAAGAAGAAGGAGGAGGGAGGCTCTCTCCCCCTCTCTCCCGGTGGTGCCGGAACGCCGTCGGGGCTAGGATCATGACGGCGATCTACATCAACAACCTTGCTACCATCAACACCAACTTTCTCCCCCTCTATGCAGCGGTGTAACACCTCCCCCCCTGTAATCTCTACTTAAACATGGTGCTCAACTCCATATATTATTTCCCAATGATCTATGGTTATCCTATGATGTTTGACTAGATCGGTTTTATCCTATGGGTTAATCGTGATCTTGGTTGGTATGATTGTATATTTTATTTATGGTGTTGTCCTACAGTGCCCTCCATCTCGCGCAAACGTGAGGGGCCCCCACTGTAGGGTGTTGCAATATGTTCATGGTTCGCTTACAATGGGTTGCGAGAGCGACAGAAACTTAGACCCGAGTAGGTGGGGTATGACATATGGGAGTAAAGAGGAATTGATACTTAATGCTATGGTTGGGTTTCACGACCTTAATGATCTTTAGTAGTTGCGGATGCTTGCTAGAGTTCCAATCATAAGTGCATATGATCCAAGTAGAGAAAGTATGTTAGCTCATGCCTCTCCCTCATATAAAATTACAAGAATGATTACCGATACTTGTTATCGATTGCCTAGGGACAAATGACTTTCTTGTTGACAAAAGCTATCTACTTTTATTACCTTGCAATTTATTCTTATTTTTATTCTCGCAAAGTAATCGTAGTTTTATTCTCGCAAAATAGTTTCAGACATGTTTTAGGTAAAGCAAACATCAAGCATGTGTAGAGTTGTATCGGTGGTCAATAAAACTTGAGGGAATATTTGTTCTACCTTTAGCTCCTCATTGGGTTTGACACTCTTACTTATCGAAAGAGGCTACAATTGATCTCCTATACTTGTGGGTTATCAATGAGCAGGATCACATCATTAGGAGAATGATGTGATGGACATGACCCATCCGTTATCTTAGCATTATGATCGTTACAGTTTTATTGCTACTGCTTTCTTCATGACTTATACATGTTCCTCAGACTATGAGATTATGCAACTCCCGAATATCGGAGGAACACTTTGTGTGATACCAAACATCACAACATAAAAGGGTGATTATAAAGGTGCTCTATAGGTGTCTTCAAAGGTGTTTGTTGGGTTAGCATAGATCAAGATTTGGATTTGTCACTCCGTGTTTTGGAGAGGTATCTCTGGGCCCTCTCGGTAATGCTCATCACTATAAGCCTTGCAAGCATTGTAACTAATGAGTTAGTTGCGGGATGAAGTATTACGGAATGAGTAAAGAGACTTGCCGGTAACGAGATTGAACTAGGTATGATGATACTGACGATCGAATCTCGGGCAAGTAACATACTGATGACAAAGGGAACAACGTATGTTGTTATGCGGTTTGACCGATAAAGATCTTCGTAGAATATGTAGGAGACAATATGAGCATCCAGGTTCCTCTATTGGTTATTGACCGGAGATGTGTCTCGGTCATGTCTACATATTTCTCAAACCCATAGGGTCCACACGCTTACCGTTCGATGACAATGTGTATTATGAGTTATGTGTTTTGATGACCGAAGTTTGTTCGGAGTCCCGGATGAGATCACGAACATCACAAGGAGTTTCGAAATGGTCGAGACATAAAGATTGATATATTGGATGGCTATATTCGGACATCGGAAGTGTTCCGGAGAAGTTTCGGGTAAAACCAAAGTGCCGAAGGGTTACCGGAACACCCCGGGGGAACTAATGGGCCTCGATGGGCCTTAGTGGAGAGAGAGGGATGGCCAGGGCAGGCCGCACGCCCCCTCCCCCTTGGGTCCGAATTGGACTAGGGGGGCGGCACCCCCCTTTCCTTCTCCCTCTCCCTCTCATTCCTTCCCCCTCTTTCCCTCTTGGTGGAATCCTACTAGGACTGGTAGTCCTAGTAGGACTCCCCTTATTGAGGCGCGCCCTAGGAGGGCCGGCCGGCCTCCCCTTGCTCCTTTATATATGGGGGCAGGGGGCACCCTAGAACACACGAGTTGATCTTTTAGCCGTGTGCGGTGCCCCCCTCCATAGTTACACACCTCGGTCATATCGTCGTAGTGCTTAGGCAAAGCCCTGTGCTGGTAACTTCATCATCACTGTCGCCACACTGTCGTGCTGACGAAACTCTCCCTCGGCCTCAACTGGATCAAGAGCACGAGGGACATCATCGAGCTGAACGTGTGCTGAATGCAGAGGTGTCATACGTTTGGTACTTGGATCGGTTAGATCGCGAAGACGTTAGACTACATCAACCGCGTTAACTAACGCTTCCGCTTTCGGTCTACGAGGGTACGTGGACTCACTCTCCCCTCTCGTTGCTATGCATCACATAGATAGATCTTGCGTGATCGTAGGATTTTTTTTTTGAAATTACCATGTTCCCCAACAGGAAGCTGCCGGAGGGGGGAGGGGTCCAAGGCGAAGGGCGACGACAAGAGGAACCGGCTAGACATACTGTGGCACGAGGGAACGACGAGAGGGGGAGGGGCCCAAGCAAAGTGACGCCCAGCTCGCGTCCATGGCATGCCAGGCTATGATCGGCCAAATCATGTCGGGGAGACAAGGTGACCAGAGGAGAATGCCAAGGAGCAGAGAGCCAAGCATAGTGCCCATAAATGCGATCACAGGAAGCAAGAAACCAAATGCACAACAAAGTTTTTGGAGTTTGTTGTGGCTCACATGCTTGGAGATTAAGGCTGATCTTTGGCTGGTGTTGATCACTCACTAAGGTGATTAAGATGGCAGGGTTTCAGCTCAAGAAGAGGGGTTTAGCTAGCACTTGTAGTACAAAGTGCCACACTGTCCAGAAATACAAATATTGAAGTTGCACTCACATACTTGCTTGGATTGAGCGGAAACTTGGCAAGGCAAAATTATTTGGACATATGAAGATGCTATAAAAGTTTCATATTATTTGGACTTGCCAAAATAGTACTTGCTTCACAAAGCATCTCTGTGGACAAAAACTTAGGGAAAATGCACAAATATAATGGCTAGATGAAATGAGTCCAAATTTTGAGGAGAGTGTTTATATGGGTAGTATCATGTCCTGGTAAATTTTCAACTTAAATGAAACAATATAAAATATAGTTGCTTCACAAACTGAAAATCTGATCACAAACCAAGATTTGATGGTGAGCTCACTTGGAGAGGTGTCATGAGTTAAAATTTTGAGTAGAGCTATGATTTGATCATATGAAGGTCCTTGCAAAATTTCAACTCATTTGGAGTACTCTAGTTAGTACTTCCTTCACAAAGGCTTCCCTCAGACAAGAACTTTGGAAATTTGCTGAGGAAGGTTCACTAGGAAAATTAAGTTGCATTTTGTCATGGGGCAATGATATGGATAGGAAAAAGTGTCCAAAAAGTTTTGGGGTCAATCAAGCAAAGATAAATGAAACTTCCTTCTCAAAAAGCCACTTATGGCAGAATAAGAAAAGAAATATGTGTGACTTATCTTTAATGATGACAATGAAGGGTTTTGACATATCTGTGGAAGATATGACCCAAACAATTTATAAGAATTATTTGGGAATTTTGTGGATGATAGAAAGGTAGGTTGTTTCAGAACCTAGGGCAAAAAGGATTATTACTTTAATAGAAAAAGGAATATTCCCAATAAAAAGAATATTGGGATTGGGCTAAGATGAAAATGACAAGGTCTAGGAAGGATTTTGAGGATGACAGGCCACTTGGGAGAGGAATCAAGGGTGATCTCTCTAGGTTTCAAGACCACAAAACCACATAAAAGCAATTCAAAGCAGAATTCCAAAAAAATCAAAAGAAAAAGAAAGGGCCAAAAATCAGGGTGTGACAATCTACTACCATTACACCACACATCGACCGCTATCCAGCATGCATCTAGAGTATTAAGTTCATAAAGAACAGAGTAACACCTTAAACAAGATGACATGATGTAGGCAAAGTAAACTCAATTAATATGAATAAACCCCATCTTTTTATCCTTAATGACAATGATACAAATACGTGTCATGTCTCTTTCTGTCACTGGGATTGAGCACCCCAAGATCGAACCCATCACAAAGCACCAAGAAAAACCAATCTAGTTGGCCAAACCAAATAAATATATCAAAGAGAAATACAAAGCTATAACAATCATGCATAAAAGAGTTCAGAGAAGACTCAAATAATATTCATAGATAATCTGATCATAAACTCACAATTCATCGAATCCCAACAAACACACATGAAAGGATCAAGATGGACCTAGAGGGGGGGTGAATAGGTACAATTACAAATTTTAATTGTTACTTGGCAATTTTAGGCAATAATGCGGAATATGAAGATGAGCCTAATAATTGCACGTGAGCACAAAGTACTAAGCAAACAACACAAACACGTAAGTAGGCAGGCACAATATAATGTACGTAAGTGTAACGAGACAAGTAACCACAAGTAGAGAGTTAGGGTTAGGAATAACCGCAACTCCGGGAGACGAGGATGTATGCCGATGTTCACTTCCTTGGAGGGAAGCTAGTCACCATTAGAGGGGTGGATGTTACCACGAAGGCACACCTATGCCACGAAGGCTCACCCTATTCTCCCTTTGAGACAACACCACAGAGGCGTTTCTCAACCACTAGTGGTAGACCTTGGGGTGGTCTCCAAACCCTCACAAACTTTTCTGAGGGTAATCACAAAGTTCGATTCCTCTCCGAATGAATCCTACCGCCTAGGAGTCTCCAACCTCCAAGAGTAACAAGAACGATGGGAAAAGCTCAAAACTTGCTCAAGTCACGAATTCCTTTGGTGCAAAGAAGGGGAAGAAGTGGATCTATCACTTGATTGGAGAACTTCTCTCAAATGCCCCTAGAACACTTGGGAATCTAGGATTTAGTGTGGATGAATGAGAGAGAGAGTGAGGGGTGTTCTTGAGAGGCTCAAAGTGAATGGTCAACCTTATCCCGTGGAAGATAAAGGTATATATATAGGTGGTGGGTAGAAGTGACCGTTTGGGGTACAGGATGGGACGGATGTCCGGAGAACGTCGGACGTCCGGAGGCACAAATAGGTCCGGACGTCCGACAGCCATCGGACGACCTGCCGCTGTGAAAAGTGTGACCCACAATCCAGTGTACAGGATACGGACGTCTGAGCTGGGCCGGACAACCGGAGCACGGGCGACCGGAGGGTCCGGACGTCCGTAAAAATGCTTCTGTTGTGAAAATGTCGGACGTCCGGAGAGTTCCGGACATCCGTAGAAATGCTTCTTTTGTGGATTGCCGGACGTCCGGAAGTGGCCGGACGTCCGGGCAATCAAGAAGGACCGGACATCCGTAGAACACCGGATGTCCGAAGGCAAGGTATAGAAATAGTATCTTTTGAGCAAGTTTTTCACTAGATCCATCGATCCCCTCTTAATAGTGCGGGATCCCTATACTCAAGAACAAACCATAAATGAAGTCAACATCTTGTATCTCCATTCTTGAGTTATATGCTTTTTGTCCTTAGTCATGATCCATGCACACGGTCTTTGGAACATAATCCTGAGATATACTTGATAAACATGATTAGTCCCGAGCATATGTGTTGTCATCAACATCAAAATATGATTAAGGGCATGATTGCACTTTCAATCTCCCCCTTTTTGGTAGTTGATGACAACTCATATGCATACTCATAATAGTAATCGGAAGTATTTGTTGTGGAGCTCAATAACCATAATAAGAATGAGTAGCGAGCGAGCTCCCCCTCAAAGTGATACCATAGATACTACTAAAACAAAATGATGAGGGCTCCCCCTCAAAATGATGCCTCCAGTATAACCAAATCTCATACACAAGATAATCAAGAGTTAAATTTCATATAGATTCATCACATGTAGATTCACCAAATCTCAGATTCAGCAAACTCATAACATAGGTTCAGTATAGGCTAAAACACAACCATAACAATAAGTTTGATTACATAATGAGCTAGAATAACATGCATATGGTGCCTACTCCCCCTTTGGCATCAAGTATCCAAAAAAAGAACTAGGGGGAGTGACATAACAGCATTAGAGATCATCCTCATCATCATCATCACGAACACCACTGCCACCAGCCTCGTCGAAGAAATCAGCCCACTCAGGACCGGAGGGAAAACCAAAGTCAGAAGGGGGGTCTGCAGGAAGACGCTCATCGTCACTCACATCATACACTCCTGAGTCTCTCAGACGAGCCTTCAGAGCGTTCTTGGAAGTGACCATGCGAGTGACCACATCGTGGTGTTGGGAGCAATGGTAGGTGAACATCTTCATCATGGCTGAGTGAGCCTTCCCAAGAAAACGAGCAATGCACCCAAAGGGGGCATCACTGGAAGGAGGATGGGTAGCATGAGAAGGAACACTAGCGGCGGTGCGACTAGCAGTAGTGGGAGGAGGAACATGATCAGCCGCCATGTGAGCGGGAATGACCCATCGCTCATGTACATGAGTGCGGGCAATAGGAAAGGGAGCTACACTTTCGATAAAAGCCTTAATAAAAGGTGCATGAGGAAAAGCCCTCTTGTGCTGGAAGCTAGCAAGGCGGATCTCATGCCATAGAAAGTGGGGAACATTGATCTTCCCTTTAGGAGATGTGAAGAGGCGATGCATAGATCAATGCAGTAGCTGCTGCAGGAGCCCTTGTCGCCCATCTTGGGATAGATGGTGCGGATGATACACTGATAAATGATGTTAAATGGAAAGCGCCAAATGGAGACTTGGTTTAGACCCTTTTGTTTTTCAGTGGCAGACAAGGTTGATATAGGTCTAAGGAGATCCGCACAGACCGCAATGCCCTTGGGCATATGGTTGGGGTCATCCTTGTGGATTTTGAACCCAGTGTCGGGAAATCCAAGGGCAGTGACAAACTGAGCATAAGATGCTGTGAGTGCAGTGTTGGAGGTCATCCATGTGACAGTGTTATCAGGAGCAAAGTAACATGTGTCATAAAACTGATGGATGGCAGCGTGGTTAAAATCATGTTGAAAGCCGAAAGGAGTAGCTAGATTGGATGACTCAATGAGCTCAATGGCTCCCGGATATTTCTCCGGATGAGTGCGAATGTGCTAAAGATCAATGCAAACATGAAGTGACAAGCCCTTAGGGATGACAATCGTGGTGAAGATGTCGGCTTGGACAATTGTGCGAAAGCGACTATCCTGAGAATCCCTAACAATGGTAAATTGATCTACATCACGACGCAATTTAAGATATGAAGTTTTTGGCACCTCGTTGAAACGCTTAATATGACGATCGAGTGGCACTGGAGGCTCAATGGAGATGTGGCGAGCATCACTGTGGGGTTGCACCGGAAGAGGAGGAGGGTGAAAGGTTGGACAACGAGTGCCCGGCTTGGGTGCAGCGACGCGAACGCCAACCATCGGGGACGGATCCACCTCCTCAAGCTCATCCTCAAAGTCCGACCCCTCCGAGGAGGAATCACTGGACGAGCTGGGAGGACGAGCGGCATGTTTCCGAGGGCGATCTTCCTCCTGGGAGTCATCGGAGCCACCACGACGAGACGGACGAGCCGGCCCTCCGGCGACTTGCTTGCGAGCTGAGTGCTTGGACCGAGGCATCGTGACCTAGGGGAGAAGGAAGGCACATACCAACACCCCTCCATAGATCAGGGTGAATGCGTGAGGGGGGGAAGGTTGTGCCCTACCTTGAAAGGAAGAACATAGAGGAGCCGAGCGGCATGCTGGAGCAGGGGGTCGACGGGCTGGCCGGGGAAAGAAACCCCAGGCTGGATGGGCTAGACGGCGAGCCGCAGATCCGTGGCGGAGAGAAGCCCCGGCGAGGGGCACGGCCGCAGGCGGCCGCGGTGAGTGGTCGCACGGCAGGAGCGGCTGCGGCGGTGGGGAAACTAGCGGATAGGATGTTGTTAGTTGAGAAAACCTATGGCGCAGTTTATATAGTGGCCAGTAAAAACGTCCGGACGTCCGGAGCCTACGGCCGACCGGAGTCGAATATGCGTCCGGACGTCCGGGAGCGTACGGATGACCGGAGTCAGGACCAACAGAAAGTAGAGGATGACAGAGATGATTCTATGGACGACCGGACAAATTGTAACAGAAAGGTTATTACGGACGTCCGGAGTCTTACGGACGTCCAGAGTCTTACAGACGTCCGGAGTTTCGGCGCCTAGGCCAACTAAGGGAACCAGAGTGGATTTTACGGACGTCCGGAGAGGCCGGACGACCGGTCGATGGTAGTCAGAGAAGAATTTACGGACATCCGGATGCCTACGGACGACCGGCAGTGAAGAACCACACGGACGTCCGGAACCTACGGACGTCCGACGCCAGAAGTTTTGATAGGAGGCAAAGGTGAAAGTGTTGATCATGATGAGGAGAAGGCAATTTTCGTCCACAGTAAAAATTTACTTATGTAGTAACTAATACTCTACCTCACTCAATCATAGCTATATACTACAAGTGGTGGCTACTGCCACAATGTCTGAGTAGACATGACATGACACGGAAAGATTTGAACTTTGAGTGCATAGTCACTACTCCATCATGTTAAAGCACCATAGGCCTAGACCCATGGATACTTTGAGAGTGTTGGTTCTTTTTATGCATTGAGTAGGGAGAGAACATTCATGAATTGAATGTCTCCCCCTAAGTATATGCCTACATCATGACAAGACATTAGATTCATGCATGAATGGGTACTAGATTTCACATAATGTTGTCAAGCTCCAAGATACCAAGTTCACGCCTAAGTCGACAGAACCTTGCTTCATCTAAAGGTTTGGTGAAGATATCTGCTAGTTGAAAATTTGTGCCAATGTGATCAATGTGAATATCACCCTTTTCAACATGATCTCTCAAGAAATGATACCTAATATCAATGTGTTTGGTGTGGAGATGATCTTTGGGGTTCTCAGCAATATTGATGGCACTTTCATTATCACACAGAAGAGGCACATTTCTATAGGTGATACCGTAATCCTTCAAAGTTTGCCTCATCCATAACAACTGAGTTGCACAACTAGCGGCAGCAATGTATTCAGCTTCTGCGGTAGAGAGAGCAATACAATTTTGTTTCTTCGAGGACCAACTCACCAAGGATCGTCCAAGAAACTGACATGCACCGGATGTGGACTTACGATCCACTTTGTCTCCATCCCAATCCGCATCTGTGTACCCAATGAGATCAAACTTAGCATCCTTGGGGTACCAGAGGCCCAACTTTGGGGTGTGAACAAGGTATCTAAGAATATGCTTAACCGCCTTATGATGACTTTCCATAGGGAAAGCTTGAAATCTAGCACACATGCATACACTGAACATGATGTCTGGTCTAGATGCACAAAGATAAAGCAATGAACCAATCATAGAGCGGTAAGTAGATGGGTCGAAAGGAGTACCATTTGCGTCTTCACTGAGAGTAATTTTGGTTGGCATGGGTGTCTTGCATGGACTAGCATCAGACATATCAAACTTTTCTAAAATATCCTTGAGGTACTTTGCTTGAGATAAGAAAATTCCTTCTTGAAATTGTTGAATTTGAAATCCGAGAAACAACTTCAAATCCGTATTGAGTAACATTTCAAAATTCTTGGTCATTGAAGCCACAAACTTCTTGCACAAATGAATGTTAGGAGAACCAAAAATGATGCCATCTACATAGATTTGGCATAGGATCAAATCACCCTTGTCCCTCTTAGTAAAAAGAGTGGGATTGATCACCCCTCTCACAAAACCATCATCGAGTAAAAACTTCTTCAGATGATCATACCAAGCACGAGGTGCTTGTTTGAGGCCATACAAAGCCTTATGAAGTTTATACACATAGTCTTTGTGAAAGGGATCAATGAACCTGGGTGGTTGTGACACATATACTTCTTGTAGAGGACCGTTAAGGAAAGCACTCTTCACATCTATTTGATGTAATGTAAAACCATTGAAAGTGGCATAAGCAAGTAAGATGCGAATGGATTCAAGACGGGCAACGGGGGCAAAGGTCTCACCAAAGTCCAAACCTTCAACTTGTGAGTACCCTTGTGCCACTAACCTTGCCTTGTTGCGGATGATTACACCATTTTCATCTTGCTTGTTCTTGAAAATCCATTTTGTTCCAATGACGTTGTGCTCGGTAGATGGCCTCTTGACTAATGACCACACTTGGTTGCGTTCAAAACTGTTCAACTCTTCTTGCATAGCAACAAGCCAATCGTTGTCCATCAATGCCTCTTGTACCTTGAGTGGCTCAATACTAGACACAAACGAGAAGTGAGCACAAAAGTTTTTCAAATGTTTACGAGTGACTCTACCTTCCGAGATGCCGGTGAGGATTTTGTCAACATCAACACGACCGGCCACTCGAGGCATGATGGAGGTGAGGGTTTCACGAGGTTCAACTTCATGTCCATCATCCACATCTTCAACATATGGATCATTCATGTGTGGAGGAAGATCTTCTTGTTCATGTTGCATTTGTTGAGGTTCATCATCAATGATTGGACTTCCTTGTTCTTGCTCTTGATGATGATCTTGTTCTTGATGATTATCATTAAGAGAGACTTGATCATCCTCTTCAACTTGGGCTAAGGGTATCGGTTGAACAATAGGAGCTTATGGTGGTATGGATGTTGAAGTTGTTTGATGATGTGTGAGACCTCCATCTTCTTCTTCGTCATCATGAGGTTCTTGTTCCATAGGAAGAAGTGCACCAACACCCATGGTCAGAATGTCTTGAGACGAATCTTCTTCACCTACATCACTTAGATCAAGTTGCTTCCCATGGGAGCCATTAAATTCATCAAACACCACGTCACAAGTTTCTACAACACATCCATTGTATTTGTTGTAGACTCTATAGGCGTGAGAGTTTGATCCATAACCAACAAATATACCCTCAATTATTTTGGATTGAAATTTTCCTAACCGTTCCCTTTTGTTGAGAATGAAACATTTGCACCTAAATACACGAAAGTACTTGACATTTGGCTTGTTTCCAGTTAGCAGCTCATATGGAGTCTTTTCCAATATAGTGTGGAGGAAGAGCCGGTTTGATGCATGGCATGCGGTATTGACAGCTTCGGCCCAAAAACTATGCGGTGACTTGTATTCATCCAACATGGACCTTGCCATCTCTACAAGTGTACGGTTCTTCCGTTCGGCTACACCATTTTGCTGAGGAGCGTATGGAGCTGAGTATTGATGCTTAATCCCTTCATCACTAAGAAATTCTTCCAAAGTATAGTTCTTGAACTCAGAGCCATTGTCACTTCTTATTGCCCGGATTTCTTTGTCAAACTTGTGTTGGGCTTGCTTGGCAAAATCAATGAAGGTGATCTTCGTTTCGTCCTTGTACTTGAGGAAGAACGCCCATGTATATCTTGAGTAATCATCAACAATGACAAGCCCATACTTTTTCCCACCAAGACTATCCCATGAAGGAGGCCCAAAACGATCCACATGAAGGAGCTCCAGGGGCCTTGAAGTAGATACTATGTTCTTGGGTGGGTGCTTTGGTTGATGTTGCTTCCCGGCTATGCATGCACTACACACACGATCTTTCTCAAAAGAGATATTGGTTAGTCCAAGGATGTGATTCCCCTTTAAGAGATCTTGAAGATTTCTCATGCCAACATGGGCTAGCCGGCGATGCCATAGCCACCCCTTGTCAGCCTTGGCCATTAGACAAGTTGCATGGAATGTGCTCTCTTCCGAGAAATCAACCGTGTAAAGGTTGCCATCCAACTCTCCAACAAAAGCCACTTCGAGAGTATATCTCTTAAAGACTTTCACATCCGTTAGTCCAAAAAGTGTATCATAACCAACAGAAGCCAATTGGCGAACAGAAAGCAAATGGTATTTAAGGGATTGGACAAGCATAACATTTGCAAGAGACATGTCGTTTGTGATAGCCACCTTCCCCAACCCGAGTACATGTCCTTTTGAACCTCCACCAAACATAATGCTCATGAATGGTTGAATAGCTTCCATGAAATCGTAGAGCAATTTGCTATCTCCGGTCATATGATTTGTACATCCACTATCAATCACCCATTTCACTCCACCGGAGAAGCTTACCTACACACAATTAGGACTTGGTTAGAGGCACCCATTTTGCAATGGGACCTCTCAAGTTAGTTAAAAGGGTCTTAGGGACCCAAATAGCATAGAACCGGAATGCATTTCGAGGACCAACAAATTTTGCAAAAACTTCTCCATCCTTAGTCTTACAAAGTACATAGGAAGGAGGCATGAACTCTTTAGGCTTGTTGAGAGTGGGCATGCCCCATGTGGCCTTCCCACTCACAACCTTACCTTTCTCCTTGTGCCCTTCTCTTACAAATGTTTCGTTTAGAGGAGTTGTGCACTTTTGGGAGGACGTCTTCTTCTTGCTTGTGCTCGGGTCAAACCCAAGTCCCTCTTTGGCAAACACCTCATTGTGTTGGCTCAAAATCTCATCAAGGTTCTTTTGCCCTTGAGCACATGTCATGAGACCTTTCTCAATTTGAGCCTTGAGAAAACGATTTTCCTCAAGAATAGATGCTAGATCACTACTAGAGTTAGTAGCACAAGCATCAACATTTATAATAGGGGAAGAGTAAGCCTTGGCTAAAGTTTCAAGATAAGTAAGTTTGAGCGTCTCAAAACTCTTTCTAAGAACGGTGAGCTCTCCTTCCTTAGTATTGAGAGACACGGATAGAAGCTCACAATCCTTAGATAGAGAAGCATGAGACTTCACAAGCTTACTTTTATCATTCATTAATTCTTCGCAAGAGTCAATAGCCTTTTTCAAGGAGGCAAGATCATTTGTGTGAACATCAATATTTGCACCAATTTTTAAGCATAGTTCATCATATCGTGCTTCCTCATATTGGACTTTCCGCTCAAGGATTTCACACTTTTCCTTTTCCTCGGTGACGAGGGTTTCGAGTTCCTTAATGGTGATGGTGTGCTTACTCACCATCTCCATAAGCATACGAAACATAGTGAGTTTCTTTCCTTTGAGGGAGCACATGAACTTATTAAGTGTAGCAGTCATAGGATCATCTAGATCATCATCCTCATAGCTATCCTCCGCATCAAGATACTCATCACTAGGAGTAGAAGGTGTGAAAAGAGGAGGATTTGATCGTGGAGTTACCTTGACCTTGTCAAAAGAGCTTTGGTCCTCTCCTTCTTCAACCATGGCCTTTGCCATTAGGCACTTGTGAGCGTTGCCCTTGTAATCTTTCATGTAGTTGTAGGTGACCACGTCAGCACTCTTGTTTACTAACCTCAACGTGTTTTGAGAGTCTTGAGCAACTCCGGCAACACCACTAACATCATCCGGATCAGATTCTTCTTGAGCAACCATTGCCATTCCATCTCTCTTCTTGAGCTTGGAGTTCAAAGGATTTGGCAACTTCTTCTTGGGAAAGGTCTTGGGAAACCTTGGTTTATCTTCTCTCTTCTCATAAGGGCACTCGTTGGATAAGTGATTGGTTTCTTCACAGTTGTAGCATTTTCTTACTTTCTTCTTTTGAAATCTTCCCTTGAATTTTCCGGTGCTAAACTTCTTGACAAAAAGAGCCATGTCTTCATATGAAGGGCCCTCGTCGGATTCAATCTCATTACCATCTTCATCATCATCATCATCTTCTTCTTCTTCACTTTGCTCATCTTCACATACTTGCTTGGCCTTCAATGCAAGATTGATCTTTGATGATGGTGAACCATGCATGGCAAGGTGTTTTGTGGCATTGTCCTTTGGCTCTTCAAATAGTTGGAAGGTGGATATGATGTCATCTGTAGTCATTTCCTTGAAGGTATGGTGTTGTCTTATGTCCCACACCATTTGATGATGATATGGAGCAAGAGCATGAAGCAACTTATCCACAAGAAACCTCTTAGTCATATTGAATCCATCTTGTGTCTTGTCACACTCACATGACTCAATATCCGCAGTGAGAGTCATGAGACGCTCAAGGAGTTGATTGGGTGTTTCACCTTTTTCCATACAAAAGTTTTGCAATTGCCCCTTGGCAATTTCATATTGAGCACTCCGGAGGGTAGAAGTGCCAGTCCTGGATCGTATAATACTTTCCCATAGTTCCTTGGCACTTCTGATGTGTATGAACGGTCTCCTTTGCTTTTCATCCATACCTCTCCTTATACACATGATTTCCATGTCATTGAGGTTCTTGTCATATATTTCTCTTGGTGTGGGGTTCTTTGGATCAACCACATGGTAGCCATACTCTATAATCTCCAGCATCTCATCGTTTCCATGTCGAAGATGATCCTGCATAGCAACTTTCCACAAAGCAAAATCAGAAGTAGCAGAAAGTAAAGGAGGTTTGCCTTGAGGATTATATCTTGGTTTCTCAACCTGAGGTCTTGCATAAAGCCAAGGAACACTGGCGTGTTCATTGCTAGGAGGTTGTTGACCAAGTGATGATGTAGGCACGGTTGGCCTCGAACCCACACCACTTGAGTGTGGTGCAAGCACCGCGGACAACGTGGCTAATCTCAGTTGGACCAAGGCCTCAAGAGAAGCATCATGCTCCTCTTTTTGCTTAGCAAGGGCCCGTTCTAGATCCTGAGACGTAAAGGACTTGACTTCAGAGGAAACCTCGCCTTTATCCTTAGGATCTACAACCAGGGGAGTCCCATCTGGGTTCATCTCGCTCTAGGGCGGTTAAGCCACAAGAATAGAGCACGAGGCTCTGATACCAATTGAAAGGATCGAGATGGACCTAGAGGGGGGGTGAATAGGTACAATTACAAATTTTAATTGTTACTTGGCAATTTTAGGCAATAATGCAGGATATGAAGATGAGCCTAACAATTGCACGTGAGCACAAAGTACTAAGCAAACAACACAAACACGTAAGTAGGCAGGCACAATATAATGTACGTAAGTGTAACGAGACAAGTAACCACAAGTAGAGAGTTAGGGTTAGGAATAACCGCAACTCCGGGAGACGAGGATGTATGCCGATGTTCACTTCCTTGGAGGGAAGCTAGTCACCGTTAGAGGGGTGGATGTTACCACGAAGGCACACCTACGCCACGAAGGCTCACCCTATTCTCCCTTTGAGACAACACCACAGAGGTGTTTCTCAACCACTAGTGGTAGACCTTGGGGTGGTCTCCAAACCCTCACAAACTTTTCCGAGGGTAATCACAAAGTTCGATTCCTCTCCGAATGACTCCTGCCGCTTAGGAGTCTCCAACTCCAAGAGTAAAAATAACGATGGAAAGCTCAAAACTTGCTCAAGTCACGAATTCCTTTGGTGCAAAGAAGGGGAAGAAGTGGATCTATCACTTGATTGGAGAACTTCTCTCAAATGCTCCTAGAACACTTGGGAATCTAGGATTTAGTGTGGATGAATGAGAGAGAGAGTGAGGGGTGTTCTTGAGAGGCTCAAAGTGAATGGTCAACCTTATCCCATGGAAGAGAAAGGTATATATATAGGTGGTGGGTAGAAGTGACCGTTTGGGGTACAGGATGGGCCGGACGTCTGGAGAACGTCGGACGTCCGGAGGCACAAATAGGTCCGGACGTCCGACAGCCATCGGACGACCGGCCGCTGTGAAAAGTGTGACCCACAATCCAGTGTACAGGATACGGACGTCGAGCTGGGCCGGACATCCGGAGCACGGACGACCGGAGGGTCCGGACGTCCGTAAAAATGCTTCTGTTGTGAAAGTGTCGGACGTCCGGAGAGTTCCGGACATCCGTAGAAATGCTTCTGTTGTGGATTGCCGGACGTCCGGAAGTGGCCGGACGTCCGGGCAATCAAGAAGGACCGGACGTCCGTAGAACACCGGACGTCCGAAGGCAAGGGTATAGAAATAGTATCTTTTGAGCAAGTTTTTCACTAGATCCATCGATCCCCTCTTAATAGTGCGGGATCCCTATACTCAAGAACAAACCATAAATGAAGTCAACATCTTGTATCTCCATTCTTGAGTTATATGCTTTTTGTCCTTAATCATGATCCATGCACACGGTCTTTGGAACATAATCCTGAGATATACTTGATAAACATGATTAGTCCCGAGCATATGTGTTGTCATCAACATCAAAATATGATTAAGGGCATGATTGCACTTTCAACACAGCAAAAGGTGATTATATTGGATAGATCTCCAAGAACATCAAGGAGAACATTGTATTGAAGATCAAAGAGAGAGAAGAAGCCATCTAGCTACTAGCTATGGACCCGTAGGTCTGCGGTAAACTACTCACACATCATCGGAAGGGCAGCAAGGTTGATGTAGAGCCCCTCCGTGATCGATTCCCCCTCCGGTAGAGTGTCGGGGAAGGCCTCCAGATGGGATCTCACGAGAACAGAAACTTGCGGCGGCGAAAAAAGTATTTCGGGTGGCTCTATGATGTTGGGGGAATATTTGAGTATTTATAGAGCGGAGATTAGGTCAAGAGGTGCCACAAGGGGCGCCCCCTGGGGCGCGCCTCCCAAGCTTGTCGCTCCCTTGTGGCTCTTCAGGTCTTCTCCCGAAGCTTCCAGGGTCCCCTCTGGTTCAGAAAACATTAATCCAAAGTTTTTTCTTCATTTGGACTTTTTTTATATATATTTCCTAAAAAGCCGAGAACATGCAAAAAAAACAGCAACTGACACTGGGCACTAGGTTAATAGGTTAGTCCCAAAAAATGATATATAATTGCATATAATTGCTTAATAAGCATCCAAGATTGATACTACAATAACATGGAACAATCAAAAATTATAAATACGTTGGAGACGTATCATAGGTGCATACAACTTACAAGACATGATCCAAAATAACACTTATATTCATGAAAACATAATAGGTTCAGATCTGAAATCATGGCACTCGGGCCCTAGTGACAACCATTAAGCATAGCAAAATCATAGCAACATCAATCTCAGAACAGAGTGGATACTGTTTAGGATTGAGATCGACAGAGAACAATCGAGAGAGTTATAAAATGAACCAATCTCTCTTTATTGATGATGAGTACATCTATATATAGAGTTACAAAGGACACCAAGTGAAAAGGTGTCTGTTCGAGAAGGCACCAGGACCGGACGTCCATATGGCAACTGTCATCTATTGCTTACGCATGGATTAATAGGATTAATTAAATCTTAACAAATACTAGGGATCAAGCCCTAACAAACTGAATCATTTAGATGACAAATCTCATCCAACTCCCATCACCATCCAACAAGCCTAGTAACTACTCACTCCCGGCGATGAGCATCATGGAATTGTTGATGAAGAAGGGTTGGTGATGATGAAGAACGGACTCCGGAATAGCCCTCCTGATTAAGAACAAGAGGTGGCGTCAGCTCCGTATCATAAAATGCAATGAAACTTCTCTTTTTTTTTCTCAGTGAAACGAAATTTATAGGCTATGAATTAGGTCAGACGACCACATGTGGGACCCACAGGCATCAGGGCGCGTCTTGGGGGGTAGGTGCGCCTTGTTGCCTTGTGAGCAATAGGTGCCCCCCTCCAATGGATCTTCGTTCCAGTATTTTTAATTATTCAATAAAAAATCTCCAAAAAGTTTCGTCTAATTTCGGGAACTTTTATTTCTACACAAAACAAGCACCATGGCAGCTTTGCTGAAAACAGCGTCAGCGCGGGTTAGTTTCATTCAGATCATGCAAATTAGAGTCCAAAACAAGAGCAAAAGTATTTGGAAAAATAGATACGATGGAGACATATCACACGTCTGTAGTGTCCATGGCGTACCTGACCGGAGGTATATCTGTAGCCTAGATAGTCGTGCACCGTTGTTATCAATGCACCTCTCATACGAAAATAAGTTCCTTTGTCGGCATCCCTGTTTGGACCCCTTCAAAAGCTCATAATATGTACAATTCATCCTTCAATAGCTAGAGATACAACTGAATATAATTCCCCGCTTGTTTTGTCCCTTGAATCAGCATGATCATGTGCATATACTTTTCATGCATATCCAAGGTGGAAGGTTGTAGAATCATATAAAAACACCAAAAAATAGGATGCACTATATTACGACACGTCTGGCATGGTGTTTGTCGCAACTTGCATATGGTGTCGAAAATCATTGAAACCTGACATGGATGCCTACCATGGGTATGCCCACTTGCTTGCAATAATTGGGGTCATTTGAAGGATGCTCAAATATAGATCATGTTCAACGGAGGGTGTTCGGGTAGAACCAGAAGGCTTCGTTTGAGAACACGTTGTTTATCGACACCCTTGAAATGGTCCCAATTTTATTTCATGACCTTGTATGACCAACTCAAGGCATCATGCCAAGTTGTTTAGGTTTTTGACACGTTTTGCATGTTGTGGAGTTCTCTTGATGAAAAAAGACTTGATTAATGCCCAAACATGCCGCAACGTGCATGCAATGTGGGAAGTCGTTCAACCCTAGTATGCATGCCTACCATGGACATGCCAACCTAGTGGCAAAAGTTTCATTTCAAGGATGTCCAAAAGGCTCAGTTGAAGAGCATGTTTATTCTTACATACGTCAAATTAACCAAAAATATTAATCCATGGCCTTGTATGATTCAGGGCACCAGGGCAAGTTGCTTGGGTTTTTGACATGTTTTGCATTTTCTGAAAAAATTTCGATGAAAAAAGGCCGATAAATGATTGGACGTGTCACAACGTGCATACGCTATCGGAAGTTATTCAAACTAGGTGTGAATCCCTAATATGGACATGCCGACCTGTTTGCAAAGTTGAGGTCGGTCCTATTATTTCCAAAAAAAACATCATGTTCAACCAAGAGTTTTCGGATAAGCCAGAAGAGTCCGTTTGGGAGTGCCTTGTCTCTCGACATTCTTAAAAAATTCCCAGCCATTAATGAAAATTTTGAACAAAATTAGCAAACCACATACATTTTTTTGAAATTATCAACTTTTTTTGCAACATAAACATTTCTTAATTTGAGAACAAACAAAATAAAAATGGAAACATTTTATGAAATTCTAGAACAATTTCTAAAATTTTAAACAATATTTAAAAACAAGAACATTTTCAGGTATTCCATTTTTCTTTTTAAATAACAGATTTTAAAAAAAAAACTAAAAGGAGACAAATGAATTAACTTTTTTTTGAAGTGAACAAATGAATTAACTTAGAAAGCGAAAAAACAAAAATACAAAAGAATAAAATGATTAGGCCTTCGGCCAAACTAGGCGACAGCATCGCTCCAGCCGGCGCCTCCAGCCGGGCGCCTGTTGGGCTGGCCCAAGCGTACACGAATTTGATAAAAGGTCATCGATTTTGGAAAAAACAAATGTTCACAATTTTTAAAAAGAATCCAAGATTTACAAAAAAAATCACTAGAAAAAGTTGCACTTGAAATTGAAAAAGATTCACAAATTTAAGAAAAAGTTCACAAATTTGATATTCTTTTAATTTTAAAAGTTCACGCCTTTGAAAAATAATAAATAAAGAAAAAATAAATTAAAGAGAAGCACCTATCTCCTACAAAAACGACGTATGAAAAGAGACAAAGCAAATATACATATAAGCTAGTATGGCAGAGATAATTGGATAGATGACACCCCAATTCCTTCCAAACTACTGCTCCGAAAAATACCATTATGGTCATTTCTTGTCCATTTCACATGAATACTTCTCATGTTTTTCAGACTGTGTAAGGCCCATATTCTTCTCCACTACTATATTTTCCCTCCTGCACCGGATTATCTCTCCCACGAGCCCCAACCCCTTATCTGACGACGCCCTCTGTGCACTGGACCATACCTGCACCATACTCAAATTGTCAAGAAGATCATTTAAGTCAAAAAGAAATTCAACATGTTGCTATTTAGCAAATGATTTTTTTTGCAGTAGCTTGAGCAACCAAATTCCATCACATGCATAAATGTAAGTACTCATAAAAAATTACCAATTTATTGTAGCTATTCTGGTTTCTGATAACAGAAGTCAGAGGGAAAACCCATCTCTTTCAAAAATAAAAATAAAACTACAAACCAAAATCTTACAACTGCATCCTGCAAGAAGCAACACCTAGAAAAATTGAAGCAGTAAGAGGCACAACTTTATGCAGAAAATGCGGAGTGCATAATTTTATGCAGAAAATGCGGAGTGCATAACTTTATGCAGAAAATGAGTCACTTAATTACGTCTCACATGAGCTGTGAATAAACCATATTGACTTGACATACCTAACTAGTAAATTAGTCCGTAGTAAGTACTCTCGGGAGACACAAAGCCTTAACTTGCATCTTTTATGGCGGTAATTTTCAGTATCTAATCTTATTTCAGTTCTAAAAAGAAGTTCCAATTCTAATTTATAATCAACAGAAAAAGGGGCAAAAGATACAAAATGGCGATTGTGTTTCTTTAGGTTTTACCTTCCATGCAATCAATTAATCCCAATCTTGACATTTACTACCCTTTCATCAGATCGAGCCTTGTTCCTCTCCCAGAACCAACTCTCTGAACCGGATTATGCAGTCCATTGCCCGCTCGAATTCACTGGTCTCCAGAGCAAAGCTGAACCGGCAGTAATCTGGTATCCCGGTCCATTTGCTACTGCTTATGCAAAGACCAGTGGATCTAAGAACGGCTTCCCTAATGTTGCAGCCGTCGAGTTTGCCTTCAAAACCGTCTATCTTGAATGATCTGCTAATGTAGGCCGTCGGTTTCGCCAGCATCGAGATACCTCCATCGCCGCCGACAACATCCCACCCACAGCTCTCAAGTGTCTGTAAATTGCAGAAAAAAAAGGACACCATGTCAAACTCAAAGTCCTTCTTGAAGCTGTGCAAAAGTATGTCTACCTAGTGGTAGCAATTAGAATTTTAGGTGATAGCATAGACTCAACTAACTTCTGGATGCAGTCAGTGGTAACAAAAACTCAAGTTAGGGGCTACGATTCGGCCTATATTTATCTCTGATCTAAGATTTAAAAGGGAATGCCAAGACTGATAGAGCGGTTCAGAATGTTACAGCTGCTAACCTTCCTTAACTTGTTGGCACGTTTCTTGAGTTTCTCCCTTTGCTCCATGATGATATTAGAGAGTTTCCCCTTATCAGCTGTGAATAATCCATATGCACTTGACATACCTTACTATGCACCGGAGGGAAAGCAAAAATTGAGAGGGAAGTTCAGAGTGTTACAGCATGCTAACCTTTTCGAACTTGTTCGAACCATTCCTGACCTTTGTCCTGTTGCTCCATGATGAGACTATAGAAGGGACTAGAGAAGTGTTCATCGCACTCGTTTTTAAGACCCAACAGTTTTCTAAAAGCATACTTCAGTGTCTTATGTGGCTGACTCAAGCTTCCGAAACTAAGTTCCACATTGGGTGGCTTACTACAAATCAGAAACCCAAAATCAAGGCCAGACGCTGTCAGCTGAAGAGACAGCTCTCCAAGCATGAAATAAGTTAGTGTGGAACATAAGCAAATGTCATAAGATAATGTACTCAAATTCCACCGACTCCAGCCATCGGTTTGAAACTCAAGACCGGAAAAGGAGGTATCTATTACGACCCGAGCTGAACGATGAGCACAAACAGAGACCAGATCTTTTATCTCGTTGTCACTATAAAGGAAACCAGAAGGGTTGATTGTAGGGCCAGAAATATACACCCATGGACGGAATACATTATTGTTCTCAATGGCATCCTCTAGAGCTGCATCTAGAGCTATCGGTTCAATCTTGAAGCCTGACTCTACATTTGTTGGAATTGTCAAGGTTTTTGCGTTCATAAACTTCGCTGCTGCGACATAGTGTCCATTTGTGCCCATGGGGAAAAAGAAGGTGCCTTGTTCTTGCACACAGCAAATGATAAGCTTGTTAAAGAGTGCGAGACAGCTGCTGCCATATACAATTTCCTTACGGTAGGCGGACTCTGCAATATCAGGACAATCGTCTCCTGGTAAACCATAGTTATTTCCCACCAGCTTTTCAATGCTAGAACGGACATCAGCTTCAGAATCCGTGATGTTCTGCCTCACAAAACTTTCAAAAATGGAGGCGCTCACTGCAGAAGGTACTGACAAGAAACTGCGGTCTAAATCCATATGAATGACACTACAATCCTTTGACTCGGGAACAAAAAATTCAGCTTCTTCTAGGGTAGTCAGAGCTGAATTAGAAAATCCTATTATCTTCTGAGGTGTCACTTCTGCAGGTTGCCTCTGAAAAATGAGCAAGGGAAAATAATTGAAAGCAAGCAAAACAAAGAATAAACATTATAATCAGCAAGTATTCCATAGGGCCCCTCTTTCAGGGAGATTTTCCGTAGGTGTCTGGACATATTATTAACTTCCACTCACAAATACTCCATAGATATGATGAAAAATAATCAAACATCCTACTGCTAAAACATTTAGCTGTTTACTGTGAGTAGGTGCTATCCAACTAAGTGGAGGGACTAATCCATAGAAATTAACTGACTTATGCTGAGCGGAACGTCCACTAAAAGAGTCCCTTCCTCCGTTTTTGTATACAAGGCCACTATCCCATTTCTAAGATACCAAGAAAACAAAGTCAACTAATAAATAGCATGATTAATTGTACGGAAAAACCTCCCGTATTCCGGGCTAATTAAAATGTTGCATCTGGTGCCTCTTTCTCTATTGCTGGATGCAACGTTTGCATTAGTAAGCACCATTGTACGAGGCAAGCATCTAATCAGTTCTTCTAGGGAAGAGGTAGTGGCCTTATATCAATGCAAATTGTATTTTTGATAGTGGCCTTGTATTTAAAACCGGAAGGAGTATCAGACATGAGATGTTACCATCAGGTCAAGTGAGGTGAAGAACTGGACAAGGAAAATTCTGCCTACCTCTTGTTGTGCATGGTGGTCTCCAATTTGAAACGCCAGCAGCTCATGGAGAAGACATCCATAATAGTGCTGGCTAATCACAGAAGTATGTCCTTCCAATATCTCAATAGTTTGTGACAATGCCTTACATACAGCTGCGTCCTCGGAAATAGCAAAAGCAACTTCCAGATCAGAATAAACCTGCAATTTTTAATCCAAAGTAATTAGATAGAGGAGCATATAGAAATGAAACCTTTAGATGATGTTCCTATCATAGGTGTAAGACTGCACAGAAGTTCAAATACAGTTCCAGGCTGCAAGTCCCCTTCATGGAAAGAACACTGCTAAAGTACGATCTACTACCTCCGTTCCTAAATATAAGTCTTTTTAGAGATTTCAATATGGATTACACACGGATGTATATAGACATACTTTAGAGTGTAGATTCACTCATTTTACTCCGTATGAAGTCCATATTATAGAATCTCTAAAAGGACTTATATTTAGGTACAGAAGGAGTATTTACTCACGGTCATCTTATGATGTACTCCCTCCGTCCCAAAATAAGTGTCTCAAGTACAAAGTTGAGACACTTATTTTGGGACGGAGGGAGTACTGGATTATACATTGATCACATCCCTCGTCTGGGGCCGGTCCAGGGTGAGGGAGATCAAGTTGTTTAACTCGTCATAACTAAATCATACCCACTCCGTCCGGAATTACTTGTCGCTCAAGCGGATGATAGTGCTAGATACATCCGTTTGAGCGACCGACAAGTAATTCCAGACGGAATGAGTACTAGTTAACATGGCATATGTGTAGTCATTCCATAATGGATAAAACAATTTATGTGGCAAGTTACAGGCACCTGATTTTTTACTAGACCACACAGTATAGCTGCATGCGAAGGTAGGGTGTTTCCAGCAAGATATTTCAGCACACCATTAGAGTTTGGCAAATTAGATAGCTCCAGATGCTCTGAAATGTCTAGCAATAAGCGAGAACCAACATCTTGTGTTGCGCTTAGTAAGTTCACAAAAGCTGCACTGGTGACAACCTCAAAATGAGCTATGCCAGTAACAACAACCTGAGGCTTCAGCTTCCTGACCAATTCAATCAGCAAATCTGACCGGCATGGTGCTTCAATTACAGTGACTGTGTCTTCAGCACGGTTACAATCTGCCCTCCCCTGCAGTGTCAAAAGGAAGCAGTAGGATCAACATTCTTAAACCATCATTTTTCTTCACAGGATAGACATGTATTTTCCACTGTTCCCGTTAAACAGGATAACTTTGAAGGCAAAAGAACATATCACTACTCAGTTCAGATCAGATGTTGCTCAAACAAGAAGTGTTGCATAACATGCACAAGCTGCCAATGCATGTGTGCGTGCGTTTTTGTTGGAGAGAGAGAGAGAGAGAGAGAGGTACCTCGATTGCTGAAGATGTCAACCATTGCTTGGGCAAGTGTCTGGTCAGATGTTCATCGACAATCGCAAGTGATGGTGAGAACAGTCGAAGGTAATTTTCTATTGCCACATCGCAGGAAGGGAATACAACAACATTCTAGTGTACCAGGAAAGAAAAGAAAAAAGTATCATATGAAGCAGAAGGTAGAAGCACCCAATAGCTTGATATTGCAAATTTACAGTATAAGCAGACATAATTGTAAATGAAATAGACACAAAGCCTTACTTCAGGAGTTAATGGGATGTGGTGGTAGCTCTTCATAAATTCAGCGACAATATTCCGAAAGTTTAAACATCCAGCTGGAGGCTCACAAGGATTGGGCCTATCATCCTTCAAAAACTGAGCTAGGTATACTAGGAAGGGAATCTTTTCATCGGCAACAGAATCATCATCAAAAGATAAATCGAGCGAGCTGCCGACTTCATGAAGTCCATTTTTAATACTCTCAAATAGTTTCTTCACCTGAAAATTCTCTGAATTAGTACTATTTGCGTTGGTATATTATTGCTTTTATAAAGCTAAAGACAACGCAAAGAAACCTGGTTAGGTTGGCGAAGTTGACAGCTATACACGGAGAAAGCATGTGAACCACGGCCACCAGATTTCATGTATGCCAAGGCAGTGCGTGCAGAGACAGGTTGATCCCCATGAAGATCCATGAAGAACTCAAAATGATGTGGGTAAATTTTCTCAATTTCAACTAAAGCTGAAATATCCGCATCAGAAACCTGTAAGCAACCCAGCTAGTTGGTAATCAAAATAAAAATGCCGTTGCCAAAATAGAATAAGCAGGTAGATGAAATTTATAGGCCCTACTAAATGTTGTTGTGCAACTCGAAATTCTTGACCAAACACGAGGATAATGCTGTCATGGAAAATATTTCCTGATTAATTAATATTCTGTTTCACAGCATTGCTACCTGCATAATGTTTGTTTGCCAGAGCTTATTGATGCGTAATCCACGGCGTAGAAGTACGCGTTCACAAACACCTTGACCTGGTCGGCCTCCCATGTTGAATATCATAATACCCATAGGATTTATGATAGCTATCCCTTCTTCAACTGCACGAGCAATCAACCCGAGGCCAAATTGGTCCTCAACAAAATCCTAGATGCAATAACACATGCAACAAGTTTACAAGCATACCAATAATAAAAGGATGTCGAAATAGAACAATCAGCCAACATACGAATATATTGATTGATTAAAAGTATGTGCACATCATGTCATACATACTATCAAATTGTTAGCAACTGATCAGAACTTCTCTATCTAATTTTAAACAGATGAAAAGCGAATACTACTGCTAGAAATTCCAGTATTCTAGAAAAAAACTGCAAATAACTCCACATGAAAGAGTGGAGTAAAATCGTGTTTGTAGTTATAAGTTGTAAGACGAAGTCATGCAATAGTTGGAAGTTGAGGTCAGGAATGAATTATTACTGCCAAAGAAAGTGATTCTACGTACATGTACAGTGGTTAATAAGATAGTCTTATCTTCAACCTGACATGTAATTTAGAGATGGCAATGAAAATATGATGTAATGGGTTATCTCGTAGTCTTATCTCTAATAAGTAATAACTAGATGAACCTAAATATGTGGCGAGAGATACCGTTGCTAACAGATCGCCTCTTAATTAAAAGAAGGCCAGCCTTTTTTCTAGTTTATCTCTCCTCCACCTCGGCATTTATCCTACGTGGCACTCCTAAGATAGCACCATTGTATACGTCCTACTATATCCATCGTTTAGTCTAGTGGCCCTTGTCAATGTAGACTGCTAGCTGTCCTTCCAACCATCCGAAGTTAATATTATACTCGTGGAACCAAGGTATCAGTACAGTTGTACAAATCACATATTACTTCTCAAAATTCTTTTATCATATAAGGGGTAGAAATACACACCAACAAGTAAGTGACATGTTCCAAACACATTTTGTTTCTTCTAATCTGGTTATAACAAGGTGGTAATTACGGCAAAAAAAATGCTCACTCTTGATCCTACTACTCCAGATAGAGAGACAACGTGACGATGAATCACCATTGTCATTAGGTAAACTGAGTGGCTCAAGTGATAACGATGCAAAATATGTCTTCCAACTCACCTGAAGAGCATAGTAGTTTCTCAAGGAATACAAAAACTCCTCACTAGAATTTTCAGTGATAATGTTTGACATGGCCTCTGGATTGGGATTAAGAATCTGAAAATCAGATTGTGGGAGTAAGAATTTTCCATCAGTCCTGGTCTAATATAATTTTGTTTCACCAAATATAGTAACTGACCGTACCTGAGGTATGCATCCAACAATGTGATCAAGTTCTATCTTGTTGTCTCTACAGTATGCAAGAAGATCAGACTCATGGAATTCAACTTTATCAAGTAATGTTTTCCCCTCCCCATCATAGATTGGAAGACCATCGTCATCTAGTGCATTCAAGTAAAGATTTATCCATGCAATCTTGATAACCCTTGGGTTAATATCCAGACCGTAGACCTTCAAAGAAACAAACAATGCTCAGCTTGGGTTCTGACGGAGATAAATGCCTGGTCTATTATGGTAATGTCGAGCTAAGGGAAAAGTAATTCAGTTAACTGGCATGTGCGACTCAAAACTAATTGCATGTTATTTTCCTCTTATCCCTTTCAAAGGACAGACTGTTCAACATGGTTAGAATAATGTGTAGTGTATATAGACTAGTTCCTTGCTTAAAACTTGGAGGAAATAATGTCAACGGATATTGTTTCCTCAGATGTACCAAGCAAGTTAGACTGTTGATGGATTACTGAAAGTCTAGAATGTGGTGTATCATGAAATCGGAGTAAAAATCTAACTGCTGCAGCTCCCACTTCTGTAACAATAATGTCTGACTGGCAGCTCCCACTTCTGTAATAATGGTAGTAAGATAAAATATCCACAGAGCAAGAGGGGGAAAACCTTCAACGGAGACCACTTTTCTGCAAGCGCGATGGATATCCAACCATTGCCACATCCCAGCTCTGCGACTATCTTATCCTTGAAAGCAGGATCTGGATGCTGATTGAGACCCTCGTAGAAAGTGAAGGACTGGTCTTCAGGAATGAAAATGCTAGGCATCTCCATCATTGTTAGGATATTTCTTTGCTGGGATCCTATAAGCATTTGAAATTTTATCAAGCTATGAAAAGCAAATAAATATTAAATAATGGATGTTTTTACCGCTGCGCCAAATGAAGACAGAAGTTAATGCTTTATGCACACAAAACGTAACAAAGAATCATATCAGACCCAGACTCCATATAATGTAAGAAAATTTTCAATTGCAGTTTTTCCAGCGCAAAGACTGGGTCTATATACAATTATTAACCAAAGATATAGCTGACAGATGTCCTATTTAGTTGTTATATATGCCAATAGACTGAAGCACTCGTGTCATGCTTTTTTATTCTTATGATTATAGGTTGAGTAGGATTGTTCTCCCAGAGAAGAAACTAAAAGGAAAAAAGAATAGATAACATGCCCCTCAAAATATGTAGCTTAGGTCCTATATTAGTTTGGCAACACGTTTGCCCCACTCATTTGTCGTGCTTTTATACTTATGGTGATAGGATGGGCAGGATTGTTCTGCCAAAGAACAAATTTGAACAACCAAATAGATAAGTTTTCTCTTCAAAATCTGCAGCTTACACACAGATATGAATAAATCTGTAGCTCACACAGTAGACATGAATAAATGATGCTTAGAGGCCATCAAAATTGTTGGGAAATAGTGAATTGTACACGGAGTACAAGAACAAAAATACTCCTCTACATAAATCACTTGATCAATGTCTCATTGTGTTATAAATTCCAAGAGCACGCACCAAAATGCAAAATGTCGAATTACTGGAGTCTGGTACAAATCCAAGAACGTACGTCATGCTCGAACAAAAAACGAACTACACAAAAACGGAAACAAGAAGAAAGAAAACCAACTTGGTAGTCAGGTAGAGATTAGGGACAAGGTTTTAGTTATGGTCGAGTTCCTGATCGACGGGCCAGATGCAAACGGATCAAGATTGCAGGGCTTGATTTCTACCAAGCCGCGGGGTCTTGACGGCCAGATCGGCGAAAGACATGCGGGTCGAGGACGGGTGTGTAGGGAAGGGGGCAACCTTTGAGGTGGGGTTCGAGGACGACGTCGCGGATGCGGAAGTTGAAGGCGCGGGGACATTCCTCATTCCCGGAGACCGAGGTTACGCGGCGGCGGACGGCGCCGAGGAGACGGCGGGCCGCGGATCGGGAGGCGGGGTCCTGGAGGCGCTCGAGCACGGCCTCGGCGGCGCCGTAAGCCGCGTCGCCTGATGCCGCGCACGACGCCAGGAAGGACTCCACATCCATCGGCACGGGGCCCCTGGTTTGGTTAGAGTGGAGGAGGAGGACGCCGCTGCTAGTAGAGGGAGGATGGGCGGCGGCGGAGATCGCGGCGACGAGACGAGGTGCAGAACCGTAAACTAGAGCACGACACGATTCACACTCACGCGACTGGGGTCACTAGTCTACCCAGTCACGGTGGTCAACTGCACAAAGAAATGGGAGCGACTATTCAACGGGCGCCCTACAGCATATTCTTCGTCGGTCAATTTTCCACCGATCCGTCGATATTCATTCAACGGTCCTCAGCATTTTCTTCTTCATCCCACTTCGCCTTCCTCTGATACCCCCCTGAGTCGCCTCCCTCAGACCTGGGGGCGCCAACAGAGCATGTGGGGCACACAGTCGATATTCATCCAACGGTCCTCAGCATTTTCTTCTTCATCCCACTTCGCCTTCCTCTGATACTCCCCTGAGCCGCCTCCCTCAGACCTGGGGGCGCCAACAGGGCATGTGGGGCACAAAATCGATATTCATCCAACGGTCCTCAGCATTTTCTTCTTCATCCCACTTCGCCTTCCTCTGATACCCCCCTGAGCTGCCTCCCTCAGACCTGGGGGCGCCAACAGGGCATGTGGGGCACACAGGGGTGTCATCTTCCGCTTCTTCGTTCTGCTGGTTTTAGAGCATCTCCACTCGCGCCCCCAACAGGCCCCCCGGCCGAGTTTTTTCGCGCAGGCGCCGAAAGAACCCACCAGTCGCACCCCCAGGACGCTGAAATCCGCCAGCTCGACCCATATTTTGGCCCGGCGATCCCAGGCCGAACCCAGCGCACTGGGGTGCACTCGGGGGCTCCGGCGGAAGGAAAAACCGCGCTTGGGCCACCACTGTCAGGCGAAAAAGCATCTTGCACTTCCAGATTCGGCCCTCCCCCACCCCCCGCGTGCACGCCCTTCCGCCGCCGTGCCGATCCCGGCGCCGCCTACCCACCTACCGCCGCTAGAAAGGTCATTCCCCCGCCGGAAAAGAGAGGGTTCGTCGCGACAACCTTCACCCCGCTCCGGGGTGAGCTTTCCGGCGCTCCGGCCATGGAGGGCAGGGATACCGGCAGTTGCGTGTCTACCACGCCCGCCAGGTGTTCGGCGATTTGTCTGCTCGACGATGGACCCGGGTGACGAGGAGGCGTTTGTGGCGCTGCTCGAGGAGGAAGCTAATGACGACGCTGTCGGATATCGGGTTCCGGCAAAACCCTTAAGGTTCGAACTCTGGGGTGCGCACGAAGATTTCCTCCTACCGATTAACGCCCTCAGCCTCGCCGCGATCCCTAAGCTAGATCGATGAACTCACAGCACAAGACACACGAGATTTATACTGGTTCGGGCCACCGTCGTGGTGTAATACCCTACTCCAGTGTGTGGTGGTGGATTGCCTCGTGGGCAGATGATGAACAGTAGAGGGGAGGGACAGCCTCGCGAGGAGAGGTGTTCTTGGTGGCGTGGTGTTCTGCTTCGAAAGGATTCGACCAGATCTTCCCTCTCTGCCTACTGTGGTGGCTAGCTCTATTTATAGAGGCCCTGGTCCTCTTCCCAAATATTGAGCGGGAAGGGATCCAACAACGGCCATTTTGAAAGGGGACAGCTAGTACAAGCTATCCTAACTAAAGGTGGTCATCGCCTGCCAAAGGCGCTGGTGGTGACGCCGTCTTGGGCTCCATGGTGACCTCCGTCCTGCCGTCCTGCTGGTCTTGGTCTTGTTGCACCGATATGGAAACCTTTCCCTGATGCCTCGGTACTCCGCGTCTGCACTTGCCCCCTTTGCACCAAAGAGGAAACAAGGACACTGCACGGGCTGGCGCCCGTCTGGCGCCCGTCTGGTCTTGATCGTCATGGCTTGCGTCATGGGCACCTTGCGAGGTACCCCTCACCTTGATCTCTCCGCCTCCTCGCGAGCCTGCCTGGTGTGGCCACTCCTGAGGAGGCCTTGTGTCGTCCGCCCCGCGAGGGTCTTTAGTGTTTGGTTGATGAAGACGGGTCGTACTGGGCCACCGCTTGAGCCACGCTGTAGGCCGCAGGCAGGCAAGTCTGGGGACCCCCATTCCCAGAACGCCAACAGTAGCCCCCGGGCCCAAGGCACGCTCGGACTTGGCTTAGCGGCGTAGCCAAGGGGCAAGTGCGGAGCGCCGCAGGCCCCAACAGCCTGCGGCCTTGGTCGCCGCGTGGCGACTGATTGGACATGGGCGTCTCCGCTTCCCCATGCTGCCCCAATATCCGCCTGGCTAGGCAGCCACGGTGCCCTACACAGTTATTTTCCTCCTCGCTGGCATCGTGCTTCCTATTCCCCCTTGTTCCTCGAGTCCCTGCTTCCTCTTCCAATCTGACTTGAGCTCTGTCCCCTCCATTGCCATGGCGCCAACTAGCAAGGAGAAGGGGAAGAAGCCTCTGTCCTCAACCAATCCGCCCCCGACAATCGAGCCCGCCGTCGCCGGTCGCTGGTGCTCAGCCTGGAGGCCATGGGCAAGGTCTGCCCTGCGCTCGCTTCCAGCTTCAACGAGTGCGGAAAGACAATGGCTTGGCCTGCGTCCTACGCCTCCATTGACAGGACAATCACTGAGGTTCGGTTCTTCGTCGACGCCCTGTGGGCCGGCCTGGTTCCCCCTTTCTCCGCCTTCTTCAATGCGGTGCTTTCCCATTATCAGATCCATATGATGCATCTTGATTCCCAATCCATTGCCCTTCTCGCCGTCTTCGCCTTTGTTTGTGAAGCCATGGTGGGCATTGCTCCTTTCGTTGCCCTCTTGCGCCACTTCTTCTTGCTGCGCCTGACCGACCCCTCGCGGTGCTCGGGGTGCGTGAGCTTCCAGGCCATGGCAGAGACGGCTGCCTCGGGGATTGATTTTAACCTTCCGCCGTCCACGAGCGGGTTCCGGACGCGGTGGCTGTATGTGGATGTCGGAGTGCTCAGCCCTCTGCTCTCACCTCCGTCATTGCCCGTTGTCCCCAATCCCGGTTGGGGCCACGAGAGACTCATGAGCCCCCGGCTCTCCTTCGTCTGGTTCCGACTAAGGAGGTTGAGAGATCTCAACATGACTGCGCCCCTGGTGGTGAAGGAGTTCCTCTAGTGTCGCATTGCTCCTCTCCAGCGCCATTACCGGCTGATGTGGGCCCTAACCGACGACCGGGAATGAGGCTTCAGGAGACGGAACTCGCACCCGAAGCGCTGAGGACGGTGCTTGAGGTTTTGACTGGCGACCCCTCGCCAGGCGATATGCCGCAGGAGGGGAGCCTCTTGTATCTCTGCTCGAACAGGGTCGAGTTCGTGGGACAGATGCCCTCCTTTGACGAGTGGGGGTTGCGCCCGGTTGGCCTTATGGGTCCTCGCAAGAATCCTGTCACCATGGCTCCCATCCTCGCCGCCAGCATCAACCTCACCCAAGAGTGGACGCAGGGGGGCGAGCATCGCTTGAGGCTGGAGGCTCGGGTGTCGAGGCGCCGACGCCGCACGGGGTTCCCGAAGTGTCATCCTCCGGAGCTCATGAGGCTTGCTCTGGGACGGTCGTCGTGGGGGAGATGCAGCCCGCGGCTCCCGAGGCCGGGGCTCCTGAGGCCTCGGCAAGCCCGGGAGGTGGTGCCTGATTGCTCTTCCCAGCTTGGCGCTCCTGAGGTTGTCCGCCTGGGTGTTTCTCCATCCACGCCACGCGCTGACCCTCATGTCTAGCGCCTTGGTCGTTCCGCGTGGACTTCGCCGTGCTTCGCAAAAGGAAGGAGTCTTCGAGCTGTAGTGGTCGCACCTTCCGGCCGTTGAAGCATAGAAAGTACTTGGCCATAGATGAGTAGGTACCTTGTATTTGTAATTCCTTAATTGCTGCTTTCCTTCCTGACTATGGCTCTACAGGATCCCTCCTGCCAAGCCCGCGGGGTCTCCCGAGAAGCAACCTCCTCCAGCCTTGCCTTCATCGCTGGCCTTGAGCGTCTCGAGCCTGCATGCCGCCCCTGGCGTGGGGTCAGCCGAAGGAGCAAGCCTGCCTGCAAGGTGTCTTGAGCCCATGACCTTACCGCCTTTGCTTTGCAATCCTTCCTGGAGAGCGGTCAGCCTGCCCAGGGCTCCTCCTCTGATCGTGGACGGCGAATGGTTGGCAACAATCCTTGGCTCCTCTTTAGGGGATGAGCTTACGCCGGTCCGGGACCCTTGCAAGGCCCGGCCAGCGATCGTGGGGGCACCAGCCCCCAGCCCCCTACCGAGAGGGGGCGAACCGCTTTAGGGACCGCCGGCAGCGCCAGCAACGAAGGATGACATCAGCAGCGTGCTCAAGCTTGCACGCGAATGAAGCGTCGTCCGCCATGAGTTCCTCCGGAAGGCGATGGACGCAATGGGCCAGCTTGGTGGAGAGCTTGCAGATGTGGACGTGCGCCTTGAAGCTGAAGGCCTACGGCTGATTGAGGAGCGACGCAAGCTGAAGGTGGCCATCAACCTCGCACGCCACTAGCGCGAGCTTGACAACGCGAAGGCCGAGGATTCCCTTGCGGCCTCACGGGAGGCCTGCTCCCGGGCTCTGGAGGAGGCTCGGGAGGCAAATTATCATCGCGAGATTGCAGAGAAGCGCACGTGGGAGCTCCAAGCCTGGAGCGCCTCCCTAGAGCAGCAGGTGGAGCTGCGTCAGGCCGCCCTTGCGTCGCTGAAGGGGATGCCTGTCGAAGAGGAGGAGCTTCGGAGGCGTGAGGAAGCGCTGACGCTGGAGGTCGCCGAGCGCAATCTTGATCTTGAGCGGTTGGAGACGTGGGAGCGCCAGGTTACCCAGGCGGAGGACAATGTTGGCACGCGCGAGGCTCGAGTCTAGGAAGAGGTTGACCACCACGTGGCGGGGGCTCGCACTGATCTTGCGAGCGGGTATGACCTGAAGCTGAAGTTGGTTGAAGCCGAGGCTGCAGGTAGGACTGCCGCCCTTAGGTCCAAGATGACTAAAGCGGAGCGGCGCGCGGAAGATGCCGCAGCCGCCTTGGTCTCGGCGCAGGCCAAGCTGACCTCCGCCCGAGCCGAGCTGCTTCTTCTTTAACAGCGGGTTGATGAAGCCGAGTCCATTGCGCGGCAGAACAGAGAAGTGCTTCAATGGCAGACGCTGGAGCACATACACGGCCCCATGCTCTAGGAGCTCAAGAACAGGGCCAACAGGGCCCTGGGCAATATTTGTGATGAGGACACCCCGCATCCTCATGTGACCAACTATGCCAGCCGTCTCCGCTTCTTCACTGATGTGGTGACGCGCCTGGAGAACCGCTCCGAGAGAGCTCGCCAACTTGTCGAGGAAAAGAGCCGCAGCCTGCTTGGGCGTGCATTTTCCCGCGTCTTCAGCCATCTTCAGAACACTGATCCCAACTTCGACTTCGACGTCATCATTGCCCCGGTGCCCGAGGCCATCCGGGGCGACCCGGCGTGGTGGGTGGAGGACAACATGGATGCGCTTGTTAGGGCCTTTGCCTCTGACAATGACGGGGTGGTAGTCGCGGCGGATGGTGGCGACATGGTCGATGGTGGTGATGGTGGAGCCAGTGATGGCGATGCCAGCGACAGAGACATCGGCGCACGCGATGCGTCTGAAGGCGACCAGGAGGGTGCGGTGAGCGATATGTCTGACTAATCTCGTGTTTCCCTGATGTTTATCCTGCACACAAAAGCTCGGGCGCGGCCCCAAAGGTTGTAAGAGCATTTTGGGAGGGGAAGCCCCTCATGTAAAAAGATTGCCGTCCGTATGCTTTTAGGGATGATGCCGAACATGTGCCTCCATGATCCTACGGGCCCTGTGGCGAGCTTGTTGTTGTGGTTTACCTTAGCCAGGGTAAGTCCTGAATGGGCTCGCGGGGTCGTGAGCCCCCGAGCATCCCCTGAGGGACCTGCCGAGCCGGTCGAGTGGGCCTCGCGAGAGCGAGTGCCGGCCGTGGTATGGTCATGCGCACTGGGTATGTGTGCTTCGCCCAGCCCCGCCCACGAGGGGCTCGCGAGAGGGAGGCAGCTGGTGCGAACCCCAAATTGGGGCAGAAACCAGAACACAAGAAAACACACGCGACAAAAGACACCCCCCCACCCGCACACACAAATGTAAATTCAAGTTCAACTTAAATCTGAAGCAAGGAAGCTCGACCACATAAAGAGAGGCAAAGAAGCAAAAGACCGTGTCCGGCGCCTAGTCTAGTCTTCGACGTCTTCTCACCAGCGCGGAGCTAAGTGCTGCCACTAGGCGTGGGAGGGATCCCCCGAGGCCCAAGGGCGGCTCTCCGGAGACTCCGGGGCGTGTACAGCCCCACTCATTATTACGTGAGAGTGTCACGGGCGGCGAGCTTCACAGCCACCGGGCCTTCTTCACGGGCACCGGGCCTTGCTTCATATCGCCAGTCGAGGGCCCCGCCTTGCGCCACCCTAGACCATCATTGACGGTGGCCGGAGACCAAGGACGATGCCAATGGTGCAAAGGGGACGCCAGTGGCACCCTCGGCGACCACGGGTCCTTTGCCGGGGGCAGGCTTTGCAGCACCTCCCCGGCAGAGGGGCTACCTCCGGGGGACGCCTTGCTCCACGTGCCGTGGGGAGGGGCCTGGCTCCCGGCCCCTCTCTTACAGCCCCCAGTGCGCTCCTCCTGGCGGAAGGGAGGCTGCCGAGCTGGGGCAGCCGTCCACTGCCGTGACCTGAACCTCCTGCGACCCATGGTTAGCATAAGCTTGCTCCTGAGGAATTAGCGGTCCCCGGTAGCTGCTGCTGCCAGCGTGGTTGGTGAGGCTTCCTTGAGGCTCCTGGAAAGGCTCGGCTTCTGGCGTCTCTTCCTTCCAGCCTGCCTCGAGGAACGAGCCAGGGTCGTCTTCTAGCGCGTACTCCCGATCCACCATGCGGGTCATGTAAGCCTCCGAGGTCGCCACCTCGAAGACTTCGCCGTAGTGCCCCATGCTCCATGTGGCCTAGCCTAGCACGCCGTCTTGAGGATGGTAGGGCAGCGGCCCGCCCGAGCCGCAGGCAGCGATGCGCACGCCCTCATCCATCGGAAGTGGTGCTGGTGCAGCCTGACGTCCGGCGCCGATGGTTGAGTTGGTGTCGACAACGCCTTGGGGTGTGCCTGAGGGCGCACGGGCACGGAGAGGCCCATCACGCGATCCGACCGGGGCCCGGGGTGGAAGCTGGAAGAAGAAGGGTGGTGCCCCCGAGGCCACGGCATCTAGGAGCTCGGCAACGCGCTCTAGCAGTGCATCCCAACCGCTCTCCATCAGCCTGCATCGCAGCAGCTCCCGAGCCATGGTGAGTGCAGCCCTCATGTTCGCTTGCTCCCGTTGAGTGTGCGGTGCCGTGGCCGCGGTGTGACTTGAGGCCCTTGCAGCTGCCCGCACCTGTCGCGGAGTAAGGGTGGGCGGCGCAAGACTGCGCCGTCCTTGCTCCACGGCGTTCTGTGGTGCGCGAGCTGCCTGAGGCGCAGGGTTGAGGTCACCTTGGGCAGGTGGCGTGGCATGAGCTAGCCATGCCACCCAGCGGTCGGTGTTGGTCGTCGGGTTGCCGGACATGGATGCGGCGAAGCAGTGGAACGCAGATCGGCGGAAGGGCGACTCCGGCGCACCCCTACCTGGCACGCCAAATGTCGGATATCGGGTTCCGACAAAACCCTTAAGGATCGAACTCTGGGGTGTGCACGAAGATTTCCTCCTACTGATTCACGCCCTCAGCCTCGCCGTGATCCCTAAGCTAGATCGATGAACTCACAGCACAAGAGACATGAGATTTATACTGGTTCGGCCCACCGTTGTGGTGTAATAGCCTACTCCAGTGTGTGGTGGTGGATTGCCTCGTGGGCAGATGATGAACAGTAGAGGGGAGGGACGGCCTCGTGAGGAGAGGTGTTCTTGTGGTGGCGTGGTGTTCTGCTTCGGAAGGATTCGATCAGATCTCCCCTCTCTGCCTACTATGGTGGCTAGCTCTATTTATAGAGGCCCTGGTCCTCTTCCCAAATATTGAGCGGGAAGGAATCCAACAACGGTCATTTTGAAAGGGGACAACTAGTACAAGCTATTCTGACTAAAGGTGGTCTTCGCCTGCCAAAGGCGCTGGTGGTGACGCCGTCTTGGGCTCCATGGTGACCTCCATCCTGCCGTCCTGCTGGTCTTGGTCTTGTTGCACCGATATGAAAACCTTTGCCTGATGCCTCAGTACTCCGGGCCTGCACTTGCCCCCTTTGCACCAAAGAGGAAATGAGGACACTGCACGGGCTGGCGCTCGACTGGCGCCCACCTGGTCTTGATCGTCATGGCTTGCCTCATGGGCACCTCGCGAGGTACCCCTCACCTTGATCTCTCCGCCCCCTCGCGAGCCTACTTGGTGTGGCCACTCCTGAGGAGGCCGTGTGTCGTCCGCCCCGCGAGGCTTGGGGCCTCGCGAGGGTCTTGAGTGTTTGGTTGATGAAGACGAGCCGTACTGGGCCACCGGTTGAGCCACGCTGCAGGCCGCAAGCAGGCAAGTCTGGGGACCCCCGTTCCCAGAACGTCGACAGACGCCCAGGACGAAGAGCACCTTATGGTCCTCGATGCTCTGGCCGGCCTATTCGCGAGCAAAGTTGTGGCAAGGTGGCTCGGCGCTGGGCCGGGTGAAGGCAAAGCAGAGGCACCGACTGGAAGGCTACTACTTGCTCTACGCCGACTACTTCATCGACGCTCCACTACACAGCAAAAGTATTTCAGCGTCGTTATCGGATGAGCCGAAAGCTCTTCCTCAAGATTGTGAACTCCATCCGTGAGTTCGACGGCTACTTCAAGTGCAAGAAGGATTGCATCGGCACACTTGGATTAACCACACTCCATAAGTGCATAACAGCTATGAGGATGCTTGCATACGGAGTTCCCGGTGATTCATTGGAAGACTATGGACACATGGACGAGTCCATGACCATTGAGTGTAAGTGAAAGTTCTACAGGGCAGTGGTGGCAGTGTTTGGACCTCAATACTTGCGATCACCCAATGATGAAGACACTGCTCGGATCCTAGCACATAATGTAGCAAGAGGATTTCCTGGGATGCTTGGAAGCATAGATTGCATGCATTGGAAATGGAAAAACTATCCATTTGTTTGGTAGGGGATGTACAAAGGCGACAAAGGCGGTTGCAGTGTGGTACTTGAGGCAGTGGCCACACACGGCCTCTAGATTTGGCACTCCTTCTTTGGTATGCCAGGAAATCACAATGACATCAACGTACTGCAGTGTTCGAATGTCTTTGCCAACCTTGTTGAAGGTCATGCTCCTCCAGTGAACTTCAAGGTCAATGGGCGGCACTACAACAAGGGATACTACCTAGCAGATGGCATCTATCCGAGATGGTCCACATTTGTGAAGACTGATGACCCACAAGTATAGGGGAACTATCGTAGTCCTTTCGATAAGTAAGAGTGTCGAAGCCAACAAGGAGCAGAAGGAAATGACAAGCGGTTTTCAACAAGGTTTTCTCTGCAAGCACTGAAATTATCGGTAACGGATAATTTTGTGATAAGATAATTTGTAACGGGTAACAAGTAACAAAAGTAACTAAGGTGCAGCAAGGTGGCCCAATCCTTTTTGTAGCAAAGGACAAGCCTGGACGAACCTTATATGAAGCAACGCGCTCCCGAGGACACATGGAAATTACTGTGAAGCTAGTTTTCATCCTGCTCATATGATTCGCGTTTGTTACTTTGATAATTTGATATGTGGGTGGACCGGTGCTTGGGTGTTTTCCTTCCTTGGACAAGCCTCCCACTTATGATTAACCCTCTCGCAAGCATCCGCAACTACGAAATAAGAATTAAGATAAATCTAACCATAGCATGAAACATATGGATCCAAATCAGCCCCTTACGAAGCAACGCATAAACTAGGGTTTAAGCTTCTGTCACTCTAGCAACCCATCATCTACTTATTACTTCCCAATGCATTCCCCTAGGACCAAATCATGGTGAAGTGTCATGTAGTCGACGTTCACATAACACCACTAGAGGAAAGACAACATACATCTCATCAAAATATTGAACGAATACCAAATTCACATGATTACTTATAACAAGACTTCGCCCATGTCCTCAGGAATAAACGTAACTACTCACAAAGCATATTCATGTTCATAATCAGAGGAGTATTAATTATCATTAAGTATCTGAACATATGATCTTCCACCAAATAAACCAACTAGCATTAACTACAAGGAGTAATCAACACCACTAGCAACCCACAGGTGCCAATCTGAGGTTTCGAGACAAAGATCGGATACAAGAGATGAACTAGGGTTTGAGAGGAGATGGTGCTGGTGAAGATGTTAATGGAGATTGACCCCCTCTCGATGAGAGGATCGTTGGTGATGACGATGACTTCAATTTCTCCCTCCCAGAGGGAGGTTTCCCTGGCAGAACAGCTCCGTCGGAGCCCTAGATTGGTTTTGCCTAGGTTCTGCCTCGAGATGGTGATGCTTCGTCCCGAAAGCTTCCTTCTTATTTTTTCCAGGTCAAAACACATCATATAGTAGAAGATGGGCACCGGAGGCCTGACAGGGGGCCCACAAGGCAGGAGGGCGCGCCCTCCACCCTTGTGGATGGCTGGTGGCCCCTCTCTGGTGCTTTCTTCGCCAAATATTTTTTATTAATTCCAAAATGACTCTTCATGAAGTTTCAGGTCTTTTGGAGTTGTGCAAAATAGGTCTCTAATATTTGCTCCTTTTCCAGCCCAGAATTCCAACTGACGGCATTCTCCCTCTTCATGTAAACCATGTAAAATAAGAGAGAAAAGGCATAAGTATTGTGCTAGAATGTGTAATAACAGCCCATAATGCAATAAATATCGATATAAAAGCATGATACAAAATGGATGTATCAACTCCCCCAGGCTTAGACCTCGCTTGTCCTCAAGCGAAAGCCGAAATCGAAAAATATGTCCACATGTTTAGAGATAGATGTGTCGATAAAATAAAATACGGACATGAGGGCATCATGATCTGTTGGGGAACGCGGTAATTTCAAACATTTTCCTACGATCACACAAGATCTATCTATGTGATGCATAGCAATGAGAGGGGAGAGTGTGTCCATGTACCCTTGCAGACCGAAAGCGGAAGCGTTTCAATAACATGGTTGATGTAGTCGAACTTCTTCGTGATCCAACCGATCAAGTACCAAACGTACGACACCTCAGTGTTCAGCACACGTTCAACTTGATGACGTCCCTCGTGCTCTTGATCCAGTTGAGGACGAGGGTGAGTTTCGTCAGCACGACGGCGTGGCGACGTTGATGATGATGCTAGCGGCACAAGGCTTCGCCTAAGCACTATGATGGTATGATCGAGGTGTGTAACTATGGAGGGGGGCACCGCACACGGCTAAAAGATCAACTTGTGTGTCTATGGGGTGCCCCTTGGCCACGTATATAAAGGAGAGGGAGGAAGAGGCCGTCCAAGAGGGGAGGCGCGCCATGGGGGGAGTCCTACTAGGACTCCAAACCTAGTAGGATTTGCCCCTCCCCCCTTTCCTATTCCAAGTTGGAGAAGGGGGGAAGGAGGAGGAGGAGAGAAGGAAGGAGGGGGGCGCCACCCCCTCCCCTTGTCCAATTCGGATTGGGGCAAGGGGGCGCGCGCCACCTCCTGGCTGACCCTCTCTCTTCTCCACTAAGGCCCATGAGGCCCAATAACTTCCCGGAGGGGGGGTCCGGTAACCCCAGGTACTCCGAAACTTATCTGAAATGACCCAAACCATTCCGATGTCCAAATGTAGCCTTCCAATATATGAATCTTTATGTCTCAACCATTTCAAGACTCCTCGTCATGTCTGTGATCTCATCCGGGACTCCGAACAAACTTCGGTCATCAAAACACATAACTCATAATACAAATCTTCATCGAACATGCGGACCCTACGGGTTCGAGGAACTATGTAGACATGACTGAGACACATCTCCGTTCAATAACCAATAGCGGAACAAAGATCTTTATCGGTTAAACCACATAACAACATACGTTGTTCCCTTTGTCATCGGTATGTTACTTGCCCGAGATTCAATCGTCGGTATCATCATACCTAGTTCAATCTCGTTACCGGCAAGTCTCTTTACTCGTTCCGTAATGCTTCATCCCGCAACTAACTCATTAGTCACATTGCTTGCAAGGCTTATAGTGATGAGCATTACCGACAGGGCCTAGAGATACCTCTCCGATACACGGAGTGACAAATCCTAATCTCGATCTATGCCAACCCAACAAACACCTTCGGAGACACCTGTAGAGCATCTTTATAATCACCCAGTTATGTTGTGACGTTTGATAGCACACAAGGTGTTCCTCCGGTATTTGGGAGTTGCATAATCTCATAGTCTGAGGAACGTGTATAAGTCATGAAGAAAGCAGTAGCAATGAAACTGTAACGATCATAATGCTAAGCTAACGGATGGGTCTTGTCCATCACATCATTCTCCTAACGATGTGATCATGTTCATCAAATGACAACACATGTCTATGGTTAGGAAACATAACCATCTTTGATTAACGAGCTAGTCAAGTAGAGGCATATTAGGGACACTATGTTTTGTCTATGTATTCACACATGTACTAAGTTTCCGGTTAATACATTCTAGCATGAATAATAAACATTTATCATGATATAAGGAAATATAAATAACAACTTTATTATTGCCTATAGGGCATATTTCCTTCAGTCTCCCACTTGCACTAGAGTCAATAATCTAATTCACATCGCCATGTGATTTAACATCAATAGTTCACATTTGTATGTGATTAACGCCCATAGTTCACATCGCCATGTGACCAACAATCAAAGGGTTTACTAGAGTCAATAATCTAGTTCACATTGCTATGTGATTAACACCCAACGAGTACTAAGGTGTGATCATGTTTTACTTATGAGAGAAGTTTAGTCAACGGGTCTGTCACATTCAGAGCCATATGTATTTTGCAAGTATTCTATGTCTTCAATGCTCTGCATAGAGCTACTCTAGCTAGTTGCTCCTACTTTCAATATGTATCCAGATTGAGACTTAGAGTCATCTGGATCGGTGTAAAAGTTTGCATCGACGTAACTCATTATGACGAACTCTTTATCACCCCCATCAACAGAAACATTTCTTTAGTCCTCACTAAGGATAATTTTGACCGTTGTCCAGTGATCTACTCTTAGATCACTATTGTACCCCCTTGCCAAACTCATGGCAAGGTACATAATAGGTCTGGTACACATCACAACATACTTTATATAACCTATGACTGTGGCATAGGGAATGCCTTTCATTCTCTTTCTATCTTCTGCCGTGGTCGGGCTTTGAGTCTTACTCAACTTTACACCTTCTAATACAGACAAGAACTCCTTCTTTGATAGATCCATTTTGAACTCTTTCAAAAACTTGTCAAGGTATTTACTCATTGAAAAATCTTATCAAGTGTCTTGATCTATCTCTATATATCTTGATGCCCAATATGTAAGCAGCTTCACCGAGGTCTTTCATTGAAAAACTCTTATTCAAGTATCCCTTTATGCTATCCAGAAATTCTATATCATTTCCAATCATCAATATGTCATCCACATATAATATTATAAATGCTATAGAGCTCCCACTCACTTTCTTGGAAATATAGGGTTCTCCAAAAGTCTGTATAAAACCATATGCTTTGATCAAACTATCAAAGTGTTTATTCCAACTCCGAGAGGCTTGCACCACTCCATAAATGGATCGCTGGAGCTTGCACACTTTATTAGCACCCTTTGGATCGACAAAATCTTCTGGTTGCATCATATACAACTCTTCTTCCAAAAATCCATTCAAGAATGCAGTTTTGACATCCATCTGCCAAATTTCATAATCATAAAATGCAACAATTGCTAACATGATTCGGACAGACTTAAGCATCGCTACGGGTGAGAAAGTCTCATCGTAGTCAACTCCTTGAACTTGTCGAAAACCTTTTGTGACAAGTCGAGCTTTGTATATAGTAACACTACTATCAGCGTCTGTCTTCCTCTTGAAGATTCATTTATTCTTAATGGCTTGCCGATCATCGGGCAAGTCCACCAAAGTCCACATTTTGTCCTCATACATGGACCCCATCTCAGATTTCATGACCTCAAGCCATTTCGCAGAATCTGGGCTCATCATCGCTTCCTCATAGTTCAGAGGTTCATCATGGTCTAGTAACATAACTTCCAAAACAGGATTACCGTACCACTCTGGTGCGAATCTCACTCTGGAAGACCTACGAGATTTGGTAGTAACTTGATCTGAAGTTTCATGATCATCATCATTAACTTCCTCACTAATTGGTGTAGGAATCACTGGAACTGATTTCTGTAATGAACTACTTTCCAATAAGGGAGAAGGTAAAATTACCTCATCAAGTTCTACTTTCCTCCCACTCACTTCTTTCGAGAGAAAACTCCTTCTCTAGAAAGGATGCATTCTTAGCAATGAATATCTTGCCTTCGGATCTGTGATAGAAGGTGTACCCAACAGTTTCTTTTGGGTATCCTATGAAGATACATTTCTCCGATTTAGGTTTGAACTTATTAGGTTGAAGCCTTTTCACATAAGCATCGCAACCCCAATTTTAAGAAACGACAACTTCGGTTTCTTGACAAACCAAAGTTCATAAGGCGTCGTCTCAATGGATTTCGATGGTGTCATGTTTAACGTGAATGCAGCTGTCTCTAATGCATAACCCCAAAATGATAATGGTAAATCGGTAAGAGACATCATAGATCACACCATATCCAATAAAGTGCGGTTACGATGTTCGGACACACCATTATGTTGTGGTGTTCCAGGTGGCATGAGCTGTGATACTATTCCACATTGTTTTTAAATGAAGGCCAAACTCGTAACTCAAATATTCTCCTCCACGATCATATCATAGAAACTTTATTTTCTTGTTACGATGATTCTCCACTTCACTCTGAAATTCTTTGAACTTTTCAAATGTTTCAGACTTGTGTTTCATTAAGTAGATATACCCATATCTGCTCAAATCATCTATGAAGGTCAGAAAATAACGATACCCACCACGAGCATCAACACTCATTGGATTGCATACATTGGTATGTATTATTTCCAATAAGTCACTAGCTCGTTCCACATTTTCGGAGAACAGAGTTTTAGTCATCTTGCCCATAAGGCACGGTTCGCAAGCATCAAATGATTCATAATCAAGTGATTCCAAAAGTCCATCTTTATGGAGTTTCTTTATGCGCTTTACACCGATATGACCCAAACGGTAGTGCCACAAATAAGTTGCACTATCATTATCAACTTTGCATCTTTTGGCATCAATACTATGAATATGTGTATTACCAAGATCGAGATTCAGTAAACCATCAACATTGGGTGTATGACCGTAGAAGGTTTTATTCATGTTAACAAAAATAACAATTATTCTCTTTCTTAAATGAATAATTGTATTGCAATTAACATGATCTAATCATATTCATGCTCAACACAAACACCAAATAACATTTATTTAGGTTCAACACTAATCCCGAAAGTATAGGGAGTGCTCGATGATGATCATATCAATCTTGGAACCACTTCCAACACACATCTTCACTTCATCCTCAACTAGTCTCTATTTATTCTGCAACTCCTGTTTCGAGTTACTAATCTTAGCAACCGAACAAGTATCAAATACCCAGGGATTACTACGAGCACTAGTAAGGTAGACATCAATAATATGTATATCAAATATACCTTTATTCACTTTGCCATCCTTCTTATCCGCCAAATATTTGGGGCAGTTCCACTTCCAGTGACCATTTCCTTTGCAGTAGAAGCACTTAGTTTCAGGCTTAGGTCCAGCTTTGGGCTTCTTCATGGGAGTGAAAACTTGCTTGCCATTCTTCTTGAAGTTCCCTTTCTTTCCCTTTGCCCTTTTCTTGAAACTAGTGGTCTTGTTTAATCATCAACACTTGATGCTCTTTCTTGATTTATACCTTCGTCGATTCCAGCATCAGGGAGAGCTCGGGAATCGTTTTCGTCATCCCTTGCATACTATAGTTCATTACGAAGTTCCACTAACTTGGTGATGGTGACTAGAGAACTCTGTCAATCACTATCTTATCTGGAAGATTAACTCCCACTTGATTCAAGTGATTGTAGTACCCAGACATTCTGAGCACATGCTCACTAGTTGAGCAATTCTCCTCCATCTTTTAGGCTAAGTACTTGTCAGAGGTCTCATACCTCTTTACACGAGCATGAGTCTGAAATACCAATTTCAGCTCTTGGAACATCTCATATGCTCTGTGATGTTTCAAAAACGTTCTTGAAGTCCCGGTTCTAAGCCGTAAAGCATGGTGCACTAAACTATCAAGTAGTCATCATATTGATCTAGTCAAACGTTCATAATGTTTGCATCTGTTCCTGCAATAGGTCTGTCACCTAGCGGTGCATCAAGGACATAATTCTTATGTGCAGCAATGAGGATACACCTCAGATCACGGACCCAGTCCGCATCATTGCTACTATCATCTTTCAACTTAGTTTTCTCTAGGAACATATAAAAAACATAGGGAAGCTACAACGCGAGCTATTGATCTACAACATAATTTGCAAAATACTATTAGAACTAAGTTCATGATAAATTAAAGTTCAATTAATCATATTACTTAAGAACTCCCGCTTAGATAGACATCCCTCTAGTCATCTAAATGATCACGTGATCCAAATCAACTAAACCATGTCCGATCATCACGTGAGATGGAATAGTTTTCAATGGTGAACATCACTATGTTGATCATATCTACTATATGATTCACACTCGACCTTTCGGTCTCCAGTGTTCTGAGGCCATATCTGCATATGCTAGGTTTGTCAAGTTTAACCCGAGTATTCTGCGTGTGCAAAACTGGCTTGCACCCGTTGTATGCGAACATAGAGCTTATCACACCCGATCATCACCTGGTGTCTCGGCACGACGAACTGTCGCAACGGTGCATACTCAAGGAGAACACTTATACCTTGAAATTTTAGTAAGGGATCATCTTATAATGCTACCGCCGAACTAAGCGAAATAGAATATAAAAAGATAAACATCACATGCAATCAAAATATGTGACATGATATGGCCATCATCATCTTGTGCCTTTGATCTCCATCTCCAAAGTACCATCATGATCTCCATCATCACTGGCATGACACCATGATCTCCATCATCTTGATCTTTATCAACGTGTCATCACATGGTCGTCTCGCCAACTATTGCTTTTGCAACTATTGCTATCGCATAGCGATAAAGTAAAAGCAATTATATGGTGCTTGCATCTTATGCAATAAAGAGACAACCATAAGGCTCCTGCCAGTTGCCGATAACTTTAACAAACATGATCATCTCATACAACACATCATGTCTTGACCATATCACATCACAACATGCCCTGCAAAAACAATTTAGACGTCCTCTACTTTGTTGTTGCAAGTTTTAGGTGGCTGCTACGGGCTTCTAGCAAGAACTGTTCTTACCTACGCATCAAAACCACAACGATTTTTCGTCAAGTGTGTTGTTTTAACCTTTAACAAGGACGGGCCGTAGTCAAACTCGATTCAACTAAAGTTGGAGAAACAGACACCCGCCAGCCACCTGTGTGCAAAAGCATGTTGGTAGAACCAGTCTCATGAATGCGGTCATGTAATGTTGGTCCGGGCCTCTTCATCCAACAATACCGCTGAATCAAAGTAAGACGTTGGTGGTAAACAGTATGACTATTATCGCCCACAACTCTTTGTGTTCTACTCGTGCATATAATATCTACGCATAGACCTGGTTCTAATGACACTGTTGGGGAACGCGGTAATTTCAAAAAAATTCCTATGATCACACAAGATCTATCTATGTGATGCATAGAAACGAGAGGGGAGAGTGTGTCCACGTACCCTCGTATACCAAAAGCGGAAGCATTTCAATAACGCGGTTGATGTAGTCAAACTTCTTCGCGATCCAACCAATCAAGTACCGAACGTACGGCACCTCCGCGTTCAGCACATGTTCGGCTCAATGACGTCCCTCGTGCTCTTGATCCAGTTGAAGACGAGGGTGAGTTCCGTCAGCACGATGGCATGGCGACGGTGATGATGATGCTACCGGCGCAGGGCTTCGCCTAAGCACTATGATGGTATGATCGAGGTGTGTAACTGTGGAGGGGGGCACCGCACATGGCTAAAAGATCAACTTGTGTGTCTATGGGGTGCCCCTTGGCCACGTATATAAAGGAGGGGGAGGAGGCCGGCCAAGAGGGGAGGCGCGCCATGGGGGGAGTCCTACTAGGACTCCAAACCTAGTAGGATTCGCCCCCCCCCCCCTTTCCTATTCCAAGTTGGAGAAGGCGGGAGAGGGAGGAGGAGAGAAGGAAGGAGGGGGCGCCGCCCCCTCCCCTTGTCCAATTCAGATTGTGGAAAGGGGGCGCACACCACCTCTTGGCCGGCCCTCTCTCTTCTCCACTAAGGCCCATGACGCCCAATAAATTCCCAAAGGAGGGGTCCGGTAACCCGGTACTCCGAAACTTATCCGAAACGACCTGAACCATTCCGGTGTCCGAATGTAGCCTTCCAATATATGAATCTTTATTTCTCGGCCATTTCAAGACTCCTCGTCATGTCCGTGATCTCATCTGGGACTCCGAACAAACTTCGGTCATCAAAACACATAACTCATAATACAAATCGTCATCGAACGTTAAGCGTTTGGACCCTACGGGTTCGAGAACTATGTAGACATGACCGAGACACATCTCCGGTCAATAACCAATAGCGGAACCTGGATGCCCATATTGGCTCCTACATATTCTACAAAGATCTTTATCGGTTAAACCGCATAACAACATACGTTGTTCCCTTTGTCATCGGTATGTTACTTGCCCGAGATTCGATCGTCGGTATCATCATACCTAGTTCAATCTCGTTACCGACAAGTCTCTTTACTCGTTCCCTAATGCTTCATCCCGCAACTAACTCATTAGTCACATTGATTGCAAGGCTTATAGTGATGAGCATTACCGAGAGGGCCCATAGATACCTCTCCGATACACAGATGACAAATTCTAATCTCGATGTATGCCAACCCAACAAACACCTTCGGAGACACCTGTAGAGCATCTTCATAATCATCTAGTTACATTCTGACGTTTGATAGCACACAAGGTGTTCCTCCGGTATTCGGGAGTTGCATAATCTCATAGTCCGAGGAACGTGTATAAGCCATGAAGAAAGCAGTAGCAATGAAACTGTAACGATCATAATGCTAAGCTAACGGATGGGTCTTGTTCATCACATCATTCTCCTAATGATGTGATCCCGTTCATCAAATGACAACACATATCTATGGTTAGGAAACATAACCATCTTTGATTAACAAGCTAGTCAAGTAGAGGCATACTAGGGACACTATGTTTTGTCTATGTATTCACATATGTACTAAGTTTCCGGTTAATACAATTCTAGCATGAATAATAAACATTTATCATGATATAAGGAAATATAAATAACAACTTTATTATTTCCTCTAGGGCATATATCTGGATCTTTTTCCAACACATAGTGCTTGCCAAAAGGAAAAAAATGTAAAAAAGGAAAGGTGAAGATCACCATGACTCTTGCATAAGGGTAGAAGATAAAAGCAAAAGATAGGCCCTTCACAGAGGGAAGCATAGGTTCTTATGCGCTTTTATAGTTGGATGCACAAAATGTTAATGCAAAAGAAGGTCACTTTATATTGCCGCTTGTGATAAACAACTTTATTACGAAGTCTGTCGCTTTTATTTCTTCCATATCACAAGTTTGTATAAAGCTTATTTTCTCCACACTAATAGATCATACATATTTAGAGAGCAATTTTTATTGCTTGCATCGATGATAACTTACTTGAAGGATCTTACTCAATCCATAGGTAGGTATGGTGGACTCTCATGGCAAAACTGGGTTAATGGATGTTTGGATGCACAGGTAGTATCTCTACTTGGTGCAAAGGATTTGGCTAGCATAAGTGGGAAAAGTGTTGGGGAACGTAGCAGAAATTCAAAAAATTTCCTGCGTATCACCAAGATCTATCTATGGAGAGACCAGCAACGAGTGGAAGGAGAGTGCATCTACATACCCTTGTAGATCACTAAGCGGAAGCGTTCAAGTGAACGGGGATGATGGAGTCGTACTCGTCGTGATTCAAATCACCGATGATCAAGTGCCGAACGCACGGCACCTCCACGTTCAACACACGTACAGCCCGGTGACGTCTCCCAAGCCTTGATCCAGCAAGGAGAGAGGGAGAGGTTGAGGAAGACTCCATCCAGCAGCAGCACAACGGCGTGGCAATCCTGCAGGGCTTCGCCAAGCACCGCGGGAGAGAAGGAGTACTTGTGAGAGGGGGAGGGCTGCGCCAGAACTTCGTGTATAGCTCCCATGCGCCTCCCCACTATATATAGGGGTGGAGGGGCTGGTTTCTTGCCCTCCAAGTCCATTGGGGCGTTGGCCAAGGTGGAAGGAAAGAAATCTCATTATTTCCTTCCCCACCGATTGTTATCCCCCCTTTTTAGGGATCTTGATCTTATCCCTTCGGGATATGATCTTATTCCTTCTAAGGGGGGATCTTGGTGCGCCTTGACCAGGGGTGTGGGGCCTTGCCCCCACTACCCACGTCCATGTGGGTCCTCCCATGCAGGTGGGCCCCACTCCGGAACCTTCTAGAACCTTCCCGGTACAATACCGAAAAATCCCGAACATTTTCCGGTGGCCAAAATAGGACTTCCCATATATAAATCTTTACCTCCGGACCATTCCGGAACTCCTCGTGACGTCCGGGATCTCATCCGGGACTCCGAACAACATTCGGTAACCACATACAAACTTCCTTTATAACCCTAGCGTCATCGAACCTTAAGTGTGTAGACCCTACGGGTTCGGGAGACATGTAGACATGACCGAGACGTTCTCCGGTCAATAACCAACAGCGGGATCTGGATACCCATGATGGCTCCCACATGTTCCACGATGATCTCATCGGATGAACCACGATGTCAAGGACTTAATCAATCCCGTATTCAATTCCCTTTGTCTATCGGTATGTTACTTGCCCGAGATTCGATTGTCGGTATCCAATACCTTGTTCAATCTTGTTACCGGCAAGTCACTTTACTCATTCCGTAACACATCATCCCGTGATCAACTCCTTGGTCACATTGCGCATATGATGATGTCCTACCGAGTGGGCCCAGAGATACCTCTCCGTTTACACGGAGTGACAAATCCCAGTCTCGATCCGCATAAAACAATAGATACTTTCGGAGATACCTGTAGTGCACCTTTATAGTCACCCAGTTACGTTGTGACGTTTGATACACCCAAAGCACTCCTACGGTATCCAGGAGTTACACGCTCTCATGGTCGAAGGAAGAGATACTTGACATTGGCAAAGCTCTAGCAAATGAACTACACGATCTTTTGTGCTAGTCTTAGGATTGGGTCTTGTCCATCACATTATTCTCCTAATGATGTGATCCCGTTATCAACGACATCCAATGTCCATAGCCAGGAAACCATGACTATCTGTTGATCACAACGAGCTAGTCAACTAGAGGCTCACTAGGGACATATTGTGGTCTATGTATTCATACGATTTCCGGATAATACAGTTATAGCATGAATAAAAGACAATTATCATGAACAAGGAAATATAATAATAATACTTTTATTATTGCCTCTAGGGCATATTTCCAACAGTCTCCCACTTGCACTAGAGTCAATAATCTAGTTCACATCACCATGTGATTAACACTCACAGGTCACATCGCCATGTGACTAATACCCAAGAGTTTACTAGAGTCAGTAGTCTAGTTCACATCACTATGTGATTAACACTCAATGAGTTTTATGTTTGATCATGTTGCTTGTGAGAGAGGTTTTAGTCAACGGGTCTGAACCTTTCAGATCCGTGTGTGCTTTACAAATCTCTATGTCATCTCCTAGATGCAGCTACCACGCTCTATTTGGAGCTATTCCAAATAACTGTTCTACTTGGAGCTATTCTAAATTATTGCTCCATTATATGTATCCGGTCTCTCTACTCAGAGCTATCCGGATAGGTGTCAAGCTTGCATCGTCGTAACCTTTACGACGAACTCTTTTACCACCTCCATAATCGAGAAAATTCCTTAGTCCACTAGTTACTAAGGATAACTTTGACCGCTGTCCTGTGATCCATTCTTGGATCACTCTTGTACCCCTTGACTGACTCATGGCAAGGCACACTTCAGGTGCGGTACACAGCATAACATACTGAAGAGCCTACGTCTTAAGCATAGGGGACGACCTTCGTCCTTTCTCTCTATTCTGCCATGGTCGAGCTTTAAGTCTTAACTTCGTACCTTACAACTCAGGCAAGAACTCCTTCTTTGACTGGTCCATCTTGAACACCTTCAAGATCATGTCAAGGTATGTGCTCATTTGAAAGTATTATTAAGCATTTTGATCTATCCTTATAGATCTTGATGCTCAATGTTCAAGTAGCTTAATCCAGGCTTTCCATTGAAAAACACTTTCAAAATAACCCTATATGCTTTCCAGAAATTCTACGTCATTTCTGATCAACAATATGTCAACAACATATACTCATCAGAAATTCTATAGTGCTCCCACTCACTTCTTTGGAAATACAAGTTGCTCATAAACTTTGTACAAACCCAAAATTTTTGATCATCATCAAAGCATACATTCCAACTCCGAGATGCTCACTCCAGTCCTTAGAAGGATTGCTGGAGCTTTGCATACTTATTAGCATCTTTCGGGATTGACAAAACCTTCCGGTTGTATCACATACAACCTTTCCTCATTAAAATCGTCGAGGAAACAATGTTTTGACATCCTATCTGCAAGATTTCATAAATAATGCAGTAATCGCTAATATAATTCCAACAGACTCTTAGCATCGCTACGAGTGAGAAAATCTCATCGTAGTCAACTCCTTGAACTTGTCGGAAAACATCTTAACGACAAGTCGAGCTTTCTTAATGGTGACATTTACCATAATTGTCCGTCTTCCTTTTGAAATCCATCTGTACTCATTAGCCTTACGACCATCGAGTCGTTCTGCCAAAGTCTACACTTTGTTTTCATACATGGATCCTCTCTCGGATTTTATGGCCTCAAGCCATTTATCGGAATCCGGGCCCACCATCGCTTCTCCATAGCTCGTAGGTTCATTGTTGTCTAGCAACATGACCTTCAAGACAGGATTACGTACCACTCTGAAGTAGTACGCATCCTTGTCATCCTACGAGGTTTGGGAGTGACTTGATCCGAAGTTTCATGATCAATATCATAAGCTTCCACTTCAATTGGTGTAGGTGCCACAGGAACAACTCCCTGTGCCCTGTCACACACTAGTTGAAGAGACGGTTCAATAACCTCATCAAGTCTCCACCATCCTCCCACTCAATTCTTTCGAGAGAAACTTTTCCTCGAGAAAGTACCCGATTCTAGAAACAATCCATATTGCTTTCGGATCTGAATTAGGAGGTATACCCAACTGTTTTGGGTTTCCTATGAAGATGCATTTTATCCGCTTTGGGTTCGAGCTTATCAACCTGAAACTTTTTCATATAAGCGTCGCAGCCCCAAACTTTTAAGAAACGACAACTTAGGTTTCTCTAAACCATAATTCATACGGTGTCATCTCATCGGAATTACGTGGTGCCCTATTTAAAGTGAATGTGGTTGTCTCTAATGCCTAACCCATGAACGATAGTGGTAATTCGATAAGAGACATCATGGTACGCACCATATCCAATAGGGTGCAACTATGATGTTCGGACACACCATCACATTATGGTGTTCCAGGCGGTATTAATTGTGAAACAATTTCCACAATGTCTTAATTGTGTGCCAAAACTCGTAACTCAGATATTCATCTCTATGATCATATCATAGACATTTTATCCTCTTATCACAATGATCTGCTACTTCACTCTGAAATTACTTGAACCATTCAATAATTCAGACTTGTGTTTCATCAAGTAAATATACTCAACATTTACTCGAATCATCTGTGAAGTAAGAACATAATGATATTCACTGCATGCCTCAGCACTCATTCGACTGCACACATCAAAATGTGTTACTTCCAACAAGTTGCTATCTTGTTCCATCTTACTGAAAATGAGGCTTTTCAGTCATCTTGCCCATGTGGTATGATTTGCATATCTCAAGTGATTCAAAATCAAGTGAGTCCGAACGATCCATTTGCATGGAGTTTCTTCATGCATATACACCAATAGACATGGTTCACATGTCTCAAACTTTTCAAAAACGAGTGAGTCCAAAGATCCATCAACATGGAGCTTCTTCATGTGTTTTATACCATTATGACTTACATGGCAGTGCCACAAGTAAGTGGTACTATCATTACTATCTTATATCTTTTGGCATGAAAATGTGTATCACTACGACCGAGATTCAATAAACCATTCCTTTAGGTGCAAGACCATTGAAGGTATTATTCAAAAATAGAGTAACCATTATTCTCCTTAAATGAATAACCGTATTGCGATAGACATAATCCAATCATGTCTATGCTCAACGCAAACACCAATCTCGGTGGTAGAGGGAGCGTGCGATGCTTGATCATATCTACCTTGGAAACACTTCCAACATATATCGTCAGCTCACCTTTAGCTAGTCTCCGTTTATTCCGTAGCTTTTATTTCGAGTTACTAACACTTAGCAACCGAACCGGTATCCAATACCCTGGTGCTACTAGGAGTACTAGTAAAGTACACATTAACATAATGTATATCTAATATACTTCTATCGACCTTGCCAGCCTTCTCATCTACCAAGTATCTAGGGTAATGCTGCTCCAGTGGTTGTTCCCCTTATTACAGAAGCACTTAGTCTCGGGTTTGGGTTCAACCTTGGGTTTCTTCACTAGAGCAGCAGCTGAATTGCCGTTTCATGAAGTATCCCTTTGTTTCCTTGCCCTTCTTGAAACTAGTGGTTTCACCAACCATCAACAATTGATGCTCCTTCTTGATTTCTACTTTCGCGGTGTCAAACATCATGAATATTTCAAGGATCATCATATCTATCCCTGATATGTTATAGTTAATCACGAAGCTCTAGCAGCTTGGTGGCAATGACTTTGGGGAAACATCACTATCTCATCTGGAGGATCAACTCCCACTCGATTCAAGTGATTGTTGTGCTCAGACAATCTGAGCAAGCTCAACGATTGAGCTTTTCTCCCTTAGTTTGCAGGCTAAGAAAATCGTCGGAGGTCTTATACCTCTTGACGTGGGCACGAGCCTGAAATCCCAATTTCAGCCCTCGAAACATCTCATATGTTCCGCGACGTTTCGAAAACGTCTTTGGTGCCTCTACTTAAACCATTTAATTGAACTATCACGTAGTTATCAAAACGTGTATGTCCGATGTTCGCAACATCGACAAACGACGTTGGGGTTCAGCACACTGAGCGGTGCATTAAGGACATAAGCTTTCTACTGATCGCATAATCGCTACTATCAACTTTCAACTATATTTTCTCTAGGAACATATCTAAACAGTGGAACTAAAGCGCGAGCTTACGACATAATTTGCAAAAGGTCTTTTGACTATGTTCAGGATAATTAAGTTCATCTTATGAACTCCCACTTAGATAGACATCCCTCTGGTCATCTAAGTGATCACATGATCCGAGTCAACTAGGCCGTGTCCGATCATCATGTGAGACGGACTAGTCATCATCGGTGAACATCTTCATGTTGATCGTATCTACCATACGACTCATGCTCGACCTTTCGGTCTCCGTGTTCCGAGGCCATGTCTGCACATGCTAGGCTCGTCAAGTTAACCCTAAGTGTTTTCGCTGTGTAAAACTGTCTTACACCCGTTGTATGTGAACGTAAGAATCCATCACACCCGATCATCACGTGGTGCTTAGAAGCGACGAACTGTAGCAACAGTGCACAGTTAGGGGAGAACACTTCTTGAAATTTTGTAAGGGATCATCTTATTTACTACCGTCGTCCTAAGCAAACAAGATGCATAAACATGATAAACATCACATGCAATCAAATAGTGACATGATATGGCCAATATCATTTTGCTCCTTTTGATCTTCATCTTCGGGGCTCCATGATCATCATCGTCACCGACACGACACCATGATCTCCATCATCATGATCTCCATCATCGTGTCTTCATGAAGTTGTCACGCCAACGACTACTTCTACTTCTATGACTAACGCGTTTAGCAATAAAGTAAAGTAGTTTACATGGCGTTCTTCAATGACACGCAGGTCATACAATAAATAAAGACAACTCCTATGGCTCCTGCCGGTTGTCATACTCATCGACATGCAAGTCGTGAATCCTATTACAAGAACATGATCAATCTCATACATCACATATCATTCATCACATTCTTCTTGGCCATATCACATCACATAGCATACCCTGCAAAAACAAGTTAGACGTCCTCTAATTGTTGTTGCATGTTTTACGTGGCTGCTATGGGTTTCTAGCAAGAACGTTTCTTACCTACCCAAGACGACAACGTGATATGCCAATTGCTATTTACCCTTCATAAGGACCCTTTTCATCGAATCCGTTCCGACTAAAGTGGGAGAGACTGGCACCCGCTAGCCACCTTATGCACCAAGTGCATGTCAATCAGTGGAACCTGTCTCACGTAAGAGTACGTGTAAGGTCGGTCCGGGCCGCTTCATCCCACAATACCGTCGAAACAAGATTGGACTAGTAACGGTAAGCATATTGAACAACATCAACGCCCACAACTACTTTGTGTTCTACTCGTGCAAAGAATCTACGCAATAGACCTAGCTCATGATGCCACTGTTGGGGAACGTAGCAGAAATTCAAAAAATTTCCTACGTATCACCAAGATCTATCTATGGAGAGACCAGCAACGAGTGGAAGGAGAGTGCATCTACATACCCTTGTAGATCACTAAGCGGAAGCGTTCAAGTGAACGGGGATGATGAAGTCATACTCGTCGTGATTCAAATCACCGATGATCAAGTGCCGAACGCACGGCACCTCCGCGTTCAACACACGTACAGCCCGGTGACGTCTCCCAAGCCTTGATCCAGCAAGGAGAGAGGGAGAGGTTGAGGAAGACTCCATCCAGCAGCAGCACAACGGCGTGGCAATCCTGCAGGGCTTCGCCAAGCACCGCGGGAGAGAAGGAGTACTTGTGAGAGGGGGAGGGCTGCGCCAGAACTTCGTGTATAGCTCCCATGCGCCTCCCCACTATATATAGGGGTGGAGGGGCTGGTTTCTTGCCCTCCAAGTCCATTGGGGCGTTGGCCAAGGTGGAAGGAAAGAAATCTCATTATTTCCTTCCCCACCGATTGTTATCCCCCCTTTTTAGGGATCTTGATCTTATCCCTTCGGGATATGATCTTATTCCTTCTAAGGGGGGATCTTGGTGCGCCTTGACCAGGGGTGTGGGGCCTTGCCCCCACTACCCACGTCCATGTGGGTCCCCCCATGCAGGTGGGCCCCACTCCGGAACCTTCTAGAACCTTCCCGGTACAATACCGAAAAATCCCGAACATTTTCCGGTGGCCAAAATAGGACTTCCCATATATAAATCTTTACCTCCGGACCATTCCGGAACTCCTCGCGACGTCCGGGATCTCATCCGGGACTCCGAACAACATTCGGTAACCACATACAAACTTCCTTTATAACCCTAGCGTCATCGAACCTTAAGTGTGTAGACCCTACGGGTTCGGGAGACATGTAGACATGACCGAGACGTTCTCCGGTCAATAACCAACAGCGGGATCTGGATACCCATGATGGCTCCCACATGTTCCACGATGATCTCATCGGATGAACCACGATGTCAAGGACTCAATCAATCCCGTATTCAATTCCCTTTGTCTATCGGTATGTTACTTGCCCGAGATTCGATCGTCGGTATCCAATACCTTGTTCAATCTCGTTACCGGCAAGTCACTTTACTCGTTCCGTAACACATCATCCCGTGATCAACTCCTTGGTCACATTGCGCATATGATGATGTCCTACCGAGTGGGCCCAGAGATACCTCTCCGTTTACACGGAGTGACAAATCCCAGTCTCGATCCGCATAAAACAATAGATACTTTCGGAGATACCTGTAGTGCACCTTTATAGTCACCCAGTTACGTTGTGACGTTTGATACACCCAAAGCACTCCTACGGTATCCAGGAGTTACACGCTCTCATGGTCGAACGAAGAGATACTTGACATTGGCAAAGCTCTAGCAAATGAACTACACGATCTTTTGTGCTAGTCTTAGGATTGGGTCTTGTCCATCACATCATTCTCCTAATGATGTGATCCCGTTATCAACGACATCCAATGTCCATAGCCAGGAAACCATGACTATCTGTTGATCACAACGAGCTAGTCAACTAGAGGCTCACTAGGGACATATTGTGGTCTATGTATTCACACGTGTATTACGATTTCCGGATAATACAGTTATAGCATGAATAAAAGACAATTATCATGAACAAGGAAATATAATAATAATACTTTTATTATTGCCTCTAGGGCATATTTCCAATAAAAAGCAAGCTCAACATGTTGGAGGATCCATGATACATCTTCATTGTATCTACTTTTCCAAACTCTTTTGCCCTTGTTTTGGACTCTAATTTGAATGATTTGAATGGAACTAACCCGGACTGGCACTGTTTTCAGTAGAATTGCATTGGAGTTATTTTTGTGCAGAAATAAAAGTTCTTGGAATGACCTGAAACTTCATGGAGAATGCTTTTGGAATAAATAAAAATATTGGCAAAAGAATCAACCAGAGGGGACCCAACACCTGCCCATAAGGGTGGGGGCGCGCCCTACCCCCTGGTAGCGCCCCCTGGCTTGTAGGTCCCACGAAGCTCCACCGACCTCAACTCCAACTCCATATATTCACGTTCGGGGAGAAAAAACCCAGAGAGAAGGATTCGTCATGTTTTACGATACGAAGCCGCTGCCACCTCCTGTTCTTCCTCGGGAGGGCAGATCTGAGTCTGTTTTGGGCTCCGAAGAGGGGAAGTCGTCGCTGTCGTCATCATCAACCATCCTCCATCACCAATTTCATGATGCTCACCGCCGTGCGTGAGTAATTCCATCGTAGGCTTGCTGGACGCCGAGGAGAACTAAGCAATGAGGGACATGAAAGAAATCCCTTTCTTATCCATCCCTTACCCTAGTCAACATACTTGGTTCTTCATAATTCGGACGAGGCAGATCTGTTCAGAAGGGCCAGTGTTAGTAATTTGGTACTTAATTCAGAAGTACCCCACTCTTTATGTGAATCTGGCACAAAAATCCTATAGCTCCACAGAGAAGTTGACAATGCCTTCCAAACAACTCATGATGACAATGTGAGCTACATATTGTTGGAGGGGCTAGAATGTTGTGTTAGTGTTACAGGGACACGATTCTTCCGCAATCGCCTTGCGATGTCAAGAGATGGTTGGTTGGGATATCATCGTTGTTGTAGGTCGTCGATCGCTATTTTTATCGCCGTGGGAACAATGGACAACATATGAGCATAATAGCATTTTTTATCAGTAATTTGGAAGAAATTGGGGTGCCATTTGTCCAATTATCTCTGCTATACTAGTTTATCTATACATTTGCTTTGTCCCATTATGGCATAGGTTTTTGTAGGAGACAGATGCTTCACATGTCCACTGTATGGTGTTGAAAGAGCACGTACAAAATAACAAGAAAAAAGGGAGAACCATTTTGGTTGTCCGGCATTGCTTAAAATAGCTTATTATCAAACATGTAGTAAAAGTCGAAAGTTTGTTTGAAACCTTGAACTACTAAAAATACAAAATTTAAAGGGTAAAGTCTAAATCGAACCCAACCTTCCTATCACTCAATTTGGTAGTGCCAATATTTTTTGATCATGGCCTTTAGTTGTCAAAATCTTGTTTGGGCCTTTGGATTGCTGAAGTAGCGAGATTGATAATGGGTTTGCTAACATGTCCTGAAGCAAGGGGTTTTTCCTTCCTTTATTACATACAAGGCATCTGTAGGATGGAGGGATGCAATTCCAGACGCAACTCAAGAACGGGCGCTTCAGTCCGAGAGTCATTAGTGGTATGCACTATGTAGTAGCGAGTGATGAAAGAGATGGAAAGTAGAAAGAGCCCTTCAAGTACAAATTAACCTACCATGGACCCCCAAAGGACTCTAATTTTTCTTCCCGATGCCTTATGTTCTCAAGTTCTGTTTCACTGTCCTTCAAGTTAAGCATATATGCTTATGCTTCTATATCAACACGATATTGGGAATAGTTCACTCATGTACCTCATCGTTATTAATATGGAGTACAATGACATTGATAGAGTGAAGAAGGTGAATGTGAAATAATTTAGTGAATGAGTGTATATATATAGACGAGTGAGCAATCAATATGGTATAATTACAAATCAAAGGAGATAGCAAACAATCTAGCACCCACCTTCTCTCTGCAAATGAAACAAGTGTACTATTTGTCCTCAAGAGACCAAATTAATGCATATAATCAAGAACTCTGTATGTCTTGACATGAGATGGGAGTTCACGTGATTAAGACTAGGAAAGAGTATCTTTCATAACCAAAGACACATTACAAAGAACTAAATTATGCTTACATGTGTATTTTTCGATAAATGATGCTTTTATTATCTCAAAATGTAGCATCAAACGTATACAAACCATTAAGAGTATCACCCTGCCTCTGCATAACTAGGACGCACACTGTCAAATACCAATAGTCTGACAAACAGAAAGGTAAAAGACCAACAATTCGGCAACAGTAGAGTTCATAGACTAACAATATGTCTGTGTCAAAAGAGATGGTGGACCGATCCGGAGATTATGCTCACAGGTGTATGTGCCCTCGAAACTACAAAAGTGTGTCTCTGTCTTTATGAATTGGAAAAGGTTTGGCTGAACCTAAGCTATAAACTGTAACTCAGATATCCCATCTTTGTATCTTTGGCATTATTCAAAAACATGAAATCCACTCTTAAGACAAACAAAGCTTCCTCGGTGAAATAGTACTTAAAACTTATGTTTGCAGAAATTAAATCGTTGAAGGGCGCAATCTTGTGCCCAACCAGCGCACGACTCCACATTGGATGATTAACTCGGGCGAGCACCATGCTCGGCGTGGTCTTTAGTTGTTTTCTTCCTCGCAGGTGACTGTCGGGTTCTAGCTCGGTGTTGGAAGATTAACTTGGGTGAAAAATGTTCATACCATTAAAAAATGGTAATCCTGTATTTGAAAAATGTTTCATGCCTATAAAGTTTTTGTAAGGTGTATATGAAAAATGCATAATGTGTATAAAAATGTTAATCATGTGTTTGAAAATATTAAACATGCATAAAAAATGTTTCATGCATATAGAAAAATGTACAATATGTTTAAAAACATAGACACCGAAATGCATATTTGAAAAAGAATCATGTACTTGAGAATTGTTGAACGTGTATAAGAAAAAATGTTTCTTATTTATACACAAGACGTGCAATCTGTATGAAAAAAGTAGGCATCAAAAGATATAAATTGGAAAAAATGCAATCATATATTTTTAAAAAATTATAATGAAAATGTTTCTTTGGTATACAAAAAAATGTACAATTCATATGAAAAAAGTAGACATCAATACATATTCTGAAAAATCTTAATCATGTACTTTTTTAATGAGTATAATAAAATTCCTACTGTATACAAACATGTTCGATCCGTATGAACAGAATCAATAGAACTCAAAACACATATTTTTAAAATGTAAATCAGTTATTTTCAAAATTATAAATATGTGCTAAAAATGTTCTGTTTATGGGAAATGTACAAGGTACATAAAATAAAGTGCACATCAAAACCTTTTAAAAAAATGTTAATTCTATATTTAAAAATATTAAACATGTATATGAAAAGTCCTGATGAATATGAAAAATGTACATTGTGTGTGAATTTTTTTATTCCTATTAAAAAAATGTTCCCAATAAAAAAGTTGACAGTGTATTCAAATAAGTGTCCAAAACATGTATTTGACAAAAAAATGTTACATTGTATATTTAAAAAATGTGTAACATGTGCACTAAAATTATACATGGTTTACTGAAAAAATTTAGGCATGTGTTGAACAAAAAAGTAAATAATGGAAACCGACCAAGAAACAAAAAACTAGTGAAATTGTAAAAAAACAATAATAAAAACAAACGAATGAAAACGGTAGAAAACAAGAAAGAAACGAAGATAACCAAAAATATATACATGGGCTAGGGTTTTTGCCTCCTGCCGGCGCCGCCGCAGGTCCGCCTCCTCCCCAGTGCCCCTAGGGTCATGGGGGCGCGGTGGATCTCGACAAGGGCCAGTGGGAGGGCTTCACTTTTTGTCGTTTATTTCAGTTTTGCTAGGGTTTGTTTCCTGCTTAGGAAGACAAGACGGCGGCGGCTCCCTGAAGATGGAATAAAGGTCTCCCCGCCTAGCCCCCGGTCGACGGTGCGTCTAGCACCGTTGGTGAGCGTGTGGAGGTGTGTCTCCGGCGGATCTATCTTTGCTGGATTTGCTCGGATCTCGTCGTTGTTCGACTATGTTCAGTTGTCTTCGGATTGGATCCTTCTGATATACGTTATTCTTCATCTGCGGTGGTTGGTGTTCTGGTGCGCTGGTCCTACGGGGCCTTAGCACGACGACTTCACGACTGTCTACTACAACAAGTTGTGTCCGACTCCGGCGATGGAGGGGCGATGATGGCGGCGTGCCTTCGGCTCGCTTCAGTGCTTGTAGTCATCGCTAGGTGGTCTACGGATTTGGATGTATTTTCTATTTCTGGCATTCGTTGTACTGCCATATGATTGAAGATGAATAGATCGGAAATTTTCTCAAAAAATATATAAAAGACAAAGAAAATAAAACATTCATTGAAACCCGAAAAAAGAAACAAAGGAACCAAAGAACTCATAGGAAAAAATAAATAAATAACCTAAGTGAAACCGAGAAAGAAACAAAGAAAACCAATAAAAAAGTGAACAAAATAGAAAAAAACAAAGAAACCCATGAAGAAACAAAGAAATCCCAAAAGAAAAAATAGAAAAGCCAAAAAAAAAACAAGGAAAACACAGACCAAACCAACAAATAGCATATTTGTCGAGAAGCCAGCGAAAAGAAAAAACACCAAAACGGGTTGGGCCAGAAACGATGGGAGGGTAAAATCCTTCAGGCGAGACGAGCTTCTATCACAAGTTGAGCCAGATATAGCTCTCGCGGCGAAAAAAAAAAAAAAAAGCTCTCGCGGCGCTCTCTGACTGTAAAGTTTCTTCATTCGGCCGATGCGGGGCTTTAACTCAGTGCAGGACTTTGGGGGGAATTTGACCCAAGTAGAGAGGTTTGAGAAAAAAAATACTTTTCTCCGTCTCATAATAAGGAGAGTCCCTGTATGACGCCCGTGTGCGTCCACGAGCTGCGGCTACGCACATGGTGATCCGAATGGGCTGGCCCATTTTCAGTTTAACTTAAAAAAAGGCAATGTATGAACGCTGTAGCATTTTGGTACTGTAGGGAAACGGTACTGTACCTTCTGGTTTACTGTAGCAGCCCGTTTTTCCTTGGTTTTTACTTCAACATTTTATGAAAATATGAATACATATGCGTGTTTCGAATACACATTGAACATTTGTAATATAGATTGAACAATTTTTTAAAAAAATGTGAACTTTTTTGTAGAAAAATGTTGAACAAATTTCAAATACATGATGAACATTTTGTATTATACATTGAACAATTTTTAACATATGATGAACAAATTTCAAAATACAAAGCGAATATTTTGTAAAATATACTTTGAACAATATTTTATATATGATAAACATTTTTGTAATACAAGATGAACTTCTTTATAATGCATGGTGAACTTTTCATCAATATGATAAACATTTTCTTAGTATACGATGAACATATTCGTAATACATGGTGAACTTTTTATATAATATGAAAAAGGAAAAAAGAAGCATAAACAGAAAAAAATTTAAGCATAAAAAAGGGGAAAATAAACCAAAACAGAAGAAAAGAAAACTGAAAACCGACAAAAGAGTGAAAAAACCGAAAGCAAAAAACATCAGAAGAAAAACGAAAAAAAGCCCGCAGGAAACAACGTGGAAAACAGGAGAGCAACTAATTAACAAGCAGTCTTTCGAAAGCCTCGCAACGATCAGTTCCACTTGGCGCTCTCTCAGCGATTTGCCACGTGTCGCGCTCTGGGCACTTTCTCCGGATTTAATTTTTTAATTTTTTTGCACGCGTTTTCAGCTTTTTAAATGTTTTTTTCTGGTTCTTTTCGATGTTTTGGTTTTTCACCGGTCTTCACTAGCTTTTCGACCAAAAACGTGTCTTTTTTTTTCTTTCGCGAGAGTCATGGTTTTGTTTCCGCGAAAGGCACGGTTGTGCTTTCGCGAGAGGCACGACCGAGCCTCTTGGAAACGAAAAAAAATGTGTTTTCTGTTTATTTTCCTTTCGCGAGAGGCACGGTTTTGCTTCCGCGAGAGGCAAGGTTGTGCTTTCGCGAGAGTCACGGCCGTGCCTATTGGAAACAAAAAAAAACATGTTTTCTGTTTTTTTTGCGAAAGGCACGGTTTTGCTTCCGCAAGAGTCACGCCCGTGCCTCCTCGGAAAAAAGAAAAAAATATGTTTTCTGTTTTTCTTTTCTTTTGCGAGAGTCGCGGTTTTGCTTCCGCGAGAGGCACGGTTGTGATTTCGTCAGAGGCACGGGCGTGCCTCTTTCAGAAAGGGAAAAACCCGTGCTCCCGGTTTGGTTTTTTCGTTCGGTTTTTTGTTTGGTTTTTTCGTGAAAAAAAAAGTTCGTCAAAACCTATCAACATGGGTTCTAGTTTTGAAAATCTCGACGCGAGAAATCCAACGGCGAAAGCGGTTCAAAATTTGGACGCAGGTTTAAGAGATAAAACGTTTTGAATAAACAGATTTACGAAAAAAAGGGAAAATTCCCAGGTTGGGACAAGTGGCGCACATACAGCGCACCAATTGTAGTAACCTGAGGAATTGGAATAATCTTCGCAACAAGTACTCCTTAACTAGTGATTTCGGAAAAACAGCACGCGTAATCCGTACGTGGGCCGGCCCATGCGGAGGCTCCCTTGAGCGAAGCCTTGACCATTTGCTGCCCTTGGGCGGCAAATAGGATTTGCCACATACGGATTTGTGTTTGCCCCTCTACGTCCGTAAAGTTCTTAATTAGGCCGGCGCGGGGCTCTAACTGGGCCGCAGCCCACAAGGCTGAGCTGGGGCATCTCTGCCCGCATCGCAGTCGTCCATTCGTCACCGATCCAACCGTCCATTGCCCGTTCGCGCGGATCGACGGGCCCACACTACCCCCTTCCCGCGCCGTTTAAATATCTGCCCAAACCCGTCCTCCAAACACAACACACTCCCGCCTTCTCAAATCCCCCATCGCGCCAAATCTCTCCGCACCTCCTCCAACCATGGACGCCTCAGCCGCCGCCGCCGTCTCCAAGGCGAAGAAGTACGTGGTGGGGCGCAAGCTCGGCGGCGGCCCCAGGAAGAAGGCGGTGGCGCGGTCCGTCAAGGCCGGGCTGCAGTTCCCCGTCGGCCGCATCGGCCGCTTCCTCAAGAAGGGCCGCTACGCGCAGCGCGTCGGCATGGGCGCCCCCGTCTACCTCGCCTCCGTCCTCGAGTACCTCGCCGCCGAGCTCCTTGAGCTGGCCGGGAACGCCGCCAAGGACAACAAAAAGTCCCGCATCATCCCGCGCCACCTGCTGCTCGCCATCCGGAACGACCAGGAGCTCGGCAAGCTGCTCGCCGGCGTCACCATCGCGCACGGCGGCGTGCTGCCCAACATCAACCCCGTGCTGCTCCCCAAGAAGACCGCCGAGAAGGAGCCCAAGTCGCCCAAGAAGGCCCCCAAGTCCCCCAAGAAGGCTTAGTCCATTGCTGTCCAGTGCTTCGTAGTAGAATTAGTGTTCGCTGTTTGGGTAATGGTGTCGATGTAATGCTATGTTCTGCCGAGAAAAAAATGTCAGAAATCTCTCTGACTTTTAGTAAATTCTTTGCTCTGTTCTCTGATTGTTCATTGATTTTGCAATGCTACGGAGATTTACATCTGCGTGGTGGGATGAATTGTTGTATTTACCAATTGTTTGAATCTGAATTCACTTCGTGTGGTTACTAGAAAAACAGAGTTGCAAGCTGAAGAAGCCGTGGACCAACCTGTATTTTACCTGTCACGTAATATGATTTCAGGTTCAGACATTTGTGTATGTCAAGTAATACCAAATCCCACGTTCATGATTTGTGTGCGTCTGTTCATGATTTTGCAATGCTATGTAGTTCTACATCTGTGTGGTGGGATGAATCCTCTGTATTGTATTTACTACTCATTGAATCTGACAAATTCACTTGGCCTGGTTACTAGAAATTCTTAAAAGTCAGAGTTGCAAGATGAGAAGCCAGGCTGTATGAGGCCAGGTTCAGACATTTGTGTATGTCAAGTACCAGTAAACCAAATTTCCAGCTTATGTAGGAATAAATGATTAGCTAAAAAAGCATATTCCTCTAGTGGCTTATGTCAACCGAGATCACTACATTCTAGAACACGTACTATGTTGCTTGATGATGACTGAATAAGTTCAGTTGCACATCTCTGAAACAAATACAGAGAAAGAGGACCCATTATTGATAGCCTACAGTTGCTGGGGTTATGGGAACTTAGAAAGGCTTCTAGCTGATGAGTTGTGAGTGACTAATTTTCTTCATAACAACATCCACTTTTACGATTTCCACACATTTGCTCGTCGTTTTCTTGAAAAATATTGGCTGCTTGTGTGATGCACTGCTGTTTTATATTCTAGTGCCCGCGATCTGTTTTATACTACCATTACATTAATATACTGTAAAAATGTTATTTTGTTCAACAAAAAGTAGTCCCTTAAGACAGTTGTTTTGTCTTTTGATGATCCTCTGTTAATTTGTCTTTTAAGCATGTTATTTTCTGGATTGTCCATGGAAAAATGGGCAGTAGTAACTACACTGTCTAAGCATACAGTAACTGATGCCTCACTCTTGAATGCCCTATATCTGTTCAGAAGGGCCAGCGTTAGCAACTTGTTACCGAATTCATAATATTTCTCGCAGCTGGTAGAAGGTTTGTACCACACGGAGCAGATCCAAAAACCTGCCAAAGTTTTTAAATGTCACTGCAAATGAAAGTTCAGCCTTACTACATGCAGCGAGGCGCTTGATATACTAATTCAAGGGGGTTGTATACTTGTATGGCCGGAATGATATGTGGCACGATCAAAATGAATTCATTAGCGGTTTGCACCGGCTCTTGTTGCACATTTTCAACTTAGAGCATCTCCAGCCGCGTCCCCAACAAGGCCCCCAAGGCGATTTTTCGGCCGCCGGCGCCAAAAAATCGGCCCAGTCGCGCCCCCAAGGGCCCATTTTTCGCCGGCTCGGGCCGAAATTGGCGCCGGCAAACCCAACCCGAACCCGGCGCGCTGGGGGGCGCTCGGGGGCGCCGGGCAAATCGTTTTTGGCGCGAAAGCGCCGGGGCCAGCCGCGTCAGCGACACCGCCCGCCTCGTCTTCTCCTGACGCCTCGGTTTCCCGCGGGGAATCAATGGCAAGGCTGCCGCCGGTCAGCTTTGTCATTGATTCCTCACGGGCGGCGCGTCACGGGGCGGTGCACCGACGCCTCCCCTCCCTCGGACGTGTACACATGGACGCGGCGCGGCTATATATGGCCTCGCTCGCCTGTGATGAGTGCCACCTCTCCACCTCTCCCGAGCGCCGCCGCCGAGCTCTTCTCCCCCAGCCCTCCCTCTCCCGAGCGCCGCCGCCGATCTCTTCTCCCCAGCCACTGCATCTCCCCGATGGCCGAGCGTTTTCCCGGAGACGAGGCGGCGGCCAACGGCTTCGGCCGCCGTTCGCTCCGCGAACAGGAGTCCTGGCTCCTGTTCCAGGCGAACATCCCGGCGCCGCCAGACATGCACGCCGGGCCGACGGGCTGAAGGCTCAGCAATGGGGGAGTGCCCATTCCCCCGTTGCCCGACGCCGTCGCCAAGGAGGTTCGGCTCCTCCTCCTCTTCTTCCTCGTCGCACTCTGCCTCCCAATCCTCCGGAACTCCGACGCTGCTCGACCGGCGCACTCGCAGCGCCGGCATCATCATCAGCGAGGGCGGACGGCGCGCCTCCTCGTTGGCTCCTCCCCCGCGCTTCGTCAAGCCGAAGATGGAGCCGGGTCTCGCGCCGGTGAAGGAGCCGGGCCTGGCGCCGGTGAAGACGGAGCACGGCGAGGTCGAGCTCGACGACGACGCGGCCCTTGAATGGGCACACGAGGACTCCCTGAAGATGGCGAGGGAGCGCCAGTGCGCCGCCCTATGGCGTTTCGCGCAACGCCGCCGAGGCCGCGACGAAGGAGGAGTCGTCATCATCGACGACAACGACACGCCGCCGCCGTCGCCACCAGCCGGGGAGGAGTCCAGCAGGGGCGCCCGAGTCAAGGAGGAGAAGGCCGACGATGGCGGCGACGACGGCGACTTCTCGGGCTTCAGCAAGCTTTTTTTATTAGTTTTTATATGTAATGACGACTACTCGCCTTAAATCCGCGAATATAAGTCCAAGTTTGCCGAAATTTGGCGTGTTTTAGCCGAACTTTGCCTAAATTTGCAACACAATTTTTTTCCCGCGCCTGGGGCTGGCCCTGGGGGCGGCGGCTGGGGGCCAACTCGCCCTCAGGCCCATTATTTGCGCCGGGTCACCCCTAGGCGGCAATTTTAGGCGCCCCCGGGGGGGCCAACGGCTGGAGATGCTCTTATAACACACTTATCCAAGCACCACACAATTTTCCCACGCTTCTCCACATCACAGATTTGGGAATTTCCAGGCAAAAGCGATGACCATTCTTTTTCCCAGTGGGAGCTATGCACAATTTCACGTCTCAGCATACAGATCCTCACATTAACCTTCTACTGGCTGTGTCGGCGACTCACAATTTCACTTTCTACAAGGTGCTAGATATGAAAATAATACAGCTCCCCATAAGTTGCATGTTGTCTCGGAACCCGTAGAACAGCAAGGGTTTCTCCCCCCGCCCCACCCCAAAAGAAAAAAGAAAAATGCTAGAATGTCCAATGAAACCAAGCCCAAGTGAGAGGCCCACAACAATATATTCGAATGTACATAGTCATTTTTAAAAAAACATAGTCAAAAAAAATATATTCGAATGTAATAGCATACTCGTAGAATCGCAGAGGCGGAGCTATG
>NC_041389.1:629038697-629040118 GCF_002162155.2 Triticum dicoccoides
AGAGTTCTAGAACTATGTTTAAGTAAATTCTTTACAACATAACTTGCATATTAAGTAATGTCTAAATTTCTTAAACCTTAACTAAATCTTAAACATTTCCCGCCAGCTTGGCCCCTTACCATTTTATTTCAAACTCCTTCATTGCATGGATTGACCTATAAACCACGCATGTGGCATCTCCAGTAAGCTAGGCCCATCATGGCGGCGAAGAAATCACAAGTCATCAGGTCGACCGGTACCAGCACCTGTATTCCCCAGAAAAGCAAAATGTAGTTAGCTCCTACGCCCGATCAAGCAACAGAAATGATGGAGTAGTAACGAATTGAACAAGGGCTACTCCACTTACTCCCATGACGCTTAATTCCCCCTCAATCCCCTTGTTCGAGAAACAACTCCCCCATCGTACATCTGATAAACAACACCCTCGTCAATTCCTCACTTCAACGATCTTCATCTGGATTGAGATCTAGTGAGGGTGCAAGTGGGTGAGGTGGTCGGATCATCTGCCACACTCCACACTTCCAAGGAGGGTGTGAGATAGCTACCTCTTTATATAGGATACCAAGGGAGTGTATACTTACTACCCCCATGCTCTACGATCGATACCATCGTTTTATAAAGGACCAACTCTAGCTAGTTTCTTACTATTCTTCATTTCACAAAGCAGAGCAGCTTATTTCAGAACGTTTGTTGAGTAGAGTAAACATCCACTACATTTAATTTCTTTGTTATGCCAGTTTTTTTTCTGAATGTTTGCTGTATTCCTTCTTAGACAAAGGATGGTAGGTAGGTAGTAGGTACATAGACAAGTGGTAACCCGCAAACGAAAAAGAAAAAGAAACCAGGTACGAAAACAAGGAGCTTAGATGAGAAACTCCACGTCTGGGGGCGGCGGCTCCTATGGCCTGAAACATAGCTCCACCACTGTTCCACAGTATTGAGCAACACAATTAATCATCCTTGATCGACACGTTATGTTTTGCATCAACTACTCCCTCCGTTCCTAAATATAAACCTTTTTCTTTAACTTAATATAAGCCTTTTTTAGAGATGTATATAGACATATTTTAGAGTGTAGATTCACTCATTTTACTCTGTATGTAGTCCATATATAGTGAAATCTTTAAAATTACTTCTATTTAAGAACGGAAGGAGTACGAATGAAGAACATTTGGATTAAGTTCCACCACACTGAATAACATAATATAGTTGGTCTACTTTTTCTGGAAGCATACTTTCTTAGCTTCACTCGTCACTCCTGAAATGCTTCTCTCTTCGAACAAGTTGCTATTGAGGGTCCATGCATGCTTACCTCCTAAATCTGCAGTACTTGTTGGCGCCGCCTTCATGCGCAGCGCCGCTTCTTCTTCCTTGTGCTGCCTCGCACAACTCTTTTATTTTATGGTTTCTCTCAAGAACAC
>NC_041389.1:629040457-629056211 GCF_002162155.2 Triticum dicoccoides
TCAGAACACTCTTCCTTGGTGAGCACAAAAACTAAATTATTTTGCCCTCACGGCCGCATTTTTCTCATTGACTCAATCTAGCACATATATAAAAGAGATCAGCCTCATGCCCGCTGCCCGCACTAACTAGCCGGACCTCTCGGCCACTAACACCACGACTCTAACTAACCACTAACTCATGCACGCCCATGCACAGCGTGTGCACCTCTCTCTCAGCGGCCACACACGGCTTTGGCCATCAGCTAGCATGCAACTTATAACAAACTGGAGTCTAAATCAAACTACGTACACAACGCACACCTAGAGAATCGGCACGGCCATGAACCGATGCCCAGCTCCACCAGCATGCACACTCGTCACCGCGCTGCGTCCCGCACGTCCCGCGCGTACCCGACGCGCCCAACGAGTCCGACCACACCAGTGCGTCCCACACGTCCCGCGCGCACCGACGCGTCCGACGAGCCCGACCGCATCAGACGTTGTGGCTTATTCTAACACACACCCCCTAAGCCACGATCTCGCCGTCGCCGGAGTAACTCATGTCGATGTCGTCGCCACGACCGTGACCCAGCCCGCGGACCCGACCTAGCGCAGCGACGCCGGTCGCACCGCCACTGACCCGACCTAGCGCACTGACGCCGGTCACCACCGTGCTCCGTCACGTCCGGCGACATACGCCAAGCTCCTTCTCCGTCGGCGACACACGCCTGGCGTCCCTCGGCGACAAACACCGTCGATGCCATCGCGCTCAAACACAAGTCTTCCTGGACGCCACTTCATGACGTAGCACCGTGCCACTGCGGCCTCCGCCGACGCGCCGGATCTCCATGCCACGCACCACTACTCCTCCATGCTTGTCGCGTCGAGCCGCCGCTGCTTCTGCGCACCACGCAGGTCCTCCGCGACCTTTTTGCCTCCGCAACCGCCGCTGCTCGTCACACGCACGACATCACACTGCATCGCCGCGGACTCGCCACGCACCGCAGCTGATGCCTCCATGTCCGCCGCGCTCGCCTCACGCGCCGCGGACGTCGCCGCACGCCACGGCCGTCCCTCGAACCTGGTCGCTCTGATACCAATTGTTGGCGCCGCCTCCATGCGCAGCGCCGCTTCTTCTTCCTTGTGTTGCCTCGCACAACTCTCTTCTCTCATGATTTCTTTCAAGAACACAAGAACCCACGCACACACACAACCAAAGAAGAAGGCCATCGGCTTTGCCCAGAACACTCTCCCTTGGTGAGCACAGAGACTACATTATTTTGCCCAACCCTCACAGCTGCATCTTTCTCATTGACTCAATCTAGCACATATATACAAGAGATCATCCCCATGCCCGCACTAACTAGCCGGACCTCTCGGCCACTAACACCACGACTCTAACTAACCACTAACTCATGCACGCCCATGCACAGCGTGTGCACCTCTCTCTCAACGGCCACACACGACTTTGGCCATCAGCTGGCATGCAACTAATAACAAACTGGAGTCTAAATCAAACTACATACACAATGCACACCTACAGACTCGGCACGCCCACGAACCGATGCCCAGCTCCACCAGGACGCACACTCACCACGGCGCTGCGTCCCGCACGTCCCGCACGCACCCGATGCGCCCAACGAGTCCGACCGCACCAGTGCGTCCCACACGTCCCGCACGCACCCGACGAGCCCGACTACACCAGACGCTGTGGCTTATTCCAATAGTACTAACTCGACCAACCTAACCCCAGCCATATATGCACCTCTTCCACCACTCCCACGTTGTCATGCATGCTTTGAAGTTCACACTCTCCACACATCACAGTTTTCATCTCAACATATCGGTGCTCTCGATCATGACACTAAAAAGATAGACAATCAAGTTAATTACAAGGTGAACAAACATTAAATTCATGTTTTTTTGGGTGAGAATGTATGTCTTGCTATCAATATGAATGCTGATGATTTTGAGAAGGGACCAGATGGACTAGTAAGTTGTTGATGCCAAATTCGGCCAAAATCAAACTTTGACGCTTGATGAAGATATCATAATTGCCTAGGATGTCGCTAGTTCTGGCATGTAGAAGCATATGTCCTCGCAAAAAAATAAAAAATAAAAAAATAAAAATAAAAATGTAGAAGCATATGTTCTGGGACTTTGTTGTGGGTCCTAGTTGCAAGTTGCAACTCGGAGCTGGGATGTCCTAGGAGCGTGTGAGTCGCAAGTCCATATAAGATCTTTGTGATGTATTTTTTTTTTGAAAATATACAACGAAACCTGGCCTTGGCGCACCTGAATTGAAAAAATATATTTTAAAAAATAGTATTTTTTTTAAACCTTTTGGTATATGGTCTAGCATAATACTCACAATCAAAGTTTCGGGTCAAAATGATTTACACCGTATTCCTAGCAAATTACAACAGAACCAATACTGCATAAACAGATACTATTCAAGATTTTTGTAGCTGCATCCTGAAACTTTAAACCTGAGTATTATGTTAGATCATGTTTGTTGCAAAAAAGTTTCACAATTTTCTGATTTTTTACTTTTTTATGCCAAATCAGGTGCGCCTAGACCCATGTCCCAAAAATCCACACCGATATTTTTTCCTTAACTGTTCCACATTGTATCTTTGGAGGCAAGAGCCGTAGAATCTATATAATCATGCAATTTCCTGGAGCAACTTAGTAGTGAATGTCTACTAGCCTATTAACTAGTGGAAATTAAATCCTTAAGAATAGGCAGGGGTAAGCTTATCTGGTTACAGCGTACCATGAGAAAAAGGAAAATATAGTAGAGAAAATATGTAATAGAAAGTTGCCAAAAAGTGTAGTAGACAAATGATGGAAAATGCAGTAGGGCATAGACAATAAAACATTGCAAGAAAGTGCAGTAGGCACTAGTAGAAGTAGAAGGTTGACAAAAGGTGCAATAGACAATAAGTAAAAGAATCACATAGAAATACGCTAAAGAGTTACAAAAAATAATCCACAGAGAACACAGTAGAGATAAATATAGTAGAAAACTACATTATAGAAATTCCAAAAAAGGAGACAGAAATACGACCCTTGGAAGTAGCACCACATGTACTAGCGATTAAACTGGTGTGGATACATATGGACATTGTTCATTCCATCTCCTAAATCTAATTTTTCTTGAAGTAAGTCGAAACATGAACATGTTTGATAATGAATATGAATGTGGATAATAGTGATCTTGAGTTTGAATCATAAAATCATGTGTATGACATCATATTTGTATTTGGTTTGAATATTCTAAAACAACAAGGGAGTTTATACGTAGCTTGTGTGTTACCTTTACCACGAGCATGATTTAATAGACAATTCAAGCCTCTCTATTCCTAAAGCGGGTAATAAATATGTTTTGCTTGGGGAAGAGTATATAATGGCCTAAGATGATGACCAATCTGTTCTTAAAAGATGAAAACGAGTTAGGCATGAACATATAATGGCCGATCAAAGTTTTGAATTGCAAATTTAACATATATATTATGAAGATACATATATTACAAAGATACGTGATTTCAGTCTTCGGTAAGCTTTGATGGTTAGTGTGTGCGTGTGTCTGGTGTTGTATGTGTATATGCATGTCTATGTTATACTCTATTGTTTTTTTAGAAAGAGATTACTAAAACAATGTTAAGAATTTAGGCGAGATAAAACATAACATGCAATGTAGAAAATGGCTAGCAGAGCAGTAACATGATCATCTATATATTTTTGCTTATATTAGTGATCATGGCTTTTAAACATTAATCGCACGTGCCTTACATTTTCGGGAAGAAGAGAGTACTATTGAGATTTGCGATTGGGCCCCAATACCAGGCATGCTCCGTTGTGAGTTGCGATTACCACTACAGAGTTGTTAATGAGAGTTATTGTGACCCCCCACCCCCACCCTAAAAAATCGTCATTTTTAATGTACATCTACATATGAATGGATACCAATCAAGCTATTAGGATTTTCGTACATCTGCTCATTATCTCTGAACATGTGACCATTGTGGGGCTTACTAAAGGACTACCTCCTAGTTCATGAAACCATACCACAATAACTCACAAACCTAGCCCATATATTCTTCTCTTCACTTCTACAGGGCCAAGCTTGAAGTGACCAATTTGTACGCTAGCATTTTTGTCCGAGCATATAGGTGTTGTCCATCAAATGATACTCAAAAGCAGAGATATGAGAAGTTAGAAGAGCAAGCTTGATTTCGTGTCATTGATGAGGATCTATGTATGTATGGGATCAATAATGAGTTTGAGAATGGAAGGCATCAGGAGTAGTTATCTCAGCCCAATAAATAATCTTAGTTGCGACCAAGAGCCACCATCGATGTCCAGGACACCATCCTAGAGACGGGGGCGTCATGGAAGGGGAATCGAGATAGCCGAGTTGCCCCGCCGCCGCCTTCCTAGGAGCCAGAGCGGGCTTCGACGTCCGCTCCTCCGGTGGCGGCAGGTTCTAGGGTCCCCCGTCGCCACCAAGGGAGGTTGACGCAGCGGAAGAGGTCTTCTCTTCCATTCCCGGTACATTCGGATGCCGGCCTACTGTAAACTGCGTGGCATACATGCAATTTATAGGGAAACGATACAATCCGATGGGGATAAGCGTTGCCTGCAACATTGTGATGCATCAAAGTCACATCTCCGCACAATTCCTCCCATGGCAGACACACACGACTGGTCACATGGCAACGAGCAGTGATCCGTGCTGGGACAACATTTCGTCTGTTCGCTCAGTAATAATCCTGCCGGTTTATTTAATCATGAATTGTTTGGGGGCATAACTTACTGTAAATTTTCAGTGTGAGCTTGATTTAATAAAACATGGAGTTCTCCCTATCCTGACGTAGGTTCCTTATAAAATGATATAGTTCGATACAATTCAAATGTTGGAAATGATTTGCTCATGAAGAATAATGGCCCAAGATGATGACGAATTTTGCTTAAAAAAGGCGAGGACACATTAAGTGTGAGCTTATGATTGAATCGGAGGTTCAGTTTGCAGACTACAAACAAGGGAGTGCGTATATTATGAAAGAAGAAGCTAAATAAAACAATTTAAAGATTTAGGACTGATCAAAATAGTGGATGTTAATTAAGTGATCATCAGTGGAGGATACGATGCTTGATTGATCTTTTTCTTTAGGATTTGGGGATTGCAACTTAGAAGTGCCACATCCCGCAAGTCAGTTCAAGCGCGTCTCTTAACGATGTAATTCGGTGGATGGGCTCTTGCCCTCTCCTCTCTTAATTGATGATACACATGCTTATGTGTATCGTAAAAAAGAAAGTTCAAGCGCGTCCCTGCATCTACTCATCATGTGGCTCTCCCCTTAGGCCATCTACAATGAGGTCACTTAGCCCAGGCGCCAGGGTCTCATTCCCGGCCGTTTCGATCGTTTCCTGGTTGATCCTAAGATTTCCTCTGGCGTCGCTGCTGGATGAGGTGTCGGGTGCTTGGGCACTTTTTTTTTTCTCGTGCAACAGTTTTGTCTAGAGGCTGGCGCTATACTGAGCGCTAAAAAATGCCCTCAAAAATCTCGTAGCCTCAACAAGCTAAGCATAATTTTCACAAGCGCTTTGTTGTGTGCGTTGGAGAAACGAGGCCTTCACTTTTTTTTTTGAGGGAGAAACGAGCCCTTCACTTGTTCTTACAAAAGTTTTTTTTTTTGCATAAGCACTCGAACCAACGCTCTTGCATTGCAAACACATACTCTTACACATGTGCTTCATCATTAAAATAACTAGACAATGCCCCGCGCGTTGCTGCGGGAATTTATTGAAGTGTATACAAGAAGAACTATAAAGTAAAAAATACTAATAAAGAATGAAATATATATTTAATTGAACCGTTGTTGGTATGACATGCAGCGTATCTTGGTATTTGCATAATTAGAATGCGTCGCTTTATTGTGGGTTCATTTTAAATGCACTGCTAAACATATAGTTTGATTGGAATTTCACTCTAGACCTTTTCAAGCTTGGCTCAAGATGTTGCGGTAAAAACAAAGCCTGAACTCAGCCCAACACAAAGGCCGGAATCCCCAAGTCTGTGTCGAGGCCCCCACAAGACAACTAACGCGAATGCTTGTTCTTTTATCTGTAATTAGAGATCCTCAAAAAAAAAAAATCTGCAATAAGAACATGAACAATGCTATACACACATCATTTTTTGTACGATGGAGCATATCAAGCCGTCAGCACTTAATCAGAGAAAACTGGACAACACCATTCATAGGGCATACAAAGTTTGAACACCAGCTGCCATACGTGCAATAGTTGTGTAAGAACATAAAGCTCTTCAAAACCAAAGGCAAAAAAAATAAAAAAATCCAGCAGCAAGACATCACTAAAAATAAATGAAAAGGAACATGCATAAACAGTGGTACACATCATGCACGGAGCACATGTGCGTCTCTTCCATCCAATAAAAAAAACACGTATGGATCTAATTCCCCATCACATCATGTGATGTCCATGCCTAACCTCGTCTCCTGCTCCTACGTTGGCAACAGAGGTGCAGATCTAAACAAACAAATAAAAGAAAGGAGCAACCTTATCTCCTGCTGGCGAGAGAGGTGCTACTTCAATCCGGCAGACTAATCCGACTTGCTCGGCACCGGCATCGCCTCGGACAGAGGCGACAAACTACACCTTGTGGCCGGCGCCCTTTTCCTTCCTAGCATGCATCTCTGATCCGGAACCAGAGGTTCAAACCAAGCTAGATAATGATCCGGTGAGATCTGAGGTGCTAGACAGCAAAGGGAACCCCCACCTTTGACGCGTGTGGTGTTGAAGGAGGACGCCGACACAGAAAGAGAGACCAGGTCGACGTTAGGGCATACGGCTTGGGTCCTCGGCCGGGGCAATCATGGGGATCCCGGACGGCGCCAGCGCGCAGGTCTCTGGCGGTTTGGCATGTGCAATGGCGGTGAAATACAGAGAATTAGAGGGATAAATAGGGGAGAGAAGAATTTTTTTTTTCGAGCAACCGGCAGGAGCTCTGCCTTTTCATTAAGAAGAAGAGAATTGACCAGTTTATAAGGAAAACTGGCCGAAAACCGATACATCTGCGATACACGCACACGCCAGCCCCGAGGCTGCGCACCACTCGAGTCGACGACACTGTCACCCAAGTGATCAGAGACGACACCCTACAACAGAACATTGGGCTCCGGAGCCGCCGCTCCGACATCCACACCGGCCCCGAGGCCACGCACCAGCCTAGTCGATGGCTCCGCCGCCCTAGAGGCCAAAGCCAACACCCTACGCACACGAGATCTCCGACGCCGCCGCACCGACTTCCACTCCGGCCCCGAGGCCGCGAACCCACCTAGTCGATGACCATGTCGCCTTGGCGACCAAAGCCAACCACCACACGAAGGAGATACCCGGAGCCGCCGCTCCTACTTCCACGCCGGCCCCGAGGCAGCGCACTCGCCTAGCCGATGAGGAAGTTGCAAAGCCACGGAGCCACCACCAGCAGATGAAGGACTGGACCTTCAAAGGCGTCGCCCCCAAGAGGGAAGCGGCGAGGAATGACGCCGATGCCCACTTAGGCCAAGGCCGAAGTTTGGGTTTTCACCCGAAGAGCCCGTGGCTAAGATGACGAGGGAGGTGAAGGGGCTCCACGACGCCGCCTCCAACAAGGAAACGGCGTCCTAGGACGCCGTCGACGCCGGCATCAACAAAGGTCGAGCAAGGCTTTCACCCGGAGCTCACCAAACCCATCATCACCACAGCCAATCACCACCGACGGCGGCCAAGCACTCTACACCGCTCGCCACCGCCAACCGCCTCTTACACGGCCAGCAAAACCACCACGACACCACACGCCGTCATGGCAGCCCCGCACCGACCGCCAAGAGCGGCGCCGCCGCGCCGCCATCCTCCCTCCTCCCTGCCGCAGCCAAACCACAGCGCCGCCTGCAGCCCACCGAACTCGAGGCTGACCCACCGCCCCGGCATCCGAGCATCACAACCCCGCCATCACGCGCCCCAGATCCACGCCGCTGGAGCAGCAACACTCGCACGACCGCCAACCTCCCGCGCTAGATCCAGCCACCATTCCCGCGACGGAGGGCCATGCCACCGCCCGCGCCTGACCGGGCGTCTCCTCTGCCCCGACACCGCACGCAGCCGAAGAAGCCCGCCAGGCACCACCCCCGCCCGGTCCAGATCGAGGACGAGGCGAGCCAGCCCCACCACCGCGCCGCCCGGCACACGGCCCACTCTGCTGCCGCCGAGAAAGCGCCGGAGAGCCGCCGCGCCGCTGCGCCCGGCGCCAGCGCCGCATCCCGCCGTGGCCGCCCCGTCCCGCATCGAGGCCACCACGCGAGGAGCCGAGACCGCCCCGCCGGCGCCGGCGCCGGCCAGGCTTTGCCTGGCCGCACCCTGTGGCGGCGGCGAGGGAGGAGGAGCGGGGGAAGAGGGGCCTTTGGCGGCGGCGGCGTGGTCGCCCTCCCCGTCGCACGCGGGGCGACGCGGGAGGGGATAGGGGAGAGAAGAATTCAGAAGACGTCGGTGAAGATTTAATGTTGGATGGGAGATGAGGAGAACTATCTACCAAGAGGCAAGAAAAGAACGGACAGAAAGGGAGATTATAACACCACGGGAGAACGGGTGAAAATATCGTTTTCTCTAGTGAAAAAACTGAACATATTAATTTGAGACTGGCTGTGAGGGAAACGCATCAGGACATGTCAGCATGCATGTAGAGAGTTTGCCTAGAATTGTTCACGGAGCTTGGTGATGATGTGGACATGCTGCATGTTTAGATAAATAGGATAGTGAGGGTGAACTTCTTAAGTATATAGGATTTATACTGCAAGCCTAAATAGGCACCGTGCATTGAAGATGCCCTTAAGGCATCATCCTCCAGTGAGTGAAATGCACAAAACCATTACAATCCTGTTCAAAAATACAAAAAACCACCACAATTCAAAACGTGACAAAACACAATCGAACCACTAACAGTGGGTCAGTGGCAAAAAACAGTGACGATAAATGCTTATTTCTTCAATGACATTTCTGGCAGGTTGGGGCTCGCCATCAGGCTGAGCTGGCGAAAAAAACTGCCACGCGGGCATTGACTCGGCCTTCTTCCTTTTCCTCCACCTCTCTACCCCCTCGAGACATTACAGGAGATCCGCCTCGCGCCGCCGCGCCCGCTCTTCCTCTCCTCTCGTGTTGCAATGTATATATAGCACCACAAGCAGCATCTAGTAGAGCACATCACCGAAGAAAAAAGATATCGAGATTCAAGCAGGCGCCGCACTCGTCAGGTTGTTCTCGCTCAGATTCAGCCGAGTGAGATTTCCCTACCGGAACAAACCCGTCGTTATCTGCCCACTGAAATTATTGTTGGAGAACACCAGTTCCTCCAAAGCCATATCTGTGAGGACTGAGGAGGTCATCAGGTCACCATCGAGCCCATTGTAACAGGTTCAAGATTCTCGTCCAGCCCCGCGCCAGCGTGTTCGCGCCGTACGGGCTCGCCCCCATCCCCATGTCCGCGAACGCGCGGTTCTTTTTCTGCTGCTTCTGGGACGCGGTCCACGCTGGCGCTGGCGGATCTAGGCCCCAGGCCCGGGGCGTGAGGCCCATTTCGTTTGTAGACTCCAGCAAAACACTGTAGCAATTGCTACAGTGCACAAAGGAGGCCCGGGGCGCTGGGCTGGATCCGCCCTGTGCCGCCCCTCGGAGCAACTCCAACGGGTCGACCCAAACGGACAGTGCTTTTGTCCGTTTTTTGTTCGTTTGGGTCGACCAGACGGACACGAGCGTCCGCTTCCGCGTTTGGTCGGTGCATGCGCCCAACGCTGGCGCGACTCATTTGGACGGTGTAAAAAAACTGATTGCATGCATATCTAACATAAAAACAAAATTAATTAAACATCAAAGCCGGCCACGAAGGCCGGCGGGAGTCCACGCGTCCACATTAGCATTTAATAAAAATAAAAATAAACTAAAAACTAGGCGCCGACGCGTTGCCCTAGGCGTCGTCGTCGTCCTCAGGATCCGTGAGGTCGATGAGCGTCGGTGCCGGACCGGCCCAGCCGAACGCCGTGTTCCAGAGCGCGGCCATGTCGGACGCGGGCTGTGCCCGGCGCTGGCAGTGCCGCCGCCTGGGCCGCCGCGGCCTAGCGTGCCTCCTCCTCGGCCGCGAGCCGCTCGGCGTCGGCGTCGCGCTCGAGCATCTCGAGGTACTCGCCGTCGCGGCGCTCCTCGACCACCCGGATCTGCCGTCAGTGCTCGAGGTATGCCGCCTCTTGCGCCGGCGTTGCCCCCAGCCAGACTGGCGGCGCCCTCACCCACTCGCGCACTACTCCCGTCCAGGAGTAGAGCTCGATGGGCTCCGGCTGCGGCTCGGCTTTGGCGAGGCGATGGGGAGGGGACGGCGGGGCCACCGGCAGCACCACGCAGTCGCTGGCCGCGGAGAGGGCCATGGCCTGCGCCATGGCCGCCTCGTACTGAGCTTCTTCTTCTTCTTCTGCCGCCTCCGCCCTGCGCTGCTCGTCCTCTTCGCTCTCCCGGTAGACGGCCGCAAGGGCCGCCTGGTACGCGTGCTCTGCAGCCTGGTCTTCCTCCCGGACGATGAGCGGCGGCGGCGGCAAGCTGTGGTCGACCTCGTGCACGTCGCGCCGCCTCGCCTTCTCGTGTTCGAAGGCGAACCAGCGCGCCCAGTTGAGCGAGTCGAAGGCGTAGGCCTCGTCGCGGCGCTGCTCCAGCGTCAGGAGCACCCGCCGGCGACGCACCTCCTCCTGTGCGCCCTAGCCTACCGCGGCGCCGCCAGCACTGGGATCCTCTCCGGATCCAGATGCCAGTCATGCCGCAGGGTCACGTCGGCGTATGGCAGAGGCACGCCGTGGCGCCAGTGCCACTCCGTGGCGCTCGTGCCACTCCGCCTGGTGCACGGGCACGTTCACCTGCTGCCTCTGCCGGCAAGCCGGCGCAGGCGGAGGCAGGGTGAACTCCACGGGGAAGGGGACGGCGGGGGCCTTGCCCTTCGACTTGCTGCTGCTGCCGGCGCCGGAGAAGAGCCCCATTGTGATGGCTGGGGTGGCTAGGGTTGGCTAGGGTTTGCTTGCCGGCGACGGGGGAGCGAGTGTGGCCTAGATGGGGACGGGATCTGGATGAGGACGGCCCCGCCACACGGTCGGCTTAAAAAAGAATGACCGTCATCGCTGATGCGTGGGTCCGGGGTCATAAATTAAGCTGACCGGTCAGGTGGCGGGTAGTTGGGCGACCGCCGGGTGGGGCCGCGGCGGACATCAAGAAGGCGCGCGTGGCATCCGTTTTGCGTCTGCGCCGACGCATTTGGGGCGCAAACTTGGGCCGCAAATGCGTCGGTGCGGACGCGTTTTGGTTTGGGTCGCTGCGTTGGGCCTCCTCTTTTGTCCGCACGGACCTAAACGGACGGCGGGCGAAATGGGTCGCGCCATTGGAGTTGCTGTCAGGTCGGTGTCGCTCGACGGCGCGTCGGATCCACGGGAGCTCGCATCCACGGGAGCTCGCATCCACGGGAGCTCGACGGCGCGCCGGATCCACAGGAGCTGGACGGTCATCCTGCACCGGCCTCCCCCTTCTACTGCGCACTGCGGACGCGAGCATGGCGGCAGCGGTCGGGCTAGGGTGCGGGTTCAAAAGGGAGGAAAGAGACAGCGAGGAAAAGGAAGACTGAGTCAATGTCCGGGTGGCAGTTTTTTCTGGCAACTCAGCATAAGGCCTTGTACAATGGGAGGTGCTTAGGGAAATAAACCAGGCTTTTCTTAAGCATCGGTGCTTATTTGTATAGGATAGATGCTTAACTAAGCGTCTCTCCTGTAGAAATAGGCACCGGTGCTTTAAAAAAATCCGGTTTATTTTTCTAAGCATCTCTCTAAGCACCTCCCATTGTACAAGGCCTAATGGCCGAGACCAACCCGAGAAACGTCATTAAAAATAAGCATTCACCGTCAGTTTTTCTTGCCACTGTTAACGACAGCGTTCGGTGCGTTTTGTCACGTTTTAAATTGTGGTTGTTTTTTGCATTTTCGGACATAACAACTGTGGTTTCATGCATTTCACTCTCCTCCACTCTAACTAGTTTAGCGTGTTTTCTCATTCCCTTCTAAATCTTAGACCTGAGTAACTTAGTTTTTATCAGCACTCACTGCACTCAGAAGTTAGTTGAGCCCGTGCTATCACCTACAACACTATAATTGCTGCAACTTGGTAGACATCTTTTGCAGAACTTGAAGGAGGACTACGAGTTTGATATGGACTTTGAGTTCGGCATGGCGTCGTTTTCTTTTTTTGCTACAATTAACAGACACTGTGTCTGTGTGGGATATGTTGCCGGCAGTCATGGAGTTATCTCATGCTGGTGAAACTGACAACCTATGTGCATGTGCTCTGAAACCACACAAGTGCGCAACTGTGGCTCGTGGAGTGGCCGCTCGCGCAATTGTCCAGACTCCCGCAACTTTCTTGAGCACTGTTGGAATTTAGGGCACCAGAATGGATGATACATCTAGTGAGAGCAAAGAGAGAGAGGGATAATGCATGGACAACATCTTTAATATTTGTCCAAAACTTACAAAAAAAAATCATATAGATATTTAATATTATGAACTTCGGGTACAACGCCAACAGAAGATAACAAATTTTATCAGGACTGCATGTACATGATTCCTTCTTTTCTTACATTTTGGCTTGGAACCAAGTTTACAACCTCTGAAAGCCACGGGAGGGAGATAGAGAAATGTCACAATTGTGTGGATAGCATATCTAGTTATGACTTCAAGAAAGTTAATCCTGTAAAAATTAAGTAATTGCAAAAGTTCTCTCTCTCTCTCTCTCTCTCTCTCTCTCTGTGTGTGTGTGTGTTCGATTCATATGTAAGTATAATCGCCAAGGTGGGTTTTCTCTCCCAATTTTTGCAGGTTGTTTGCTGATATGATATTTTCTTCGAGAGAAATTTACTTCTCAGTCACTATCATGTTTCAACTACTTTCCCATGGTTTTGGGCCAATGGCTATATGTTAACATGCTATCAAAGTCATCCTGTGCAAACGCCCGATCGGTAACCTGCAAAAAGTTAGTGATATTTGTCCTTTTAAATACAAAGTCATTTTGACATTTCAAAATAGCCCAAAGTAATTCATGAACTCCGACATGAATTCGTGTCGTTGTATTAGACTCAACCCGGCCCACCAAACCAGTTACGAAACATATTGGAGATACTATTAGGTGAAGATACGTTAAAGGACACATGTATTGTTTGCCACAATAACTTGGCTAGTGAGCACGTGAGAAAGAGATGCTGAATCGTTTCCACATGATCACAAAAACAACATCGTTTACTCCTCTCCCATCTACTTTTGCAAAACTATCCTTAGTTTGAATCACTCCCTTGTGCAGAAACCACATAAAAATCTTGATTTTTAAAGGCACATTTATATATGAATAGATAAGGAGATTGGTCTATTATTAATCAAGTCCACATACATAGGTTTGATTGAGAACATGCCTGAAACTGAAAGTTTTCATCGGAATACATCTGGCTCATTAGATAGGTTGACCTTCATCACCGTATGCACTAGATGCAGCCATGTATCCCATCGTTCCCAAACTAGTGTGATTTGAATGTTTAAGGGAACCAAACCTAATATTGTATACTTGTAAATGCATATTTATGTTGTAGAACATTATGAAGCATTGAATACTATAAAGCTAGAGGCGTCTCCCCCAACCAAGTGTTCTTCCAGAATGCGCCTATTCCAAATAATAAATTTACTCCTGTTCAAGAAAGCGACCAACCCCTTCAAAAAGGGAGAATTATTCGGCTGCGCCGTAATTTGTGCTAAGTTTTTGGAATGCACATATTTGTTGCACAATAGTTGTAGCCACACCCCTTCCTCATCCGAGAAGAGACAATATAACTATTTGCTAAGAAAACAATTGTTATTTACTTCAATATTTTCAATCCCCAAACCCCCTTGGTCTTCAGGCATACATAATATATCGCACTTAGGCAGTTTGTATTTTATTTTATTCTCAGCACTTTGCCAAGAAAATTGCAATTGATAAAAGTCCAATTTTTTCGTACCCCTATCGGTATTTCAAAGAAAGATAGCATAAACATTGGCATGCTCGTAAGCACATAATTAATAAGAATGAGTCTACCCTCGTAAGACATAAACTTGCCATTCCAATAGCTTAGCTTGTTCTCAAATTGCTGTTCAATGCATTTTTCATTCCTTATTGGTCAACTTTCGGTGATGAATTGGGATCCCAAGATAACCGAAGGAAGGGCCAAAGCAGAACAGTTAACTTTTATGAAATGTATTTTCAGCCCGGATAGTTGTTCAAAAAGGCATAGAACCAACTTCATATTTCTTGCTTTGGTCATGTTATGCTCCACTAAAATTATTGTATCATCAAAAGTATGGACATGCCCCAATGTATATGTATGTATATATGTAGACGAGTGCATTGAGGTCTCATGAAAGGAGCTATTAATATTGCTGGTACAATTACAAATCAAAGGACATAGCTAATAGCCTAGCACCCACCTTCTCACTGCCACAAAACAAGTGTAGGTAGTACTACCTCCATCCTAGTACATTGGTCCCCTCCGTATTTTGTGTCAAATTTTAATCATAGATTTAACTAACAAAATGTTAATGCATGTCAAGAAAAAATATATCATTGGATTCGTCTTTGAACATAGTTTCCGTTCCCATGACATTATTTTTTGCTATGTATAAATTATATTTTATTATTTAAAATCATGGTTAAAATATGACTCTAAATACGAGGAAGACTAGCTCATAATCAGGACAGAGGTAGTATGTGTCTTCAAGAAACCAAATTAATGCATATTATCCAGAAATTTGCATATGCCTTGACAGGAGATGGGAGTTCATGTGATTAAGAGTAGGAAAGAGTATCTTCCATAACCAAACACACAGTGCAAACAACTGAATTATCCTGACAGGTGCATGTGCCCTCAAAACTACAAAAGTGTGCATCTGTGTTTATGAATTGGAAAAGGTTAGGTTGAACCTAGGCTATAAATTGTAACCCAGATATCCCATCTTTGTGTACCTTGGAAGATGATAAGCCTTTCGTAGTACCGTGGGCATGCCTGACCAGGAATTTTCTAGAGTATTGTTGGAATGGAGGGCATTTGAACGAGTGATACATCTGTTTTGAGCCAAGAAAGAGCTTGAGGGCACCAGAATGAGTGATACATGGGTTTTGAGCCAAGACAGAGCCTGAGAACTGGAGTGCAAGAACTAATGATTAGTGGCAGAGCCAGTGTCCGGCGGCCGGGAAGCATATCGCCAGCCCGGGCTCTCCTATATGGCTCCACAAAACAGTATGGGCGTCGTCATGGGATAACCAGCGTTACCCAGTCTAGTTTGCCTAGGCAATGACTTTGTGGCCTTTGCTTCGTGGCTCTATCGACGCAATTTAGTCGCTCCCGCCCCTCTTGTCCTTCCTCGACTGTACATCAAAGCGCAAGCAAGATTTCAAGCTCGATGAGATGGCTCATGGTTGTTTCATGATAAGAAGCAACGACCACCCTGCAACATCTCCTAATGAACTGGAGTAGTGTTTGCATATCCTACACACATATTTTTTTTATAACAAATATATAAAGAGAAGAGGAAACTAAATCTACAATTCCGTTACAATGATTATAAGTAGAACTGCAACATAAAGAATATTTTTTATCAAGTTTATTGATTATGAG
>NC_041389.1:629056680-629136828 GCF_002162155.2 Triticum dicoccoides
TTTTTTTCTCGAGAAAAGCCTAAAAGTACAATTACACTGTAATTGAACAAAACATTACACTTGGTTTACACTTTATTTTTGTTTTTGAATATCAATAATATATTTAATTAATGTGTGAACATTTTTTTAATAGTACAAACATTTTCTAAAATTTGCGCAAATATTTTTTTACACTGCATGAATTTTCTAAATGTTCGGTGAACGTTTTTCAAAATTTAAATATTGTAATGTTCGAAATATGTATATTTAAAATATTTCGTAACACAAAATAAAATAGAAAACAGAACAATCTTTTTTGCACTTATGCATGTAAAAAAGGGCCACATCAACAAGCTACCATGTATGGTCAACGATCAACCAAAACATGCAACCAAGCATGCAAAAATTATTTCACTGCTTGTATACCGTAAATATTTTACATTTATATTATGATCAAATTTTCATGTTCCAACTTTATCAAACTATATAGCAACCAATTCCACCAACAACTTGTGGGGTATTATCTTGTTTATATTTGAGAATTGAGTTCCACTATGACACATTCTGCAGCCCCTTTCACCGTTGCGCGGGTCTAACTGGGCCGCAGCCCACAAAGCCGAGCCGGGGCATCTCTGTTCTCCCGAAATCACTAGTTGAGGAGTACTAGTTGCAAAGATCACTTCAATTCCCCAGGTTGCGACAAGTGGCGCAACCTAGGAGTTTTCCTTTTTTTATGTAGATCCATTTATTCAAAATATTTTATCTCTCAAACCGTGCGTCGAAATCTTGAACCGCTTTCACCGTTGAATTCCTTGTGTCGAGATTTTTAAAACTAGATCCCATGTTGATAGGTTTTGACGAACTTTTTTTCACAAAAAAACCGGACAGAAAAATGAAACGGGAGCATGAATTTTTTTCCATTTCCGAAAGAGGCACGTCCGTGGTTCTCACGAAATCATAACTATGCCTCTCGCGGAAACAGAACCGTGACTCTCACGGAAGGAAAAAAAGAAGAGAAAACACATTTTTTTCCGTTTCCGAGGAGGCACGACCGTGACTCTCGCGAAAGCACAACTGTGCCTGTTGCGGAAGCAAAACCGTGACTCTCGCGAAAGGAAAAAAACAGAAAACACACTTTTCCGTTTCCGAGAGGCACGCCCGTGACTCTCACGAAAGCACAATCGTGCCTCTCGCGGAAGCAAAACCGTGACTCTTGTGAAAGAACAAAAAACAGAAAACACGTTTTTTCTATTTCCGAGAGACACGGCCGTGACTCTCGCTAAAGCACAACCGTGCCTCTCGCGGAAGCAAAATCGTGACTCTCGCAAAAGAAAAAAACAGAAAACGTGTTTTTTTTCCGTTTCCGAGAGGCACGGCCATGACTCTCGCGAAAGCACACCCGTGCCTCCCGCAGAAGCAAAATTGTGGCTCTCGCAAAAAGAAAAAAAACATAAAACACTTTTTTTCGTTTCCGAGAGGCACGAACGTGACTCTCGCGAAAGGAAAAAAACGCATTTTTTCGCGCAAATTGTTTTAATTTTTTTTGATCGAAAAGCTAAGAAAGACTGGTGTAAAACCAAAACGTCGAAACTCCCCAGAAAAAACCGTTAAAAAGCCGAAAACGCGTGCGGAAAAAACCCCGGAGGGAGCGTACAGAGCGCGGCACGTGGTGAATGACTGAGAGCGCGCCAAGTGGCGCTGATCGTTGCGAGGCTCTCGAAGGAGCGCTCGTTAACTAGTTGCTCTCCTGCTCTCCTCTTTCTCTCCAGCCTCCTCCACTCCCCCTCTGTGCCACCGTCAACCTTCGCCGCCGGATTCAAGCCCATCCGCCGCCGCATGCCGGCTCACACCCGGATCGAGGCGAGTGCAGTACGGCAAGGCGGCGCGGCGTGCTCTACCGTGGCAGCTCGGCGAGCAGAAAAGCAGGGCATGTGACCAGGTGGCAGGTGTGGGATGCGGTTCCTTTTTCATTCAATCAATTTCCTTTTTCATTCTCTAGCTCTCTACTGAGGAAATCTGAATTTCTTTTTTCATTCAGTCAATGCACCATTTCAGACTTAATTACTAGAATACCAAAATCTGCTTGTGAGTGTAAATTGTTGCCTGCGTGGAGCTTACAAATAGTGCAAACTAGACCTGATGTGCATATATTGAACACTGTTATTGCAGAGCAGTCGCCACAACTCATAAGATTTGTCCCATGTGTGTGATTGATTGCCTCAACACCATGAAATGCTTAGCGGTGTTAAATATACAATAGCATGGGCCTCCGAGAGATGTCTTGGTCGCTACTTCCAGGAGACAGGGATAGTTTTATTTTCTGTTTAAACGTGTTGTAATCTATCTCTATTCTCTATCTTCTGTAAACTCTTTCGGTTAGTCCTCTAACTGTACGATCTGTAATCCTCTCGGGAGATCCTTCCCTCGCTATCAATATGCATGCGGGCTCCCTTCTAGGGAAGTGAGACGCTTCGACAATAGTTTACATGGTATCAGAGTAGGCCTTTTCCATCGCATCTAGCTCATCTACCTCCATCGATCATCCCCCAACTTCATCGATCAACTCCACTGCCGCCATGTCCTCTTCCTCCGCTGTTCCCTCCTCCGGCCTAAACTACAACATATCCGGTCCTCTCACCAGGACGAACTATGTCCTTCGGCGAGCTCAAGCCCCATCCCAAATACTGGGCGCCGGCCTGTATGGCTACGTCGACAAAACCATAGCGGAGCCTCCCAAGACCATCATCGCCAAGGATAAAGATGGCAAGGATCAGGAGATGCTGAACCCTGCCTATGCCCCCTGGCTAGTCCAGGATCAGCAAATTGTCGCCTACCTTCTCCGAAACCTCTCCAAGGAGGTCCTCGTCCAAGTGGCTTCGCTGGAGACCTCGCATGCAATATGGACGTCGCTCTCCAACATGTTTGTTGCGGTCTCCCTCTCTCGCGTCAACAATCTTCGTGCTGCCCTCACCAATGCCCAAAAGGGCACACAATCTGCCTCAACATACTTCGGCTATATGCGTTCCCTCTCCGACGAGCTCGCGGCGGCGGGCAGACCTCTCCGAGAGCCGGAACTCATCTCGTTCATCGTCGCCGGTCTTGATATGGATTATCAGCCATTTATCTCCGCGCTTGATGTCCGCACCGAGACACTACTAGGAAACAACTTATAGGTAGAAATTTACTAGTAGCGTCTGTTTGGGCCACCATGCTACTGGTAAGTACCAGTAGCGCTGGGTACAAAACACGCTACTGGTATAACTTAGCACTAGTGTTGGTTTTGTCTAGCCGCGCTACTACTAAGTGGTTCTGGTCATGCCCTCGGGACTGGCCATAGTAATAGCGTGGGTTCCCGAGACCGCGCTACGACTACGAACTTAGTGATAGCGCAGTTCACCGACATGCGCTACAACTAAGCGCACCGCACCTGCCTGTCTCCCTTGTCCCCCTCTCTCCCTCGTCACGTTCTCTCTCTCTCTCCCCTTTCCTCCCTCGACTCTGATCCAGATCCAACCTCGGTGCCATGTTGCGCCCTCTTCCCCATCGCCGCCGGCCACCATCCCCACACTTTCTCTCCCTTTTCCCGTGGATCCATCTCTTCCATGGACGCCTCCCACACCGTCTCCTCCTTCCCCCATCTCATCACTAGGGAAGAAAAAGGCAAGCGAGAGGGAGATCGGCCGTGTAGGTCAGATCCATCCGCCACGACCTCGACGGAGATGGCCAAGTGGATGGAGTGGACCTGCAAATCGTCAAGCCAAGGTAGCAGGGCAGCATGGCTCCACCCTTGATTTCCTTGACCATCTTGGATTACCTTCCCTGATTTCCTTGATTCCTCACGCACAGGGCAGCAGGGCTCCATCCTTGTTCTCTTCTCCATGGGGGTCACGCACAGGGCTCCACCTACAAGTGAAGAGAAGACCACTGCTCCTCCGGGTCTGCTTCTTCCTACTCTTCAAGGTCCCTCTCTCCCTCTCATGCTCTGCTTGAATTAATGGCGTTAGGTGTCACAACCAAACTGAAACTTTTTTATCTTCAGAGAGGAGAAAACTGAATCTTTAATTAGGTTAGCTTGCACCTGCTGCTGCTTTTTTATCTTCATTTATTTATCAGAAATAGTAATTTACATTGAAGTTTTTTTTAATTATTCACAAACACTTATTTATGCATTGTTCTTCCTGTATATAATAGATGTTTTATTTTTAGTTGTTCAGGTTCTCATTGTATGTTTATCCACTGTATAATGTAGGAGTGCAATACTTAGAGCTGAATTTTACTTAAATGAGATGCAATGGCGTTTTTTATTTTACAAATAACAATAATCTAATCTACCTTAATTAGATCAGCTATGTTTATGGCAAACCTTCTTAGAAAGCAAGAAATGCCAATTCTTGTTTATGTGGTTCGGCATTCTTTCATTGTTCTGTAACTACTTTGTGTCATGAATTCAGTTATACACTGTTATAGGATAGATAGCCTGGACCACAAAAGGCGTGGCATTGATTTAGTGGCAGCTGAGCTGCTGATAAAGGGCATGGGTGAACAAATGAAGGTGACTGGGATTTTGAAATGAAGTTAAATTGTGATCAGCACAAAGCTTTTGTCTTATTTTTTATGTCAACTAATGCTATTTGTGATTTCACAAATTGCCGTCAGCTTGTGTTATCATAGTATAGCTTCTTTATGATTTTTTAGCTTGACACATTTGATGCCACAAAATTCATGAGTAGTCAAAATTGAATGGGATACTGAGTATTTGAAGTTCCCTATTGCCGGACCAGCTAATCATGTCGCCAGGCAACTCTTCTCACCCCCTCTTCTCCTCTTGTTATAATCTAATTTATATTATAAGCGGCAGAATACTGTGCTGGTGGCTACTAAGTTAGTAAGCATGCTTGATGCATTATGCTACTAACTTTCTAATCATATCGTGGATGCACCAAAGTTTGTGTCCGCGCAATCTGTCTGTATTATTGTGGCGTATCAACTGCTTATTAGCCCCGCATGTGCATTTCCGTTTTAAAATTCGTGGGTGCCCGACAGACAGGTAGCTGCTGCTTTGCTTATGGCAAATTCGTAACGTCCGTACTAATGTGGCTGATGAATTAAGCTCCACTAACTAACTAGGTTGTATTTAAGTTATATATTGGGTCCCTTTCGAGAGCGGCGTTTTGGCTCCTAGGTGCATATGCACTCGTTGTCGAAATACACATTTCGAAAAGTTAAAAAATTCGGAACAAAAATTCCACGTGTACATCCGGACATTTTATGTGCGTTCACAAGTTTCAGTGAAAAACGACGTTTTTTGTGGCTTGTGTAAAAAAGATAAAGAAATGCCTCATGAATAGTTAGAATGAAGCATCAGAAATTGTCTTTTTTACATAAGCCACAAAAAACATTGTTTTTCACTGAAACCTTGCACGCACATAAAATGTTTGGATATACACGTGGGATTTTTGTTTCGAATTTTTTAACTTTTTGAAATGTGTATTTCGACAATGGGCAATTACCGGTCAAAGGCAATTACACGTAGGAGCCAAAGGCAATTACCGGTCACTTTTACTTTCCACCATGGATAGTAGTAATTGAAGGAAATATGCCCTAGAGGCAATAATAAAGTTATTATTTATATCCTTATATCATGATAAATGTTTATTATTCATGCTAGAATTGTATTAACCGGAAACATAATACTTGTGTGAATACATAGACAAATAGAATGTCACTAGTATGCCTCTACTTGACTAGCTCGTTGATCAAAGATGGTTATGTTTCCTGACCATAGACATGTGTTGTCATTTGATTAACGGGATCACATCATTAGGAGAATGATGTGATTGACTTGACCCATTCCGTTAGCTTAGCACTTGATCGTTTAGTATTCTACTATTGCTTTCTTCATGACTTATACATGTCCCTATGACTATGAGATTATACAACCCCCGTTTACCGGAGGAACACTTTGTGTGCTACCAAACATCACAACGTAACTGGGTGATTATAAAGGTGCTCTACAGGTGTCTCCGAAGGTACTTGTTGGATTGACATATTTCGAGATTATGATTTGTCACTCCGATTGTCGGAGAGGTATCTCTGGGCCCTCTCGGTAATGCACATCACTTAAGCCTTGCAAGCATTGCAACTAATGAGTTAGTTGTGAGATGATGTATTACAGAACGAGTAAAGAGACTTGCCGGTAATGAGATTGAACTAGGTATTGAGATACCGGCGATCGAATCTCGGACAAGTAACATACCGATGACAAAGGGAACAACGTATGTTGTTATGCGGTTTGACCGATACAGATCTTCGTAGAATATGTAGGAGCCAATATGAACATCCAGGTTCTGTTATTGTTTATTGACCGGAAACAGTTCTATGTCATGTATACATAGTTCTCGAACCCGTAGGGTCCGCACGCTTAAAGTTACGATGACAGTTTCATTATGAGTTTATATGTTTTGATGTACCGAAAGTTGTTCGGAGTCTCGGATGTGATTACGGACATGACGAGGAGTCTCGAAATGGTTGAGACATAAAGATTGATATATTGGACGACTATATTTGGACACTGGAAGTGTTCCGGGTGATTTCGGAGAAAACCGGAGTGCTGGAGGGGTTACCTGACCCCCCGGGGAAGTATTGGGCCTTAGTAGTCCTGAGGGGAGAGAGAGGACAGCAACCCAGGAGGTGGCGCGCCCCCTCCCATAGGGAGTCCGAATTGGACTAGGGGGGGGGGGCACGACCCCTCTTTCCCTCTCCCTCTCCCCCTCTTTCCTTCCCCCTCCCCCCTTCCTAGTTGGACTAGGAAAGGGGAGTCCTACTCCTACTAGGAGGAGGACTCCCCCCTCCTTGGTGCGCCCCAAGGGCCGGCCGGCCTCCCCCCTTGCTCCTTTATATACGGGGGCAGGGGGGCACCCCAGAACACACAAGTTGATCTTCGTGATCATTCCTTAGCCGTGTGCGGTGCCCCCCTCCACCATATTCCACCTCGTTCATATCGTTGTGGTGCTTAGGCGAAGCCCTGCGTCGGTAGAACATCATCATCGTCACCACGCCATCGTGCCGACGGAACTCATCCCCGACACCCTGCTGGATCGGAGTCCAGGGATCGTCATCGAGCTGAACGCGTGCTGAACTCGGAGGTGCCGTACGCTCGGTACTTAGATCGGTCGGATCGTGAAGACGTACGACTACATCAACCGCATTGTCATAACGCTTCCGCTTTCGATCTACGAGGGTACGTGGACAATACTCTCCCCTCTCGTTGCTATGCATCACCATGATCTTGCGTGTGCGTAGGAATTTTTTTGAAATTACTACGTTCCCCAACAGTGGCATCCGAGCCTGGTTTTATGCGTAGATGTCATATGCATGAGTAGAACACAAGTGAGTTGTGGGCGATATAAGTCATACTGCTTACCATCATGTCATACTTTGGTTCAGCGGTATTGTGAGATGAAGCGGCCCAGACCGACATTACACGTACGCTTACGCGAGACTGGTTTCACCGTTACGAGCACTCGTGCTTAAAGGTGACTGGCGGGTGTCTGTCTCTCTCACTTTAGTTGAACCGAGTGTGGCTACGCCCTGTCCTTGCCCGGTTCTTGCGAAGGTTAAAACAACACCAACTTGACAAACTATCGTTGTGGTTTTGATGCGTAGGTAAGAACGGTTCTTGCTAAGCCCGTAGCAGCCACGTAAAATTTGCAACAACAAAGTAGAGGACGTCTAACTTGTTTTTGCAGGGCATGTTGTGATGTGATATGGTCAAGACGTGATGCTATATTTTATTATATGAGATGATCATGTTTTGTAACCGAAGTTATTGGCAACTAGCAGGAGCCATATGGTTGTCGCTTTATTGTATGAAATGCAAACGCCCTGTAATTGCTTTACTTTATCACTAAACGGTAGAGATAGTCGTAGAAGCAATAGACGGCGTAAACGACAATGATGCTACGATGGAGATCAAGGTGTCGCCCGGTGATGATGGTGATCATGGAGGTGCTTCGAAGATGGAGATCACAAGCACAAGATGATGATGGCCATATCATATCACTTATATTGATTGCATGTGATGTTTATCCTTTATGCATCTTATCTTGCTTTGATTGACGGTAGCATTTTAAGATGATCTCTCACTAAATTATCAAGAAGTGTTCTCACTGAGTATGCACCGTTGCGAAAGTTCTTCGTGCTGAGACACCACGTGATGATCGGATGTGTAGGCTCTACGTTTAAATACAGCGGGTGCAAAACAGTTGCGCACGCTGAATACTCAGGTTAAACTTGACGAGCCTAGCATATAACAGATATGGCTTCGGAACACGGAGACCGAAAGGTCGAGCGTGAAACATATAGTAGATATGATCAACATATTGATGTTCACCGTTGAAACTACTCCATCTCACGTGATGATCGGACATTGTGTAGTTGATATGGATCACGTAATCATTTAGAGGATTAGAGAGATGTCTTTCTAAGTGGGAGTTCTTAAGTAATATGATTAAATGAACTTAAATTTATCATAAACTTAGTACCTGATAGTATCTTGCTTGTCTATGTTGATTGTAGATAGATGGCTCGTGTTGTTGTTCCGTTGAATTTTAATGCGTTTCTTGAGAAAGCAAAGTTGAAAGATGATGGTAGCAATTACACGGACTGGGTCCGTAACTTGAGGATTATCCTCATTGCTGCACAGAAGAAATACGTCTTGGAAGCACCGCTGGGTGCCAGGCCTGCTGCTGGAGCAACGCCACATGTTGTGAACGTTTGGCAGAGCAAAGCTGATGACTATTCTATAGTTCAGTGTGCCATGCTTTACGACTTAGAACCGGGTCTTCAACGACATTTCGAACGTCATGGAGCATATGAGATGTTCCAAGACTTGAAGTTAATATTTTAAGCAAATGCCCGGATTGAGAGATATGAAGTCTCCAATAAGTTTTACATCTGCAAGATGGAGGAGAACAGTTCTCTCAGTGAGCATATACTCAAAATGTCTGGCTATAATAATCACTTGATGCAACTGGGAGTTAATCTTCCGGATGATAGCGTCATTGACAGAATTCTCCAATCACTGCCACCAAGCTACAAGAGCTTTGTGATGAACTATAATATGCAAGGGATGGAAAAGACTATTCCCGAGCTCTTCACGATGCTAAAAGCTGCGGAAGTAGAAATCAAGAAGGAGCATCAAGTGTTGATGGTTAACAAGACCACTAGTTTCAAGAAAAAGGGCAAAGGGAAGAAGAAGGGAAACTTCAAGAAGAACAACATGTAAGTTGCTGCTCAGGAGAAGAAACCCAAGTCTGGACCTAAGCCTGAAACTGAGTGCTTCTACTGCAAGCAGACTGGTCACTGGAAGCGGAACCGCCCCAAGTATTTGGCGGATAAGAAGGATGGCAAAGTGAACAAAGGTATATGTGATATACATGTTATTGATGTGTACCTTACTAATGCTCGCAGTAGTACCTGGGTATTTGATACTGGTTCTGTTGCTAATATTTGCAACTCGAAACATGGACTACGGATTAAGCGAAGATTGGCTAAGGACGAGGTGACGATGCGCGTGGGAAATGGTTCCAAAGTCGATGTGATCGCGGTCAGCACGCTACCTCTACATCTACCATCGGGATTAGTTTTAGACCTAAACAACTGTTATTTGGTGCCAGCGTTGAGCATGAACATTATATCTGGATCTTGTTTGATGCGAGACGGTTATTCATTTAAATTAGAGAATAATGGTTGTTCTATTTATATGAGTAATATCTTTTATGGTCATGCACCCTTGAAGAGTGGTCTATTTTTATTGAATCTCGATAATAGTGATACACATATTCATAATGTTGAAGCCAAAAGATGCAGAGTTGATAATGATAGTGCAACTTATTTGTGGCACTGCCGTTTAGGTCATATCGGTGTAAAGCGCATGAAGAAACTCCATACTGATGGACTTTTGAAACCACTTGATTATGAATCACTTGGTACTTGCGAACCGTGCCTCATGGGCAAGATGACTAAAACACCGTTCTCCGGTACTATGGACAGAGCAACTGATTTATTGGAAATCATACATACAGATGTATGTGGTCCAATGAATGTTGAGGCTCGTGAAGGATATCGTTATTTTCTCACCTTCACAGATGATTTGAGCAGATATGGGTATATCTACTTAATGAAGCATAAGTCTGAAACATTTGAAAAGTTTAAGGAATTTCAGAGTGAAGATGAAAATCATCGTAACAAGAAAATAAAGTTTCTACGATCTGATCATGAAGGAGAATATTTGAGTTACGAGTTTGGTCTACATTTGAAACAATGCGGAATAGTTTCGCAACTAACGCCACCTGGAACACCATAGCGTAATGGTGTGTCCGAACGTTGTAATCGTACTTTACTAGATATGGTGTGATCTATCATGTCTCTTACAGATTTACCGCTATCATTTTGGGGTTATGCTTTAAAGACGGCCGCATTCACGTTAAATAGGGCACCATCAAAATCCGTTGAGACGACGCCTTATGAACTATGGTTTAGAAAAAAAACCAAAGTTGTCGTTTATGAAAGTTTGGGGTTGCGATGCTTATGTGAAAAAGCTTCAACCTGATAAGTTCGAACCCAAATCGGAGAAATGTGTCTTCATAGGATACCCAAAGGAGACTGTTGGGTACACCTTCTATCACAGATCCGAAGGCAAAACGTTTGTCGCTAAATTCGGAAAATTTCTAGAGAAGGAGTTTCTCTCGAAAAAAGTGAATGGGAGGAAAGTAGAACTTGATGAGGTAACTGTACCTGCTCCCTTATTGGAAAGTAGCTCATCACAGAAATCTGTTCCTGTGACACCTACACCAATTAGTGAGGAAGTTAATGATGATGATCATGGAACTTCAGATCAAGTTGTTACTGAACCTCGTACATCAATCAGAATAAAATCCGCACCAGAGTGGTACGGTAATCTTGTTCTGGAAGTCATGTTACTAGACCATGATGAACCTACAAACTATGAAGAAGCGATGGTGAGCCCAGATTCCGAAAAATGGCTTGAGGCCATGAAATCTGAGATGGGATCCATGTATGAGAACAAAGTGTGGACTTTGGTTGACTTGCCCAATGATCGGCAAGCAATTGAAAATAAATGGATCTTCAAGAAGAAGACTGACGCTGACGATAATGTTACTATCTACAAAGCTTGACTTGTCGCAAAAGGTTTTCGACAAGTTCAAGGGATTGACTACGATGAGACTTTCTCACCCGTAGCGATGCTTAAGTCTGTCCGAATCATGTTAGCGATTGCCGCATTTTATGATTATGAAATATGGCAGATGGATGTCAAAACTGCATTCCTGAACGGGTTTCTGGAAGAAGAGTTGTATATGATGCAACCAGAAGGTTTTGTCGATCCAAAGGGAGCTAACAAAGTGTGCAAGCTCCAGCGATCCATTTATGGACTAGTGCAAGCCTCTCAGAGTTGGAATAAACGCTTTGATAGTGTGATCAAAGCATTTGGTTTTGTACAGACTTTTGGAGAAGCCTGTATTTACAAGAAAGTGAGTGGGAAGCTCTGTAGCATTTCTGATATTATATGTGGATGACATATTACTGATCGGAAATGATATAGAATTTCTGGATAGCATAAAGGGATACTTGAATAAGAGTTATTCAATGAAAGACCTCGATGAAGCTGCTTACATATTGGGCATTAAGATCTATAGAGATAGATCAAGACGCTTAATTGGACTTTCACAAAGCACATACCTTGGCAAAGTTTTGAAGAAGTTCAAAATGGATCAAGCAAAGAAAGGGTTCTTGCCTGTGTTACAAGGTGTGAAGTTGAGTAAGACTCAAAGCCCGACCACTGCAGAAGATAGAGAGAAGATGAAAGATGTTCCCTATGCTTCAGCCATAGGCTCTATCATGTATGCAATGTTGTGTACCAGACCTGATGTGTGCCTTGCTATAAGTCTAGCAGGGAGGTACCAAAGTAATCCAGGAGTGGATCACTGGACAGCGGTCAAGAACATCCTAAAATACCTGAAAAGGACTAAGGATATGTTTCTCGTATATGGAGGTGACAAAGAGCTCATCATAAATGGTTATGTTGATGCAAGCTTTGACACTGATCCGGACGATTCTAAATCGCAAACCAGATACATGTTTACATTAAACGGTGGAGCTGTCAGTTGGTGCAGTTCTAAACAAAGTGTCGTGGCAGGATCTACGTGTGGAGCGGAGTACACAGCTGCTTCGGAAGTAGCAAATGAAGGAGTCTGGATGAAGGAGTTCATATCCGATCTAGGTGTCATACCTAGTGCATCGGGCCAATGAAAATCTTTTGTGACAATACTGGAGCAATTGCCTTAGTGAAGGAATCCAAATTTCACAAGAGAACCAAGCACATCAAGAGACGATTCAATTCCATCCGGGATCTAGTCCAGGTGGGAGACATAGAAATTTGCAAGATACATACGGATCTAAATGTTGCAGACCCGTTGACTAAGCCTCTTCCACGAGCAAAACATGATCAACACCAAGACTCCATGGGTGTTAGAATCATTACTATGTAATCTAGATTATTGACTCTAGTTCAAGTGGGAGACTGAAGGAAATATGCCCTAGAGGCAATAATAAAGTTATTATTTATTTCCTTATATCAAGATAAATGTTTATTATTCATGCTAGAATTGTATTAACCAGAAACATAATACTTGTGTGAATACATAGACAAACATAATGTCACTAGTATGCCTCTACTTGACTAGCTCGTTGATCAAAGATGGTTATGTTTCCTGACCATAGACATGTGTTGTCATTTGATTAACGGGACCACATCATTAGGAGAATGATGTGATTGACTTGACCCATTCCGTTAGCTTAGCACTTGATCGTTTAGTATTCTGCTATTGCTTTCTTCATGACTTATACATGTTCCTATGACTATGAGATTATGCAACTCCCGTTTACCGAGGAACACTTTGTGTGCTACCAAACGTCACAACATAACTGGGTGATTATAAAGGTGCTCTACAGGTGTCTCCGAAGGTACTTGTTGGGTTGGCATATTTCGAGATTAGGATTTGTCACTCCGATTGTCGGAGAGGTATCTCTGGGCCCTCTTGGTAATGTACATCACTTAAGCCTTGCAAGCATTGCAACTAATGAGTTAGTTGTGAGATGATGTATTACGGAACGAGTAAAGAGACCTGCCGGTAACGAGATTGAACTAGGTATTGAGATACCGACGATCGAATCTCGGACAAGTAACATATCAATGACAAAGGGAACAACGTATGTTGTTATGCAGTTTGACCGATAAAGATCTTCGTAGAATATGTAGGAGCCAATATGAACATCTAGGTTCCACTATTGGTTATTGACCGGAAACAGTTCTAGGTCATGTCTACATAGTTCTCAAACCCATAGGGTCCGCACGCTTAAAGTTACGATGACAGTTTCATTATGAGTTTATATGTTTTGATGTACCAAAAGTTGTTCGGAGTCCTGGATGTGATCACGGACATGACGAGGAGTCTCGAAATGGTCGAGACATAAATATTGATATATTGGACGACTATATTTGGACACCGGAAGTGTTCCGGGTGATTTCGGAGAAAACCGAAGTGCCTGAGGGGTTACCGGAACCCCTCAGGGAAGTATTGGGCCTTAGTGGGCCTGAGGGGAGAGAGAGGGCAACAGCCTAGGAGGTGGCGCGCCCCCTCCCATGGGGAGTCCGAATTGGACTAGGGGAGGGGGGGGGGGCGGCCCCTCTTTCCCTCTCCCTCTCCCCCTCTTTCCTCCCCCCTTCCCCCTTCCTAGTTGGACTAGGAAAGGGGAGTCCTACTCCTACTAGGAGGAGGACTCCCCCCTCCTTGGCGTGCCCCAAGGGCAGGCCGGCCTCCCCCCTTGCTCCTTTATATACGGGGGCAGGGGGGCACCCCAGAACACACAAGTTGATCTTCGTGATCGTTTCTTAGCCGTGTGCGGTGCCCCCTTCCACCATATTCCACCTCGGTCATATCGTTGCGGTGCTTAGGCGAAGCCCTGCGTCGGTAGAACATCATCATCGTCACCACGCCGTCGTGCTGACGGAACTCATCCCCGACACCCTGCTGGATCGGAGTCCGGGGATCATCATCGAGCTGAACGTGTGCTGAACTCGGAGGTGTCGTACGTTCGGTACTTGGATCGGTCGGATCGTGAAGACGTACGACTACATCAACTGCGTTGTCATAACACTTCCGCTTTCGGTCTACGAGGGTACGTGGACAATACTCTCCCCTCTTGTTGCTATGCATCACCCTGATCTTGTGCGTGCGTAGGAATTTTTTTGAAATTACTACGTTCCCCAACAGTAATATGCAGTTGTTTTGATGTGCAGTAAGTGAACATCCGAACAAGATTAACGAGTGAGGGTCGATGTTCAGTAGATAATAAGATTGTTCTAATATTTCAGTTTGTCCGTTTCAATATAATATTACATAGGCGATGTATTGTTAATAGAAATCACTCACTTTTTCGCTTTCAGTTTTTACTTCTACTTCACAGAGTGGAAGATGGTAAGAAAACATTGGTTGAACCTTAACAATTATTCTTAGAGTAAACCAAAGCAATATTCGATGATATATTGTGAGTCACCAAAAATGTATATTGTGTTTTTCTTCGGGATATGGATGACTATCTGAACGTATGCAGGTTTCTTCCCAAACTTGACAACGAGATACTAGGTGAAAGAAATGCTCCCTACAAGGAAAGCTTGAGCAGCCTAGAGAATTTAGTACTGATCATGGTAAGGTTGAAAAAGCCTGAAATCTCATTTTGATCCACGTTCCAAGATTACATGGTAGCATATATACTTGAAGTTGGCATGGAATATCAAAATTCAAAATAGACTTTGCCTATTCCCTGTTTTGAAAAACAGTGGGAATCGATTTTTTGAAGTCCTTGGTTGTCTATTTCCTATCCATGCAACAATAAATGTCGAAAAAAATGTTGAACAAGATAGCATGAACACGTATAGCTAGGGTATGCATTTAGTAGGTGTCTTTCCATTTCGAAGATTCATAATATACTAAAAGAGATTGATAAATGAAGAAAATACCCTACCGGATCTACACAAGGACAAGAACTAACAAGCAGTTTTCACTTTCCCGACGTGGGCGCAGGGGTGATCGTCACGGACTACCGCAACCCGGTGGGCATCGTGCTCTTCAACAACTCTGAGACGGGCTTCGCCATGAAGCCCGGCGACTACGTCACACAGATGATTGTCCAGGTGATTGTGACGCCGGAGGTCGCCGAGGTGGAGGATATCTTGACGCCACCGTCCGGAGTTTGCCGAGGTGGAGGACCTCGATGCCACCCTCTGGAGGTTGCCGAGGTGAAGGACCTCGACGCCTAGGTAGATACATTTAGAAAAGTGGTCTGGTTAGGTTGGTGGTGGGACGCTAGGGAAGGTACCCACCTTTCGTGATGGTTGTGTGCATCTGATGTATAAATGGGATCTCATGATTTCTTTGAGTTGAGATTTTCAATGTTGTATACATATACGCTGCAAGTGCTAAGAATGTAAGTGCTAAGATGGTTCCGTGACCTTTGCACTAGATGTGTCTTGATTTCCATCCGTAAATATTGCATCTAACTTTTTTTTAATTTTTAATTACTTAGCAGTAGCGTGGGGAAGAAGGGTATTCTACTACTACTTAGGAATAGCAGTAGCGTGGGTTAGGAATAGTAGTAGCATGGGTTGCGCGCGCTACTACTAACTTTTTAGTTGTAGCATGGGGGTAAAACACACGCTACTACTAAAAAATAGCTGTATCGTCATAGCAGTAGCGGGGAACCTACGCAACTGGTAGTCCAAAAACCCACGCTACTGGTAAACTTTTTCCTAGTAGTGAGCCCATCACGGTCGATCTCCTTTTCTCTCTGGTGGCCAATTTTGATCAGCGGGTCGAACTGTAGCACGGTAACAGCGGAGGCGGGTTCAAATCCTCAGCGCACTCTGCCTCCCGAGGCAGGCAGGGAGGCAGAGGTGGCTATCGCTACCAGAAGAGCAGCCCTGGCAACAGATCTCGTGGAGGCCCTGGCAGCGGCGGCCATGCTGGCGGCGGCGGTGGCCCTACTGGTGGTGGAGGTGGCTACCTAGGGAGTGGTGGTGGCGGCGGCTACCATAACAATGGTGGTGGCAGAGGCTACAGTGGCAGCTATCACCACAACAATGGTGGTGGCGGCTATCAGGGTGGTGGTGGCGGCGGCTACTATCACTCCAACAACAATGGCATCAACAACAATCGACGACCCCCCCCCCTCCAACAACAACCGGCACCACTTCCAAGGCTATGAGGGCTATGAAGGCAAGTGCCAAATATGTAAGAAAACAAACCACATTGCTAAGGATTGTGATTGGCGCTACGCCGATGACAACTCCCAGAAAAAGAAAATTGCAGCGGCAGCAGAAGGATCATATGGTTTCGATACCAATTGGTACATGGACACGGGTGCAACAAACCACATCACTGGAGAGTTGGAGAAGCTGACCATGCATGACAAATATCGTGGCCATGATCAGATCTACACCGCCGCTAATGGTGCAGGTATGGAGATTAATCGTATTGGTCAATCAATCATCAAAACCCCACATAAAGATCTTGTCCTAAAAGAAATCTTGCATGTTCCTAATGCTTACAAAACTCTTCTTTCAGTCCATCACATTGCTCTTGATAATAATGTCTTTCTAGAATTTCACCCTATTTCTTTTTTATCAAGGACCAGGCCACGAAGAGTGTTCTCCATAGGGGTGTCTGTATTCAAGGGCTATATGCGTTGCTTCCTCAATACTGCAAGTTTAATAAACAAGTCTATGGTGCCATCAAACTCTCCACTGAAAGGTGGCACAGTTGTTTAGGTCATCCGTCTTTTTCCACTGTTCATCAAATTCTTAGTAGAAATAAACTCCCAGTTGTTGGTGAGAGAGATTCAGAAACTATTTGTGATTCATGTCAAAGAGCAAAAAGTCATCAATTACCATATCCTGTTTCCACTAATGTATCTACCAAACCTTTACAACTTATTTTTTCTGATGTATGGGGTCCCGCACCCACTTTGGTTGGTAGACATTCTTACTATGTAAGTTTCGTTGATGATTTTAGCAAGTATACCTGGATTTGTCTTCTTAAAAAACGCTCGGATGTTTTTCAAGTCTTTCATAATTTCCAAGATCTTGTAGAACGCAAGTTTGATAGCAAAATCATTGCTGTGCAATCTGATTGGGGTGGGGAATATGAGAAGCTGACTTCTTTCTTTCAAAGGATAGGCATTTCTCATCATGTGTCCTGCCCCCACACCCATCAGCAAAATGGTTCCGCAGAACAGAAACATAGACACATTGTTGAGGTAGGCCTAGCTCCCCTAGCTGCGGCCTCCATGCGTTTAAAAATTTGGGACGAAGCCTTTCTTACTGCCGTTCATCTTATCAACATGTGGCCTAGTCGCACTATTGCCAATGAAACTCCCACAGAACTTCTTCATGTCACCCTGATTATACTATTGTTCGTGTTTTTGGGTGTGCGTGTTGGCCTAATCTTCGTCCCTACAATGCTCGCAAACTCATGTTCCGCTCACAACAATGCGTTTTTCTTGGCCATAGTGCTCAACACAAGGGTGTCAAATGCCTAGATATTCCAATTGGTCATGTGTATATTTCTCGCGATGTTGTTTTTGATGAAACCCAGTTTCCCTTTGAAAAACTACATCCTAATGCTGGTGCTCTCCTACGAAAGGAAATTCTTCTCCTTCCTTCTAATCTAATCGGAGTTGATTGTGTGGGCAATGATGACTGTATTGATTCAATTACGACTAACTCTTCTAATTCTGCATATGAGTGTGCTGCTACAGGTGCCAACAGTGGCGAAAACGATGCACACAATGGCGTAAAAATGGCAGAAAACGGTGCCTCTACACATTCCGCAGCTGCCACGGACGATCCGACGTGATCTCCTTTGGGATCTGCGCCTCTGATCGCGCCAGGACCGACAACGACGGCCTCGGGATTGCCGATCTGCCAGGCGAGTCCATTCCCTGTGCCTGGCCCACGTCCACCGGCTGGGCGCTTGCCTCCACCCGGCCCGACCCACTCGTCCGCTGCCACGTCATCCACTCCCGGCGCTGGGCCGACTCAGTTTGCCCCTGAGCCCCGCGTCTACATCAGGCGGGGTCCACCCCTGTTAACTGCGCCCGACGCGTGCGTCCGGGTGGGATCCGAGCCCGATCCTGCTGCTTCCCCGAGATCTTCTGTGGCTCCTTCCTCCTCTCTTATGGTTCGTTTGGCCACAGAAGATCCGGCGGTAGTGGAGGCTACAATGGACGATGCAGCCACCTTCTTGGGATCGGTTCCGAGCCCTGCAGCTGATTCTTCTTCACCTGCGGCCACTGGATCTTCTGTGCCGCAAACTGCTACACCGCCCCACACACACGTCTCCAAGCAGGTGTTATTCAACCTGTAAATTACACAACAAAATATGGTTTGGCTGCATCCACAGGAGAACCACATACACATCTTGAGGCTCTTGCTGATCCGAAGTGGAAGGCAGCCATGGATGATGAATTTCAGGCTCTTCAGAGAAACCATACTTGGCATTTGGTTCCTTCACGCCAAGGTAAAAATGTGATTGATTGCAAGTGGGTATTCCGAATAAAACGATGGTTTGGTGGTACAATAGATCGTTATAAAGCTAGGCTTGTTGCTAAGGGCTTCAAGCAAAGGTATGGCATAGACTACGAGGATACTTTCAGTCCAGTTGTTAAAGCTGCTACTATTCATCTTGTATCGTCTATTGCTATATCTAGAGGATGGAGTCTCAGGCAGCTAGATGTGCAGAATGCGTTTCTTCATGGTGTTCTGGAAGAGGAAGTATATATGAAGCAACCTCCTGGGTTTGAAGACAAGAACAAACCGTATCATGTGTGCAGGCTTGACAAGTCTCTCTATGGACTGAAGCAAGCTCCTCGAGCATGGTACTCTCGTTTAAGTGCAAAATTGCAGCAACTTGGTTTTGTTCCTTCAAAGTCTGATACTTCACTGTTCATCTACAACAAGTCTCATACAACAATATTTATGCTTATTTATGTTGATGATATTATTGTTACAAGTTCTTCAGATGAAGCAGTGACAGCTCTCTTGACAGATTTGAATTCAGAATTTGCTCTCAAGGATCTAGGAGATTTACACTTCTTTCTTGGTATTGAGGTCAATAAAAACAGGGAAGGTGGTCTTCATATTTCTCAGGAAAAATATGCAACTGATCTTTTGAGGAGAGTTGGGTTGCAGAATTGTAAACCTTCACCAACACCCTTGTCGAGTTCAGAAAGACTCTCTCTCACTGAAGGTGAACCTTTGAGTCAGGAGGATGGCACCAACTACAGAAGTTTGGTAGGTGCACTACAGTACTTGACTCTTACTAGACCTGATATTTCCTTTTCAGTCAATAAGGTTTGCCAGTTTCTTCATGCACCCGCTACTGCCCATTGGACTGCAGCAAAACGTATATTGAGATATGTGAAAAATACTTTGAGTGTTGGATTGACCTTCAGTAAGTCCTCGTCCACTCTTGTGAGTGCGTTTTCAGACTCTGACTGGGCAGGCTGTGTGGATGACAGAAGGTGAACAGGAGGCTTTGCAGTTTTCTTTGGTCCTAATTTGATCTCATGGTGTGCAAAGAAACATGCTACAATTTCACGGTCCAGTACTGAGGCAGAGTATAAGGCATTGGCAAATGCAACGTCAGAAATTATTTGGGTACAAGCTGTTCTTAAGGAACTTGGTCTTCGTCATACACAAACTCCTCGCCTTTGGTGTGACAATCTTGGTGCTACATATTTGTCTGCTAATCCTCTGTTTCATGCAAGAACTAAACACATTGAGATAGATTATCATTTTGTCAGAGAACGAGTTGCCAACAAGGAATTGGACATTCGTTTTGTACCCTCCAGAGATCAAGTTGCATATGGTTTCACAAAAGCCTTAGCCACAAGACCGTTCGAAGAGTTTAAACGTAATCTCAACTTGAGGAGTTTAGATTAAGGGAGGGTGTTAAACATGCAATAGCATGGGCCTCCGAGAGATGTCTTGGGCGCTACTTCCAGGAGACAGGGATAGTTTTCTTTTTTGTTTAAACGTGTTGTAATCTATCTCTATTCCCTATCTTCTGTAAACTCTTTCGGTTAGTCCTCTAACTGTACGATCTGTAATCCTCTCGGGAGGTCCTTCCCTCGCTATCAATATATATGCACACGGGCTCCCTTCCAGGGAGTTGAGACGCTTCGACAATAGTTTACAAGTGGAAGTGCCTTACTTATGCAGAATTCTGCGGCTTGCTCCTTTCTTGGTCCGCTCATCTATAGTTCAGTGATCTTGTATTTACATTAGAAATACTAATACCAGTACTTATACCGTTCCTAGTGTAACAGGTTGCAGTTTTTGGGACCACAAATGTTTATGGTTTCATTTGTTTTTTCTTGTTTTTATTTCAGGGAGACACATGATTGCAGTTGGCTTAAGGATTCTAACTCCAACACAAATCCATGAGTTGCACCTTGGCAGCTTAGCATGATTCTGTAGTCATGTAGTTGGTTCCATGGCTTTGAAGGCTGCGTCTTGCATACGGTTTTCAAGACTGCGCCCGTTGTCGAGCAAGCTAACATACCACTCTTGCTCGGATGTGCCGCCTTCTCGTGCTTGTGGGTCTACAGGGGGGTCTGCTGAGTTTGAGTCTGCATTCCGGTCGCTGAAGAGCAATCTTCAGCCAGAGATACTGACCCGTGTTCTTGATTCTACTTCAGATTTGAACTTGGCCCTTCGGATATTTAAATGGGCATTGAGTCAGAGGATATTTGCTCGTACAGTTGATACATATGCCTGTATGATCTCCAAGCTCGGTGTTGTTGGGAATTGTGATGAGATGGACAGCCTCCTAAAGGAGATGATTAAATTGAATGCTCCTATATTGGATAAAATCTTAAACAATTTAGTTCAATTCCTGAGCAGTAGAAACCGTTGCGATGAAGCCTTGCTGGTGATTCAGAACGCTTGCTCTCGGAAGCTCAAGATGCCAGTCTCATCTTGCAATGCTGTGCTGTGTGGGTTGGTTAGGGAAGGGAGGGGTTTGTGACCATTCATCCATGCGTACATGGAGATTGTGAAGGCGATAGTCCTTCCTGATGTGGAAACTCCTGAATTGGTTAATTGGGGCGTTGTGTGAAGCTGGCAAATTAGACCTAGCACTGATTCAGTTTGACAGGATGAGCAAAAGAAGGTGTACTCCTAGTAGTCGTACTTTCAAGATACTCATAGAAGCACTTTGTTCTCGCGGCAGATCAGATGAATCGATAGAACTCTTTGAGAAGATGGTGCATCTGACATGCATCCCTGATCGCTGCTTTTATGTTCAAGTCCTGCCCCTATTTTGTAAGTTCAATAAACCCAAGGAGGCAAGTAAATTGCATCAAATGATGAAACAAGATAGCCTTCAGTTGGACCTACATTTGTATAGTGCCTTGATTAAATGTTTGTGTGAGAACCAACTACTGGATGATGCTGTCACAACATTTAAAGAAATGACAGCGTCAGGTCATGCACCGATGACAAATACATATGTGAATGTTGTGGATTGCTACTGTACATTATCCTAGTTCCACAAAGTTGTGAGTTTTATTGAGGTAAATGAAGTCGCAGAAACAGAACCATATAATGTACTGTTGAGAGTTATGTAAAACAGGCACCCTGCAAGATTTAGTTAGCTATCTTAGAAATTTGGCGCAAGGGGGCTGGTTGATTGTCACTCATGGAACATAGTTATCACTCAGTTCTGCAATGAAGGAAATATTAGAAGAGCATCAGAGCTTATTGGTAGAATGACAATTTCTTCTTTTAGAGCTGATGAGACTACTTATTCTTCTGTTGTATCTTGTTACTGTCACTTAGGATTGTGCAGGACTGCACTAGATCTGTTCAGAAGGGCCATGTTAGTAATTTGGTACTTAATTCAGAATCTTTCAATCAGCTGGTAGAAGATTTGTGCCGCATGGAGCGGATCCAAGAAGCTGCTGAAGTTTTTAAATATCACTGCAAAAGAGGTTGCAGCCTTACCAGTGAGGCGCTTGATATACTAGTTCAAGGGAGTTGTATGCTTGGAATGATACATGGCGCGTTCAGTATGCATTCACTAGCTGTTTTTACCGGCACTTCTTGTACATTTTCCGCTTATAACACAATTATCCATGCACCACTCCATGTGAAGAAGGATAAGAATCTGTTGCTTCTCCATGCACATATGCTGATGGAAGGTTGTCTATTGAACTGCTATGCATACAATGTTCCTTTGTGTTGTTTCTCAACAAGGAGACAATTCTTGAGGCTGCTCTGTTGCACATAACTTACATATTAAGGAATACCTAAATTTCTTAAACCTTAAACATTTCTTGTTAGCTTAGCCCCTTAACATTTTCTTTCAAACTTATTCATTTATTTGACTGCTCTATAAACCACGACATTTGGTCATCTCTTGTAAGCCAGGCTCTTCATGATAGCGAAGAAATCACAAGTTAGCTAGTCAACCGGTACTAGCACCTGCATATCCAAACAAAGCAAATCGTAGTTAGCTCTTGCACCCCAACAATAGAAATGATGGAGTAGTAAAGAATTGAACAAGGGCTACTCCACTTACTGCCGTGAATTGAGAGGATCCCTTCAAAAGCAGCAACTTTAGGCCTTGTTTGGTTAATTAATCATCTTCCCATTGGAAAGAATTGGAGGGGACCGAGGGGTGGGGGCTTACAAGGCTTAACTCCCCCCAATCCCATTGTTCGATACCCACTCCACCCGGGTTCATTAGGCTCCCCTTTATTTTGTCCCAAAGTTTGATCATGAATTTAACTAAAAAATGCATATGTCATGAAAATTATACCATGAAAAACCTCTTTCAGATACAAATCAAACAATATACCTTTATAGCATACAATTTATATGTTGTTACTCAATTAAATGGATAAGGGGGGCCAATAAACTCGGATGGAGGGAGTAAACAATGCCCCATCGTAAATCTGATAAACAATTCCTTGTCATATTCCTTACTTCAACAATCGTTTGCCACTGCCAAGGAGGGAGTTAGATAGCTTCCTCATTATGATTATATTGGAAATCAAGGAAGAGTGAGGCGTTTTGGTGACCAGGCTCCATAGAGCTCTTTATTTTTAAAAATTCAGAATTCAAACTTTCCGGTTTTAAAGAAACCTGAAAAAAACGCAAGTATACAAGGATGAAATACCTTGAAATGCGACCAGTACAAAAAAAAATTCATGGACTTCTGATGATGAATGGTATGATGTGCTAAAAAGCCCAAGATTTGTTTTTTGGCACAACCCTCATTATAACATATTTCGTCCTGAAAATTTACACAAATGTACATTATGCCTCCATGTATAACTGTATTTTTTTCAGAATTTTTTGAAACGTAAAAATATGGATTTTGATGAATTTTGAATTTTGCAAAGGGAGGCCTCCATGGAGCTCAAAAGCAATTTTTGAACAAGGAAGTGTATACTTATTGCTTGCACACTATATGATGGCGAAGTATCTAGTGAAAACCGCTGATTCGATGAAAATCTGGAAACTTGCGACCCGATCCATTGGATCTTTAACTGATGGCACAGATGAGAGGTGGGTTTGCTAACCAGCCACTTATGGCTATTTTCATATAATCACCTGTCTCTTACTCGCGGGGTAGGAATCCTTCCCACGATTTCGCCCCAAACCGAATCTCGCCTCCTCTAACCACGAGGACCATGGCGCTGCTGCCGTCCCCCGCCGCCACGGTCGACGACCGGACCTCCCCTACCACGAGGACCATGGCGCTGCTGCCGTCCCCCGCCGCCACGGTCGACGACCGGACCTCCCCTACCACGAGGACCTACGTCGGAGCCGAGCCGTCCCCCACCGAGACGATAGACGGCGGAGCTGTCCCCCGCCGCGATGACCTACGGCGCAGCCGTCCCCCGTGGCGCTGCCGCCGGGTGGATGCTATGGAGGTGTAGGCGTACACATTGCCGAAGGATTTCCACCGGTGGCGGAATGGGCTGTTGCTCCTTTGAAGCTTGATTCTACTGTGCCCCCTTCCAACAAAATTTAGCAGATTTGTTATGCGAGCTTGTCATGCAGAGACGAAATTTCTTAATGCAATTTTGAACTTGTGAGGTGTTGTCACTCAACGTGAAAGCATTGTTCATTCTCTTTATTTAGACTGAACGGTGCTCCAATGATGTTATCTAAGAATTTGTGCAAGACAAAATTTTCTGAATACAAGCAAGTGTATGTTGGGATGAAAGCTTACACATAATACAGTGCAAGGGTGTATGTTGGATGAAAGTTTACACATAATGCAGTGCAAGTGTATTACTGAACATTGTAGTTCTTTGGAATATTTATGTCTGAATATTCATCAAAATGGCCATGGTGGAATTTCATTTCACAGTGCAAGAACCCTGTTTCTCACGGCATGTTGTTTGCTCCAGTTTACTGCATAGAAGTGGTGTTGAATTCATTGCCTGAATATTTTATCTCTGAATGTTTGTACTGAAGCTGACTTGTTGTATGCATTTTAGATGGCCTTGTATCTCTGAATAGCTGTGAAAGAATGTTGTTTCTCATGGCAAACTGTTCCTTTCTACTAGCTACAACTAGACGGGGTAATAAGCTACAAGAGGTTAATTGGTTAATTCCAATTCCTGTTGGTTGTAGCAGATGGCTTAGTCAACTCTGAATTTAGCAAGACTGAGGATGTTAACCACCAGTACATACATGGCTTGTCACTTCTAGCTCTCTGAATGTTATCTCATGAATTTCAGTTTTCTCTGAATACTTCGCCATACATACTTGGCATCAGTGGAAGTACAAATACAGAGATAACATCAGCACATGGAATTCAGCACACCGGTACTTTGAATCCTTTTGTGTTATCCATGTCACAGTAAAGATTTCTTGTACATCAACATTCATTCAAGTTTTTTTTGTAGATCAACACTGATTCACGTGCTGCAAAAGAACTAGGATTTATCAGTACATCTACATTCATTCAGTTAGAGCAAAACATCAGCCATTTATTTGTCAAACGCCAACAAAACATTCACGTGGAGCAGTTTTGAAGGGCAAGCAAGCTGCCGGGTCATTGTCGCATGGATGCAGCACCCGCTCGGTCTCCCTCGTGTGGGGGCAGCGACGGGTTGCCGTCGCATGGATGAAGCGCCGCGGCTGCTTGGTCTCCCTCGCATATCGGTGCAGTGCGGGTCACGGAGGTCGCCGCTGCGCACCATGGCCGTGGGTTGCGTGGGGAGAGCGCCTCCCGCCAGCAGGTGTGGTCAGTGCCGAGATGCGGTCGTGTCGGTGCGCTCCCGCGGCCTTCGAGCCGCCGTCGTGAGCGGCGCCGCAGTCAATCGGCGTTGAATCGCCGCCGCCTCCAAGTCGACCTCGCGGCTGTAGTAAAGGTAGGATTATTGTTAGCAGGGTGTTATCGGGAAAACTGTGGTTAAATGGCTGGTGGAATCCCCACCTCTGATCTGGACCATACATTTGCAATCCCATGGCCCACGAGGATAGTTTTCAAGTTTTCACTGAATGGGCGTTTTCACTGGATACTTCCCCCTATATGATCGATACCATCGCCTTCTAAGAGACCAACTCTAGTTAGTTTCCAAAAATTGGTTTCTGAGCTCAGGCTCAGCTGCTCCCGCACTCATCATCGTCCGATCTCATGGGGATTTGTGCCACCCGATGTAATACTGCAGGGTATATTGGCTGTATTTCTACGTAAATGTGGGGTGCACGTGACTTCATTAATTGCGATGGCAGCCGGCCCGATCGAGCGGAACACCTGGTTCCGCACGGCTCAGTTCTCTTTCCCGTGCCTGGCTGAGCCGTTAACTTGTTAGCAGCCGTCGTAACTGGTCCACGTCACCACGTGCTTACCTACACTCCAAGCTACGTAGTACTAACAAACAGGTTGTTCCCCTAGGCAAATTTGACAAATTTGACCTATAGACGAAATTAAATCACAGAATGAACTATCCATGAAACTATTTCACGCGGCTGACCCGTGACGCCTAGCTCTCAGGCGCTGCACCAGTGCAACGCCTGGGAGCTAGGCGCTGCAGCAGTGCAACGCCTAGGAGCTAGGCGCTACACTGTATGGTGTGACGCCTAGCTCTCAGGCGCTGCACACGACTTAGTAATTTTCTGATTACACGTGTGCGACGCTGGCCGTGTAGCGCCTAGCTGTGAGGCGTTGCACAGTGTAGTGTGGCGCCTTCGTGACGGACATCACACAAAAAGGTCAGCCGCGTGAAATAGTTTCATGGATAGTTCATTTTATGATTTGATTCCGTCTATAGGTCAAATTTGTCAAATTTGCCGTTCCCCTACTCACCTCGCCGACATCGTCCGCAGCTCCATCACCCAGGTCGGTGCAGCTCCATGCAGTTGACGCCATCGTCCTAATTGCTTCAGGCAGCTGCAGAAGATACAGACGCCGAAGAATCATGCAGAGGTTACCAAGCAAAACAAAAACTTAACCACACCTCGTACCTGTGCTTCCTTACATGCTCCCTCGCCACCGCCGGCAGACCTCCCCGTCGTCCCGCCTGCAGGTGTAGGCGCCATTCAACACAGGTCACCGTGCTGGTTTTTCAAACCTTGCCTGCTGCCTGCTAAGGAATGAGCTGCTCGCCATGTCTTCGTGGGGGTGGGGCGGGCTTTGGAGGACACCCCTGAACCCCTCATGATTCTTCATTTACTCAGATAGATGATTCAAATTTTGAATCCCTTGGAGCATAAACACACACACAACGCATCAGTCCGAAACACGCATGGTGAGCAGAAAAGAAATAGCATTGCAATCCTGATCAGAACACACACAGCAACGTAAAATGTGCATCCACCACAGATATTCAACAACGCCGAACCAAGTTCTTCTCCTTTACACAAGTTAGTTGCATGTCTAGAACTGGAGGAACAAGCGTTGGAGCACATCTCACTGAAATACACCGGAAAATCCTCATACTGCAAGTACAGAATTTAAAACTAATTAGTTTAACAATTTTGATTCTGCACCCCACCAAGTGGTCGCGTGCACGTGTTCCGGCGATGTCCTTTCATGCCACATTTTTTGCACTTCCCTGGTCTGCGCCGTTTCTTCACGGCATCTCCCCGGTCGGGGCAGGTTGTCCTCTTGTGTCCTTCGCGCCTACAAATACTGCAGAACCGTGTTCGCCTGCTCAAACCCTCATATGGTGCTTTATCTCAGCTATTCGTTGGCCTGCCAGCCCCTCTTTGCTTATCTGGTGGAGCTAATCCTACTAGGACATTCACACTGACCGACTGAGTTGGGCCCATTTCGCAGTCAGCACCACCGTTTGCTAGTATCGTAACTTTACCATTCCCAGGCAGCCCCCCTGCAAGAATGTTTCCCTGACGGTCCTCGAAACCCAACCAATCTGCAAGAATGTTTCCTAGACTACTCCCAACACTTCCATATAATGCAACAAAACTCGAAACCCAACCAATCTGCAAGAATGTTTCCTAGACTACTCCCAACACTTCCATATACTGCAACAAAGCTGCTTGAACATCTTACCGAGCAGCCGCAAACAATCTCCTGCATTGATTTCGTCATCTCTGCGTTCAACATGCTTTTCCCATATCTTATCCCGAAACCGATCTCCCTTGAGTACAAATTGTAGAAGTTATACGCCCCACCAAGTGAATCAAAATTTAATCCTAATTCAGGACGAACCACACTTTTCGTTGGTTCCTCGGCAAACTTGCGAAACGACGTCTCTAGAGCACTCATCCTTGATGCACGCGGGGTTCTGTCTGGTGGCGCACTGTCAAGACGCAACCTGATTTTACATCAAAATGCAAGCTTGGTCAGTTGTGCACAACAGGAGACAGGGCCTGGAAGGCGGGGCTGGTACACGAACAACAAATAATTATAAGTCTCAGCAACCTGAAATGCGCCAAAAGCAGTTCAGGATATCAGATGCAAAATATGTTTTCTGATGACGGGGATGCTCACACTAACCATGGAAACAAACTTTCAACTTATTCAAAAAAATTGACACCTGAACCAAAGCAAACACAGTTTAAACAGGAAATACATTTTTCCTATGTACTATTGATGGTCTGCCGTGAAATTGAAAATCATGCCTCCTGCTTATTTTGTCAACTAGAGTTCTACTTATTATGGGTTTCTAGATTTTTGAATCTACGAACTCTGAATAACATTTCCTTGTCTGTATGTACCAATACATGCACCTTTGTTGACATGCCTAAAATCGAGTGACTAATCCCCTGCCGGAGACAACATTCAGCATGCCTGGTATCTGCCAACCGTTCATCAAAAAACAATTACTGTCAATCTGTCACAGTTCGTTACAGATATCATGGCAGTGAAGTACACTCCGTACTAGGACAAATGGAGTTGCACTCCAGGAAAAAATTCAGAGCAGACGGAATGCAATGGTTACAGAACCTTTTTGTCCGCCCCAGCGCCTCCGGGTTCACCCTTGCAGGACTGGTCTGTTGACTGTGCGGACCTCGCCGGAGATGTCTCGCGGCGACGGCTCCCATCGCCTGCTTGCCGCTCCTGGCTACAGCCGCCAACTGGCTGCCCGCACCCGGAACCAGCGTTCGATTCAGACTGCTAAACGCTCGGGCGCATCAATCCGCGCCAGGGGAACCGGATCTGGGTGCTCCAAGCAATCCGCAAAGTCTTTACAGAGGGGAAATCTGCAAATACATGTCCAAGACGCTGAGGAGCACCAAATATTCAGGCGTCAACCAGTATCCTCCTCGCCGCCAAAAAAAGACGATAGATCTCGAATTTGGGCACAGTTCTCTTACCTGTCGACCGCGTCCAGCAGGAAGTCCAGGCCAGCGTCCTCCATTGCCGCTTACCGCAACAACCTTCAATGGCAATGGGGATGGATTATATAGGTGCCCCGCGGCGGTGGCTGGTTTCGAGAACCGCCGAGAGGAAGGGTTTGCGGGGTTCAGTTGTCGGCAGCTGCCTCTCCATAACTGCGGCCCCACAATCGTCTGTCACACACGCCGTCGAGACACGCGATCCTGAGCCAAACCCATGCTCCACGGCTCAGCCTACAGGTAAACTATCTGGTCAACGGACCAGAATTATAAGAGCATGGTTAATAGTATAGCCAACTGCTGGCTATAAGCCATTGCCATGTCATTTATAACCCATTTTATAGCCAATATGTACAATAGTTGATTAGAAGAGTGTACTATTTTTTATTATATGGCCCACCTTTCACTCTCACAAAGTGCCTAGGAGCACGTGCTAGAGCTGCCTCTTCACCAAGAGCCCGCTTTCCTTCTCTCCCTTCTTCTCTTTCCTCCAACTAAGTAAGAATATACTAGTTTATTTTTTATAGCCAGCTGACTCAGCTCTATTGTACTTGCTCTAAGCACACGGGACGTTCGCCCACACCTACGATTCGGGCCCGCGCCCAGGCACTGTACCATACGCTGCCACACCGTATACGGAATTACTAACGCATCGCTGCAGACTTGTCAGACGACATTATGGGAATCCCCAGACGACAACCAACGAGCGGGATTTCAGGTACAGCTGCGCCCGAGATTTCAGGTACAGCTGCGCCCGAGCACCGAAACTCCACGTCTTCTTACTATTCTTCATTTCACAAAACATAGTACTCCTCCCTTTTGAGGAAAATTCGTTTCTGAGCTCAGGCTCATCTGAACCTAATATCTTAGCTGCCCAGTCACATGTGGATTCGCGTCACAACTCGTATTCCATCTGATATTCTCACTGTATGTGATATAGAAATGATGTGGGCCCTGGCTCATTTATTGCGGGAGGCGTCCTCATCGTCCGGCCGGAACAACCAGTCCCCGCGGCTCAGCTCTAATACTGAGCCATCATGTTCCATCTGCGACTCACAAACTGCCTGACACAACACTAGCCGTCCTTTTATATCCGCTGGCACTTTAGGTCCGACTTCAAACATTTCATGGAAGTTTCAGGGAAATGCTGCAACTTCAACATTCCACTAGCACTTTACGTCCAACAATACACATTCAAATCCATTGTCCAGAGAACACACACTTGGGTTTTACAAATTCGCAGGCGCGAAAACCAAAAGTGACAAACTACACTAGGGAACACACGAGCAACAGGGTCAAAAGATAGGGCCGCCCTGCAACTATTCTGACTTCATCCCCTCAGTCCACGATTTCGAGGCACAGGAAACTTGGCAGGTCACCCTGATACTCTCTCATAGTCACGATCTCATATTCGAGACTTTTCCGCAGGTGATAAAACAATATCTGCGCACACAAATGAGACCACATATTACTGTAACCTATGTTCATCACAAGATGTAGGGGGGGGGGGGGCGCTTGGCATTCACTCACCTTGTACGAGGACCGCGATGGGCCACCAACGGATAGACATAAGTCCATCCATCCACATCAACTAATTATCCACCGAATATGTCGTTGAAGCATTGTCAGTATCGACGTTGGGATCTCTTTGCAAAGGCACTGTGTTTCGTTTCCATCTCGTCACTGGGGTGTGTCTCAGTCGGGTCCAACACCCTGAAGATCTTCTTCTCTGTGTCCAGGATGTACAAGGACCAACAATCCATGCAGTACACCGGGAACATAAAACTGAAATTAAGTATTTGCAACATAACTACGTCGATGTGAGGGCATCCAGACTGAATGGCCATATGGGAGATCTATGGGTTTACCTTTTTTAGCCACTCAATCTTGTACTGTATCTCATTAGCTTGAAGTCCATCTTACGGATTTAATCCGGGTCAGCTTTGCCATCTCCACAGCTCTGTTCTGAACTTCTGATCTGCAAAGATTGTCACCGCAACTACTAAGCAATATGAAAATGCAAGCCAATCAGAACTAAAAATACTACTTAACAAAATATGTAGAGTGCGCAACTTTTTTTTAGGAACATGTAGAGTGCACAACTGGTGAGTATTGTTTTCAGAGCCGGGCCACCCATCATCAAAAATTCTGCAAACACCGACTCAAAACCTTTTGCTTGCTCGTCCCTCATCAAACACACCAGCCAATATAATGCTCTGAAAATGGTTCTTCACCCCAAGAAAAAGACTAAAAGGTATGCATACGAGAAGGGAAAATTCGAATCTGAGCCCGAGCTCATCTGCACCTGTGCTCACGAAAAAAATCAAAATAAATACAAGAAACATTCAAAAAATTCCAAAAAAAATGGGTGGTGGACAATTTGATGCGTGAGGTACGCTCCAATTTTCAAAACATTTGGACTTCTGTGCAGCTCTCAGCAAAAAAGACAAATCGGAGGTCTGTAAAAATATGTACTGTTCATATACTGTTCTAGTCTGATTTGTATTTTTTGCTGAGAGCTGCACAGAAGTCCAAATATTTTGAAAATTGAAGTGTACCTCACGCATCAAATTGTCTATCACCCAAATTTTTTTTAGAATTTTTAGAATTTTTCTGAATTTTTTACGTTTTTTTTGACCGGGTGCAGATGCACCCGGGCACCGAAACGCCGTTCTCTACGGGAAGCTCTTACCGAACAGCCGCACACGACCTTCCGCATGGACTTGGTCCGGTCGGCATTTAGCCGGCTCTTCCCGTATCATATGCCAAAGTCAACCTAAAAGTCGTACGCCTCACCCAATGAGTCAAAACTCAAACCAGGTTCTGGTTTCATCACAGTCTTAGTAGGCTCCTATCACGAGGTGCACTACCCACGAACAACCTGAATCACGGTGTCCTTTCAGGAGGTGCACTAGCACTACCAAGGCGCAACCTGAATTAACCAGGAAGCACTATTTGTTTACACATCTCGTGAATCTTCACATTTTAGTAGATCACCTACTTACATCAGTCAGGCTGCACTAGAACCACGGAACATGAGGCAGATACAATGGACAAGTGCTAAATCAGCTACAAATCGTACGATTTCGCAAGTCTAAAAAATATTTTGGGCATGCTCAGCTAAAACGAAACTATGACTGCATGACCTTTTAGTCCACCCAGGCGCTTCCCAAAACCACGTTCCCTGTCGATTGCGCACTGCGCAGACCTCCTGGGCTGCAGTCCCCCAATCGTTGTGCGCAGCCGGAGCCACAAGTAGAAAACGCCGGCAAAGCCGGTGCTTCCTCCCGCGGCGGCGGCACTAGAGGCACCACCGGAAAAGCTGGCCGCGTACTCATCCCTCAGTGGAAACCTTCAAGCCGCGCCAGAGTAAGCTTCCACGGCGGAGAGATGGTGAATCCATGGAAGCACGCAGATCTAGGACGACAGTCGGGCTAGAGAAACTCACCGGTCAACTGTGGCTCATACCAAAGGCTCAGATTTAGGGTGCAGCTGAGCTTGGGCACCAAATTGACCCTCCCCTTTTCTTCTTTTGGTCCATATTAATTGACGTTGGTCTAGTACTACAACTTTATACTAGATCAACATCAATTGATATGGATCGGAGGGAGTAACTTATTTCATAACATTTGCTGCTGTAGAGTAAATATTCACTACAGCTCTTTGTTAGGCTTGTTTCTCTTTGAATGTTTGTTGTATTCCTTCTTAGCCAAAGCAGGGTAGGTAGGTATATATGTACGTAGTATGTAGCTTTAACATACATAAGCAATGTTATACGTACTACTCTGCCGCTCTGGTCCCTTGAGTATATGTTGATCAGTCATGCATGTGTACTAGTACAACGCCTCTTTCGTGTCAACGCCTTCTTTAGCTCCAGTGCCACACGAGTTGTAGTCAGCAAAAGAAATAGAAAAAAAAACACCTACGACAACAAGGAGCTCAGATGAGAGCCTCCACGTCGGGGGGCGGCGGCTCCTCTGGCCTGAAATGTAGCTTCGCCACTGTTCTACAGTACTGGGCAACACAATTAATCATCCTTGACCAACACGTTCTGTTTTGCTTTGCATCAACTACAAATGAATACCTCAAGCAGTTGCTTAATGTTTATTTTCCTTGGAAATTATCATCCTAGCTGCTTGGGCTATTTGGAACACTTGAAATGACTATCTTTAAAGGCATTCCTCCTACTGTCTATGCATGCAGAAAAAGATTTAAGGAACTAAAGTGGATCATCTTCAGAGCCAAACGACAGGAATACAACAACTATGAGAATTGGGTTAAGGCTTTTAGATAGAGCTTTGCCTTGTTGTTGTATATTTATTATACCTGTATAGCTTTCTTTTCCTTTGTTTTTATTTGTTCTTTGAACCTTGTATTATTTATTTGAACATTAATAAAAAAAACATGCAGTAGAGTCCTGTTGTTTTCCAAAAGAAAAAAAAAACACTACAAATGATGAACATTTGGATTAGCTCTAACACACCGCACACCATAATGTAGTTGGTATACTTTTTACCTTCACTCCAAAAACCTCGCGCCTGAAATGCTTCTCTCTTCAAACAAATTCCTACTGAGGGGCTTGTGGACCCCACGCCTCCTAAATCTGAAGTGCTATAACTCGACCAACCTAACCCAGCCATATATATACACCTCTTTCATTAGTACTCTCACATGTTCATGCTTTGAAGTGTCCACACTTTCCACATCACAATTTTAATATCAATATATAGGTATTGTTGATCATGTCACTAAAAAGATAGATAGTCCAGCTAGAGGACCAATAAATTGTAAATTCATGATTGGAGAATATGTATGGGCTTGCTATCAATACGAATGTTGATGATTTTGAGAAAGGGAGGGCATTAGGAAGAATTCCATTAGAAAGACCAAATGGACCAGTAAGTTGTTGATGCCAGATCCAACCAAAATCAAACTTTGATGTTTGTTGAATACATCAAATTTCCTAGGATGTCGCTAGTTTCAACACGTAGAAGCATATGTTCTGGACTTTGTTGTGGGTGCTAGTACAACTGGGAGCGGGGATGTCCTGGGAATGTCCGAGTGGCAAGGCCATATAAGACCTTGCTAACTCTTCTACATTGTGTGTTTGGAGGCAAGAGCAGTATAAACTACATAATCGTGCAATTCTGGAGCAACTTCTTAGTTAGTGAATGTATACAAGTTTATTAACTAGTGGAAATTAAACACTTAATTAAGAGTAGGCAGAGGTGTAGTAGATAAACATAGAAAATGCAGTAGGGAACAATATGCAATATAATGTTGCAAGAAAGTGTAGTAGACACTAGTAGAAGATGCGGTAGAAGATTGACAAAAGGTGTAATAGACAACTAGTAAAAAGATCATATAGAAAAGTACGCAGTAGAAAGTTGCAAAAAAGAAAAAATGACAATCCACAAAAAATTGAGTAGAGATAATATTAGTAGACAACTACAAGAAAACACAATATAGCACTTCGAAAGACATGAGACAGAGATATGACCCTTAGAAGTAGCACCACATACTAGCACTACTAGGAAAAGGGTTATAGCTAATTAATATGGATATTAATGACGCACCACAAATATGGTGCGCCACTGCTATATAGCACTGGCGCACCATGTGTAGGTACGCCATTAATGTCCATATCACTAATGGCGCACCACACCCTCGGTGCGCCACTACTAACAATTTTTTTTCCAAAACTAGTAATGGCGCACCAGGGTATAGTACGCCATTACTAGTTTTAACTAGTAATAGCGCACCACACTCTCTGCGCCACTACTGATAATTTTTTTTTTACTTTTTTTTAAAACTAGTAATGGCGCACCAGGGTATAGTGCACCACAACCACGGTGAGCCACTATTAAAAATTATTTTTTTATTTTTTTGTAAAACTAGTAATGGCGCACCACGTAACAGGTGCGCCATTAGTAACCAGGGTTACTAATGGCGCATTTTTAGGTGGTGCGTCATTGGTAACCTGAGAGTAGCTAGATGTTTTGGACAACCACCTACCACACTCACTTTCTCCACTTCATTCTCTCCACCTCCTCCTCCAAGCTTGTCTCGGGTGCCTCCTCCTCCTCACCTCATTTGCACCATAGATTCACCCAAATTAAGTGGTTAAATTTCCTTTTTTTTTGATAGGTAAGTAAGGGGAAGGCTTTCTTTATGTTGTAGATCTACTTTTTTCTCCCTACAACAACATGCACATGCACTTTTTATGGCCTAGATCTACGTATGTTTATGGTGTTGCATATGTTTGTGGTGTTGCATATGTTTGTGTTTGCAGGTATCGGTATTTGAAATGCGATAGTTGCCAATATTTTGCTGGAATGTTGATTCATTTCCTTTTCGGCGAGAATTTGGCACTATGCATTCTTTTTGGTGGCAAAGTCATGTCAATTTTTTTTGGTTCTAAAATATCGTTTTTCTCTACCCCGCAGGCGACCATGGTCCGCACGATGACCGAAGGCATCGTGAATAGGTTTTTGAGCTCCGCGAAGGCCGAGATGCTTTAAAAGAACGAGACGGAGATAAGATGTCTGTGTCGAAGATGCAAGCTGAAGAGCCTTATGGACCTGAATTCCGTACAGGTGCGGGACCACATGCTCTTGCGTGGTTTCATGGATGGCTATCGGTGGCAAGGTGATGAATATGATTATGAAGTCATCCATGGGGGCCGGGCAAGAAATGAGGAAGGGCAGCAAGACAACCGCGGCGAGGGCGGGCGAGAAGATGAAGAATCTCCAGGACATGATCACGAAGTAGATGCAGTACATAGTCATCATGTAGAAGATGCCGGACATGATGACGAGGAAGATGCAGGAGCAGATGAAGGGCATGATCGTGAAGATGAAGATGCCAGAGCAGACGACGATGGACCATCGATGGGATGGGTGCAGGACCCTCATATTCAAGAGCTGATTCTCAAGCCGACGGATAACGCAAGAGATGAGAGAAAGCCAAGCTGGATCAACTGGAGATAGACGCGGTTACTCCATTGTATAAAGGATGCAGGCCCGAGGATACCCGCCTGAAAGTAACGCTCATGGTTTTGGAGATGAAGGTAAAACACAAAATGACCAACGCATGCTTCGACAAGAACATGTCATTCTGGCATGAATGTCTTCCCAAGGGGAACAAGTGCCTGACTAGTTTCGAGGAGGCGAAGAAAATCGTGTGTCCTCTGGATTTACCGCACGTGAAATACCATGTGTGCATGAACAATTGCATCATTTATCGGGACGAGCACGCGGAGTCTACCATATGTCCGGTGTGCGGCGTCACTCGATACAAGAAGAGGAAGAAAGCTCCTCAAAAAGTGGTGTGGTAATTTCCGATCACTCCTTGTCTGCAGCGGTATTTCACGGACCCTAAGGTAGCAAAGCTCCTGCGTTGGCATGCGGATAGGGAGGAGAAGAAGCGATAAGATGACGGAAATGATCCGGAGATAAATAAAAAAGACAAGATGCTGAGTCACCCTAAGGATGCGAGCCGGTGGCAAGCGTTGAACTTCGAACACCCAGAATTTGGGGACGATCCAAGGAACATCGTGCTGGGCGTGAGCACCGATGGCGTCAATCTGTTTGGTAGCCAGAGAAGCACACATAGCACCTCACCTGTGTTTGTGTGGATGTACAACCTTCCCCCCTGGTTGTGCATGAAGAGAAAGTACATTCACATGAGTATGCTAATTGAAGGGCCAAAATAACCAGGGAACAACATCAATCTGTATCGGGGGCTGCTGAAAGAGGAGCTAGACATGCTGTGGAAAATGCCAGCCAATATGTGGGACGCCGCAGAGAAAGAATATTTCCCTATGAGAGCCGCACTGCTCACGACGGTGCACGACTATCTCAGTTACGGATATGTCGCGGGGCAGGTGGTCCACAGATTTTCTGGATGCGTCAGGTGCATGGATGACACAACGTATCGCCAGCTAGACAGAGATCCCGGGTATTCGAAAACCGTGTTCATAGGACATCGAAGATGGCTTCGCGACGATGAATCATGGAGAAAATGCAAGGATCTGTTCGATGGTGAAACCGAACCCCGAAGACGCCCGCGTATGAGGAGTGGCGAGGAAATAGATGAGCTGTTGAAAAATTGGAAAGAGTGCCCGGAGCCGGGAAAGAAGCGAAAGGCGCCAAAGCCGCTGCTGAAGGTATGGAAAACGAGGTCTATTTTCTGGGTCTTGCCGTACTGGAAGATCCTCCCTGTGCCTCACAACCTTGATGTCATGCATATCACGAAGAACGTGTGCGAGAGTCTGCTTGGTACCCTGCTCAACATGCCAGAGAGGACCAAAGATGGGCCGAAAGCAAGGGCAGACTTGAAATCAATGAGCATCAGGGAGGAGCTTCACGCTAATAATGATGATGAGGCGAAGGACACGGAAAGTCGTGGCAAAGGCAAAAAGGCCAAGAAGATCGGAAATGACTTCCCTCCCGCGTGCTTCACTCTAAGTCAGGAGGAGATCGAGCAGTTTTTCACCTGCCTTGCAGGAGTAAAACTTCCTTACAGTTACGCGGGGAAGATAAGCAGATACCTAGACTCAGCGAAGCAGAAGTTCAGCAGGATGAAGTCTCACGACTGTCACGTGCTGATGACGCAGATACTTCCAGTTGCAATCCGTGGGATCATGGACGCGCATGTCCGTGAAATGCTATTTGGCCTATGCAACTTTTTCGACGTCATCTCTCGAAAGTCGGTTGGCGTGAGGCAACTCAGAAGGCTACAGGAAGAGATCGTGGTGATACTATGTGAGCTTGAGATGTACTTCCTGCCCACATTCTTCGATGTTATAGTGCATCTGCTGGTCCATATCGTGGAGGATATCATCCAACTCGGGCCGACGTTCCTGCACAGCATGATGCCGTTCGAAAGGATGAATGGTGTCATCAAAGGATACGTTCGCAACATGTCACGTCCAGAGGGAAGCATAGCTAGGGGCTTTCTGACTGAAGAGTGCATCTCCTACTGCACGAATTATCTAGGCATCAAGGACCCCCTTGGTCTGCCCATCAACAGGCACCTCGGCAAGCTCGCTAGATGGGGTCACCATGAGGGTCGCCGCAAAATGCATGTCGACTTCGAGGGTCGACTCGCCGACTTTGAAAGAGCAAACCTAGTCGCGCTACAACACATAGACTGAAGGAAATATGCCCTAGAGGCAATAATAAAGTTATTATTTATTTTCTTATTTCATGATAAATATTTATTATTCCTGCTAGAATTGTATTAACCAGAAACATAATACATGTGTGAATACATAGACAAACATAGTGTCACTACTATGCCTCTACTTGACTAGCCCGTTAACCAAAGATGGTTAAGTTTCCTAACCATAGACATGAGTTGTCATTTGATTAATGGGATCACATCATTAGGAGAATGATGTGATTGACTTGACCCATTCCGTTAGCTTAGCACTTGATCGTTTAGTATGTTGCTATTGCTTTCTTCATGACTTATACATGTTCCTATAACTATGAGATTATGCAACTCCCATTTATCAGAGGAACACTTTGTGTGCTACCAAACATCACAACGTAACTGAGTGATTATAAAGGTGCTCTATAGGTGTCTCCGAAGGTATTTGTTGGGTTGGCGTATTTCGAGATTAGGATTTGTCACTCCGATTGTCGGAGAGGTATCTCTAGGCCCACTCGATAATGCACATCACTATAAGCCTTGCAAGCATTGTAATTAATGAGTTAGTTGCAGGATGATGTATTACGAAACGAGTAAAGAGACTTGCCGGTAATGAGATTGAACTAGATATTGAGATACCGACGATCGAATCTCGGGCAAGTAACATACCGATGACAAAGGCAACAACGTATGTTGTTATGCGGTTTGACCGATAAAGATCTTCGTAGAATATGTGGGAGCCGATATGAGCATCCAGGTTCCACTATTGGTTACTGACCGGAGACGTGTCTCGGTCATGTCTACATAGTTGTTGAAACCGTATGGTCCGCACGCTTAAAGTTCGATGACGGTTATATTATGAGTTTATGTGTTTTGATGTACCAAAGGTAGTTCGGAGTCCCGGATGAGATCGGGGACATGACGAGGAGTCTCGAAATGGTCGAGACGTAAAGATCGATATATTGGACGACTATATTCGGACTTCGGAAAGGTTCCGAGTGATTCGGTTATTTTTCGGAGTACCGGAGAGTTACGGGAATTCGCCGGGGAGTATATGGGCCTTATTGGGCTTTAGGGAAAAGAGAGAGGGGAGGCTGCGCGCCCCCAAGGCTTAGTCCGAATTGGACTAGGGGGAGGGGCGGTGCCCCCTCCTTCCTTCTCTTCTCTTTTCCCTTTCCTTCTCTCCTACTCCCACTACTTGGAAGGGCTCCTAGTTCTACTAGGAAAGAGGGAATCATACTCCCGGTGGGAGTTGGACTCCCCTAGGGTGCGCCATAGAGAGGGCCGGCCCTCCCCCTCCTCCACTCCTTTATATACGGGGAGAGGGGCACCCCTTGGAGACACAACAATTGATCATTGATCTCTTAGCCGTGTGCGGTGCCCCCCTCCACCATAGTCCTCCTCGATAATATCGTAGCGATGCTTGGGCGAAGCCCTGCGTCGGTAGAACATCATCATCGTCACCACGCCGTCGTGCTGATGGAACTCTCCCTCGACACTCGGCTGGATCGGAGTTCGAGGGGCGTCATCGAGCTGAACGTGTGCAAGAACTCGGAGGTGTCGTGCTTTCGGTGCTTGATCGGTCGGGCCGTGAAGACGTATGACTACATCAACCACGTTGTGCTAACGCTTCCGCTTTTGGTCTACGAGGGTACGTGGACAACACTCTCCCCTCTCGTTGCTATGCATCACCATGATCTTGCGTGTGCGTAGGATTTTTTTTTTGAAATTACTACGTTCCACATTAGTGGTATCAGAGCCTAGGTTTTATGCGTTGATGTTATATGCACGAGTAGAACACAAGTGAGTTGTGGGTGATACAAGTCATACTGCTTACCATCATGTCATACTTTGGTTCGGCGGTATTGTTGGATGAAGCGGCCCGGACCGACATTATGCGTACGCTTACGCGAGACTAGTTCTACCAACGAGTTTTGCACACAGGTGGCTGGCGGGTGTCAGTTTCTCCAACTTTAGTTGAACCGAGTGTGGCTACGCCCGGTCCTTGAGAAGGTTAAAACAACACTAACTTGACGAACTATCGTTGTGGTTTTGATGCGTAGGTAAGAACAGTTCTTGCTAAGCCCGTAGCAGCCACGTAAAACATGCAACAACAAAGTAGAAGACGTCTAACTTGTTTTTGCAGGGCTTGATGTGATGTGATAAGGTCAAGACATGATGCTATATTTTATTGTATGAGATGATCATGTTTTGTAATCGAGTTATCGGCAACTGGCAGGAGCCATATGCTTGTCGCTTTATCGTATGCAATGCAATCGCCCTGTAATTGGTTTACTTTATCACTAAGCGGTTGCAATAGTCGTACAAGCAATAGTTGGCGAAGACGACAACGATGCTACGATGGAGATCAAGGTGTTGCGCCGGTGACGATGGTGATCATGACGGTGCTTCAGAGATGGAGATCACAAACACAAGATGCTGATGGCCATATCATATCACTTATATTGATTGCATGTGATGTTTATCTTTTATGCATCTTATCTTGCTTTGATTGACGGTAGCATTATAAGATGATCTCTCACTAAATTTCAAGATAAAAGTGTTCTCCCTGAGTATGCGCTGTTACCAAAGTTCGTCGTGCCCAAACACCACGTGATGATCGGGTGTGATAACCTCTACGTCCATCTATAACGGGTGCAAGCCAGTTTCGCACACGCAGAATACTCAGGTTAACTTGACGAGCCTAGCATATGCAGATATGGCCCCGGAACACTAAGACCGAAAGGTCGAGCGTGAATCATATAGTAGATATGATCAACATAATGATGTTCACCATTGAAAACTACTCCATTTCACGTGATGATCGGTTATGGTTTAGTTGATTTGGATCACGTGATCACTTAGATGATTAGAGAGATGTCTATCTAAGTGGGAGTTCTTAAGTAATATGATTAATTGAACTTTAATTTATCTGAACTTAGTCCTAGTAGTATTTTGCAAATTATGTTGTAGATCAATAGCTCGCGTTGTTGCTTTCATATGTTTATTTTGATATGTTCCTAGAGAAAACTATGTTGAAAGATGTTAGTAGCAATAATGCAGATTGGATACGTGATCTGAGGATTGTCCTCATTTGCTGCACAGAAGAATTATGTCCTTGATGCTCCGCTAGGTGACGGACCTATTGCAGGAGCAGATGCAGACGTTATGAACGTTTGGCTAGCTCAATATGATGACTACTTGATAGTTTAGTGCACCATGCTTAACGGCTTAGAATCGAGACTTCAAAGACGTTTTGAATGTCATGGGCCATATGAGATGTTCAGGAGTTGAAGTTAATATTTCAAGCAAATACCCGAGTTGAGAGATATGAAATCTCCAAAAAGTTCTATAGCTAAAAGATGGAGGATAATTGCTCAACTAGTGAGCATGTGCTCAGATTGTCTGGGTACTACAATCGCTTGAATCAAGTGGGAGTTAATCTTCCAGATAAGATAGTGATTGACAGAGTTCTCTAGTCACCATCACCAAGTTAGTAGAACTTCGTGATGAACTATAGTATGCAAAGGATGACGAAAATGATTCCCGAGCTCTTCGCGATGTTGAAATCAACAAAGGTAGAAATCAAAAAAGAGCATCAAGTGTTGATGATTGAAAAGACCACTAGTTTCAAGTAAAGGGCAAAAGGGAAATAAAGGGAACTTCAAGTAGAATGACAAGCAAGTTGTCACTCCCGCAAAGAAACCCAAAGCTGGACCAACGCCTGAAACTGAGTGCTTACACTGCAAAGGAAATAGTCACTGGAAACAGAAATGCCGTGAATATTTGGTGAATAAGAAGGATGGCAAAGTGAACAAGGGTATATTTGATATACATGTTATTGATGTGTGCCTTACTAGTGTTTATAGTAACCCCTGAGTATTTGATACTTGTTCGGTTGCTAAGATTAGTAACGCGAAACAGGAGTTACATAATAAACAGAGACTAGTTGAGGGGAAGTGACGATGAGTGTTGGAAGTAGTTCCAAGATTGATATGATCATCATCACATACTCCCTATACTTTCAGGATTAGTGTTAAACCTAAATAAATGTTATTTGGCGTTTGCGTTGAGCATGAATATGATTTGATCATGTTTATTGCAATATGGTTATTCATTTAAAGTCATAGAATAATTGTTGTTCTGTTTACATGAATAAAACCTTCAATGGTCATACACCCAATGAAAATAGTTTGTTGGATCTCGATTGTAGTGATACACATATTCATAATATTGATGCCAAAAGATGCAAAGTTAATAATGATAGTGCAACTTATTTGTGGCACTACCATTTGGGTCATATCGGTGTAAAGCGCATGAAGAAATTCCATAAAGATGGACTTTTGGAATCACTTGATTATGAATCATTTGATGATTGCGAACCGTGTCTTATGGGCAAGATGACTAAAACTCCGTTCTCCGGAACAATGGAACGAGCTACTGACTTGTTGAAAATAATACATACCAATGTATGCGATCCAATGAGTGTTGGTGCTCATGGCGAGTATCGTTATTTTTTGACCTTCACAGATGTTTTGAGCAGATATGGGTATATCTACTTAATGAAACACAAGTCTGAAACATTTGAAAAGTTCAAGGAATTTCAGAGTGAAGTGGAGAATCATCATAACAAGAAAATAAAGTTTCTACGATCTGATCATGGAGAAGAATATTTGAGTTATGAGTTTGGCCTTCATTTAAAAACAATGTGGAATAGTTTCACAGCTCACGCCACATGGAACACCACAGCGTAATGGTGTGTCCGAACGTCATAACCGCACTTTATTGGATATGGTGCGATCTATGATTTATTTTACCGATTTACCACTATCGTTTTGGGGTTATGCATTAGAGACAGCTGCATTCACTTTAAATAGGGCACCATCAAAATCCGTTGAGACAACGCCTTATTAACTGTGGTTTGGCAAGAAACCAAAGTTGTCGTTTCTTAAAGTTTGGGGCTGCGATGCTTATGTGAAAAAGTTTCAACCTGATAAGCTCGAACCTAAATCGGAGAAGTGCATCTTCATAGAATACCCAAAGGAAAATGTTGGGTACACCTTCTATCACAGATCCGAAGGCAAAATATTCGTTGCTAAGATGGATCCTTTCTAGATAAGGAGTTTCTCTCGAAAGAAGTGAGTGGGAGGAAAGTAGAACTTGATGAGGTAACTGTACCTGCTCCCTTATTGGAAAATAGTTCATCACAGAAACCAGTTCCTGTGACGACTACACTAATTAGTGAGGAAGTTGATGATATTGATCATGAAACTTCAGATCAAGTTACTACCAAACCTCGTAGGTCAACCAGAGTAAGATCCGCACCAGAGTGGTACGGTAATCCTATTCTGGAGGTCATGTTACTTGACCATGGCGAACCTACAAACTATGAGGAAGCGATGATGAGCCCAGATTCCGCAAAATGGCTTGAGGCCATGAAATTTGAGATGGGATCCATGGGTGAGAACAAAGTGTGGACTTTGGTTGACTTGCCCGATGATCGGCAAGCCATCGAGAATAAATGAATCTTGAAGAGGAAGACTGACGCTGATGGTAATGTTACTGTCTACAAAGCTCGACTTGTTGTGAAAGGTTTTCGACAAGTTCAAGGGGTTGACTACGATGATACTTTCTCACCCGTAGCGATGCTTAAGTCTGTCCAAATCATGTTAGCAATTGCCAGATTTTATGAAATTTGGCAAATGGATGTCAAAACTACATTCCTTAATGGATTTATTAAAGAAGAGTTGTATATGATGCAACCAGAAGGTTTTGCCAATCCGAAAGGTGCTAACAAAGTGTGCAAGCTCCAGTGATCCATCTATGGACTGGTGCAAGCATCTCGGAGTTGGAATATACGCTTTGATGAGTTGACCAAAGCATATAGTTTTATACAGACTTGCGGTGAAGCCTGTATTTACAGGAAAGTGAGTGGGAGCACTACAACCTTTCTGATAAGTATATGTGAAAGACATATTGTTGATCAGAAATAATTTAGAATTTTTTGGAAATCATAAAGGAGTGTTTGAAAGGAGTTCTTCAAAAGAAAGACCTCAGTAAAGCTACTTACATATTGAGCATCAAGATCTATTGAGATAGATCAAGATGCTTGATAAGATTTTTCAATGAGTACATACCTTGATAAGATTTTGAAGTAGTTCAAAATGGAACAGTCAAAGAAGGAGTTCTTGCCTGTGTTGCAAGGTATGAAGTTGAGTAAGACCCGACCATGGCAGATAATTGAAAGAGAATGAAAAGTCATTCCCTATGCCTCAGTCATAGGTTCTATAAAGTATGCTATGCTGTATACCAGACCTATTGTATAGCTTGCTCTGAGTTTGGCAAGGGAGTACAATTTTGATCTAGGAGTAGATCACTGGATAGCGGTCAAGAATATCCTTAGTGAGGACCAAGGAGATGTTTCTCGATTATGGAGGTGATAAAAGAGTTCGTCATAAAGAGTTACATCGATGCAAGCTTTTACACTAATCCAGATGACTCTAAGTCTCAATCTGGATACATATTGAAAGTGGGAGCAATTAGCTAGAGTAGCTCCGTACAGAGCATTGTAGACATATAATATTTTGCAAAATACATACGGCTCTGAATGTGACAGACCCGTTGACTAAACTTCTCTCACGAGCAAAACATGATCACACCTTAGTACTCTTTAGGTGTTAATCACATAGCAATGTGAACTAGATTATTGACTCTAGTAAACCCTTTGGGTGCTGGTCACATGACGATGTGAACTATGGGTGTTAATCATATACATATATTAATATTGGTGATGAATCACATGGCGATGTGAACTAGATTATTGACTCTAGTGCAAGTGGGAGAATGAAGGAAATATGCCCTAGAGGTAATAATAAAGTTATTATTTATTTCCTTATTTCATGATAAATGTTTATTATTCATGCTAGAATTGTATTAACCGGAAACATAATACATGTGTGAATACATAGACAAACATAGTGTCACTAGTATGCCTCTACTTGACTAGCTCGTTAACCAAAGATGGTTAAGTTTCCTAACCATATACATGAGTTGTCATTTGATTAATGGGATCACATCATTAGGAGAATGATGTGATTGACTTGACCCATTCCGTTAGCTTAGCACTTGATCGTTTAGTATGTTGCTATTGCTTTCTTCATGACTTACACATGTTCCTATAACCATGAGATTATGCAACTCCCGTTTAACGGAGGAACACTTTGTGTGCTACCAAACTTCACAACGTAACTAGGTGATTATAAAGGTGCTCTACAGGTGTCTCTGAAGGTACTTGTTGGGTTGGCGTATTTCGAGATTAGGATTTGTCACTACGATTGTCGAAGAGGTATCTCTGGGCCCACTCGGTAATGCACATCACTATAAGCCTTGCAATCATTGTAACTAATGAGTTAGTTGCAGGATGATGTATTATGGAACGAGTAAAGAGACTTGCTGGTAACGAGATTGAACTAGGTATTGAGATATCGACGATCGAATCTCGGGCAAGTAACATACCGACGACAAAGGGAACAACGTATGTTGTTATGCGATTTGACCGATAAAGATCTTCGTAGAATATGTGGGAGCCAATATGAGCATCCAGGTTCCGCTATTGGTTATTGACCGGAGAAGTGTCTCGGTCATGTCTACATAGTTCTCGAACTCGTAGGGTCCGCACGCTTAAAGTTCTATGACAGTTATATTATGAGTTTATGTGTTTTGATGTACTGAAGGTAGTTCGGAGTCCCGGATGAGATCGGGGACATGACGAGGAGTCTCGAAATGGTTGAGACGTAAAGATCGATATATTGGACGACTATATTCGGACTTCGGAAAGGTTCCGAGTGATTCAGGTATTTTCCGGAGTACCGGAGAGTTACGGGAATTCGCCGGGGAGTATATGGGCCTTATTGGGCTTTAGGGGAAAGAGAGAGGGGATGCTCCACGCCCCCAAGGCTTAGTCTGAATTGGACTAGGGGAGGGGCGGTGCCCCCTCCTTCCTTCTCTTCTCTTTTCCCTTTCCTTCCCTCCTACTCCTACTACTTGGAAGGGCTCCTAGTTCTACTAGGAAAGAGGGAATCCTACTCCCAGTGGTAGTAGGACTCCCCTAGGGCGCGCCATAGAGAGCGCCGGCCCTCCCCTCCTCCACTCCTTTATATACAGGGAGAGGGGCACCCCTTGGAGACACAACAATTGATCATTGATCTCTTAGCCGTGTGCGGTGCCCCCCTCCACCATAGTCCTCCTCCATAATATCGTAGTAGTGCTTAGGCGAAGCCCTGCGTCGGTATAACATCATCATCGTCACCATGCCTTCATGCTGACAGAACTCTCCCTCGGCACTCGACTGGATCGGAGTTCGAGGGACGTCATCGAGCTGAACGTGTGCAAGAGCTCGGAGGTGCCATGCTTTCGGTGCTTGATCGGTCGGGTCGTGAATACGTACGACTACATCAACCGCGTTGTGCTAGTGCTTCCGCTTTCGGTCTACGAGGGTACGTGGACAACACTCTCCCCTCTCGTTCCTATGCATCACCATGATCTTGCGTGTGCGTAAGATTTTTTTTGAAATTACTATGTTCCCCATCATAGACGTGGTCAATCCTTGGGTGGTAGAGCACAAAACCTTTATTGAGAAGACGTACAATGACCGAGGCCAATAGAGGACGGACGGAGATATAATCAAAGAGCACAACTCATGTTTCACACGTTGGTTCAAGGAGAAGCTTCTGTCATACCCTTTACATGAGGATTCTTCCGTGGAAAAACAACTCATATTCGCCTTGTCACAGGACGCCAAGCACAACCTGATGACGTATGAGGCGTACGATATCAACAGCTACACATTCTACACCGAGAGAAAGGACATGAAGAGCGATGGTTATCAGAACTCCGTGGTAACGATGGAATCCTACACCGGTAACGACAAGAAAAGATACTACGGAAGGATCAAGGAGATCTGGGAGCTGAGCTACGCTGGAGAGAAGGTCCCAATGTTACATGTCAGATGGGCCAAGAGCGTCCTAAAAGAAGACCGGTATTTCACCCCCATGGTTATACCCGAAGCCAAATCCAAGACTGCGGGCGCAAACGTCACCGCGAAAAATGAGCCATGGGTACTGGCTTCCCAAGTGGACCAATGCTTCTTCATTACCGACCCGTCAAAGCCCAGTCGTGTTGTGATGAGGAGAGGCAAAAGGAAGATCATTGGAATGGATGGAGTCGCCAATGAGCAAGACTTCAACAAGTACGACGACCCGAAGGTGGAACATGACGACAACGACGAAGTGCCATACACCACAAGAAGAAGCAGGACCACCCAACCTAAAGGACGTCCGCTCAAGAGAAGAATTCCATTTGCGAAAAAGAAGGGCAAGAAGATTATGAAAAGATGGCTAGCTAAGATCGATTGTATTTAAATTGTAGTCTTCATTTCTCGATTATATTTCGACATATGGAAATGATATTTCTTCTGTTCTAGTCCTCATGAATATTTATTTATGTTTATTCTGGTATTGAATTTCTAACTCACAAAAAGTATTGAATTTGTAATATTTCTTGAACACATGAATATTTTTAAATTTCATGGGCACTTTTTGAATTCATGATTATTTTTTCAAATTTAATGGTATTTTTTCATATTCATAAATGTTTTCTAAAAGAATATTAGATGCAACTGAAAATCCAAAAAAATATTTTCAAATAACAAATTTGATGATATTTCTTTCATATTCATAAATATTTTCAAATAACAAATTTGATGATATTTTTTCACATTCATAAATGTTTTCAAATTTGATCGTCATTTTCTAAAAAAATATTAGATGCAACTAAAAATCCAAAAAAAAGTTACTAATGGCGCACCAGGAGAAGGTGCGCCATTTCTATCAAGGTATTTATGGCGCACCCCTAGGAGGTGCGCCATTGATATACCAATTTTTATTTATGCGCCAAATATAAAAATTATTAACAAACTCATGAATTTGTTAATATTCTTTGAACTCATGAATATTTTTAAACATTTTTCTAACTCACAAAAAGTAATAACTACTTATATCATAACATTTTAAAATTAATGGTCATTTTCTAAAAAATTAATACATGCAACTAAAAATCCAAAAAAAAGTTAGTAATGACGCACCCCTGGAGGTGCGCCATTGGTATAAGTATGTTTATGGCGCACCCCTAGGAGGTGCCATTGCTAACCCTCCCCTCCATCCACTTGCTACCCTCTCCCTCTGGCCTCTCTTCCTCCCTCACCACACAGCCACATGCCCTCCCCCGACCAACTGCGCCGCCGCCCCGACCCACTGCGCCGCCCTAGCTTCCCTCCACTCCTCAATCGCCCTCTCGGCCTCCCTTCCTCCTCCATATCCGCCTCCCTGAGCACGGCCGCCGCGCGTCACCGCGACCACCAACCACCCCATGCTCCATCGTCGTCGTCGTACCGTGACTACGCCAGGAGCAACACCATCATCATCTTCATCGCCTACGTCCACGGATTGGATCCGGGTCATCAAGGATCGAGCGCATCGACCTCTTCTTCCTCATCACCGACCACTGCTTATCGGCATCGATCCGCGCTGCCCTGACCACCCTCGGCCTCGCAGTCTCCTTCCCCAGCTCCGCGGTGAGCGTCTCCATCGATTCCCCCACTTTTCCCCTTGTTTAGTCGCCGTTTGTGCCACCCACCACTTCCCCGCGGGCTCGTGCTCACCGCGCCGGTACTGCACAACTGTAGTTGTAGCTGTACTGCATCACGGCGACAGCAAAGATTTGCTCAGTTACTGTGGCATCAGATGGTTTTGTAGCTCTCCTTTTCAGTGAAGATCAACACTTCAGGTTTTGGTCACTGATACATGGGTTTCTGTTTCATGTTAAGTCCATACTTAAGTGCTAATGTTAGTGGCAGTCAAGTGTTTGGTCAGAATGTATGATAGTGGTATCTTAGGTGTCGGAAGAAGCTCCGTTCCGTTAATTGGTATGCTACTGTAAGCCTGTAGTTTTCAGATGCCAGTAAACATGAAGCACTTTTGTTTTCAGTATTCATCTTCTGTGCATTATCTTATTGTCAAAGAACTGCGCCGAATTTTTGGCTTGGATGCATAAATAGGAGTATTTCCTCACTCATACATTTCAGAATGATCCACATTAGAGACGTAAACTTGTGTTATGTACATAGGTTACCTTGTGACCTTCTAGCTTACTGAACCTTACATTTACAAGAGTAGATATTCTTCTACTTGCAGTTATTTTTTCAGTGTTCAGCTATGACTTGGACACTTGAATGATGTTACTATTTATGCCTTGCTTGATAAGGGCATCATTGTCCTTGTATGCTTCATTATGTTAGCTGCACTGTCATCATCTCCACAACTGTTTCCCTCCTTCATGTTCCATAGTTAAAGGATCTGCCATGTCTAAAAGAACTGCATTTCACTTTTAAATGAAAGGATGCCAATAATTACAGAAATATTTCCGCATTGCGCCCGTATCTCACTCATGATGAACTGCCTATTCTGAGATTTCTTCTAGTTGTTGTTATGTTCAAATATGCATATACTGTTTCATAGATTCTCAAAAGGCTGTCCTATTGTTAGTATTTGAACACACTAATTACGACATCCAACTGATTTTGCTGCTAATTAAACACTATCATGTACCTTTCAAGTCCTACTGTTCCTCACGGGAAGAAAGCTATAGTTGATTTATACTTGTTGCTGTTACACCTCAGTTCCTCTTTGGCATGTTCTCTCTGCATTTACATGCCTCAACTGTAGTTGTACTGCACAATAAACTATTAGTCTTAGGATTAACACTCCTCATATGAGATGAGAGGATTTTTTTTGCTTTGGAGATGATGTACTCTCAGGCTTCTGTTTTCCCTCTTGAGCTAAAAGAAAAAATCAGCATTGTCCTGTGAGATTTCTTCTGCAAACTATGGACTCTATTAGTGTAAAATGAATGATTTCCTTATGATATGATAATGATTCCTCTTACATTCTAATTAACAAATTTAGCTAAGGACAAGCAGCATGATAAGGTTTAGCTATTATAGACTTTTATCATGCGAAGATAAACATTAGTCTATCAAAATAGTACTTATATCCCTTTTTCAGATCTTCATTGCATAAGCTCGCTAATTTTTTGTTCAGAGTATTCCTTTTTACATCCCTCCTTATAGTTATGACCTCCAAATATGTGCTTGATGTGATGGCTTACATACTCTACAGATTATCTTGAAATATGGAACTTAAAAATGCTACATGTCTCTGATCTGTTATATATATATTCTGCATCGCTAATCCATTAATCCAGATAAAATGCATAGTAGTTAGTTAATTTTGCTTGAAAACTTCTGACTAATGGAAATGTTGGTCCAATGGTTGTGTATGCATGATGTTTTACATATATAGCAGTCAGATGATGTGTGCCCACTGCTAATTATAGTACACAATACAAAACACTAGTATTTGTGGCAGCTGACTTGTGTGAGGAAAATGTCTTCAGAAGGAAAATGTGGCAGCTGACTTGTGTGAGAACTGAGCCCAGCAGATTGTGTTTCTGTCACTTTGTACATGCTATAAAAACTGTATTCGCCACTGCTGCTGTACTACTTGTGATGCTGCTGCTGCTGTACTACTTGTGATGCTGCTGCTGTACTACTTGGGAATTTTGTCAACTTGTGATGCTCTTGTGATCTTCTGAAGTGACCCCTTTCTCCTGAAATGTTGATTAATTTCCGTTTCAGTTGAGAATGGGGCACTCCTAGGTCAAGAAAATAAGCAAAGGTCATGCCCAATTTTCTTGACCTAGAAGGTGCCCGATTCTCAACAGAAACAAATTTTTTTCATGCTTTAGTGGTTGGTTTAGTTTAGTATTTTTTCACACACTCAGACACCCTTGCTTGCCATGTGTGTGAGAGAGAGATAGTGAGAGGAGACAAGAAGAAGGGGGTTAGGAAGATGCTGCCTGCTCATCAAAGCTAACCATCTCCCCCTTTTTACCCCTTTTCCTTTGTCTTTTGTGGGTTGCAAGGAAGCTATTGTCTTAGCTAGCTTAGCTTGTGCACAAATCCACTGCCACTGCCCTGATTAAATTATCTTAGACCTTGAGAACGTGGACTTGGACCTTAGCAACAACATAATAACATGTTCCATCCCAAAACACCTAGGCAATATCACAAACATCTCTCAATTGTTCCTTGACAATAACCAACTTTTTGGCGACATTCCTCGAGAATTAGGTTATTTGGTCAACTTAGAGATCTTGTTCCTTGACAATAACCAACTTTTTGACCAAACTTTTTTCCTATTTAGAGCGAACATGGCCCACAACGATGAGGCCGGCGGTTCGGGCAAGGCATTCTGGGAGCTGTCCCAGGAGATGGAGGAAGAACCTCACCGAGGACGCCGCGGAAGACACCGATCCCGACTACACAACCCCTAGTGGCGACGGGGATGACACCACTGATGGTGCCGCCGAGGATGCCACCACTGATGATGGCAGCGCACACATAGATGGCAGCCAACCGAAGAGGCAACGGAAGGACCGGTGCCCGAATGTGCTCGGCACCGTCAAGCAGGAATTTACTGAAGTGTCCTCTAGTGGGCATCCAATGGCGCCCAAAGAATTAGTCAGTGGGTACTCGGGACAACTCGGGTGCATTCTCCGGAGCGCCGTCTCGATCAACACCGAGAACCTAAGGCATCGTGACCGAGGTAATTTGCGCAACCTCCTCTTCACGAAGCTGCACGAACAATACAAGTTCCGCGGTGACTTCGCAAACACACACCTCTTAGGGAATAAAGTTAACAGTGCCGCCCTCACGAAGATAAGCACGACCCTGGCTACTTGGAGAGCCGCGGTGAGGAGAAGGATTCTAAGAGGTGATAGTTATGAGAAGATCAAGGAGACAAATCCTTCGATCAATGAAGCTGACTACCGGGAGTTCAAGATCAAGTGCGAGAGCAACGCAACCGCGGAATCAAGTCAGTGGGGGAAAGATATGCGGGACTTGAACTTAGGGGTCCACAAACTCGGTCCCGGCGGTTACAAAGTGGTGGAACCTATATGTGACAAGGGGGACATGGAGCGTGCCGAGCAAGGCCTACCGCCCCTCTTCGATAAATACCGTGACAAGTAGACCAGGAACTATGTCAAGGCCCGGTACAAGGTGGACCCGGTAACAAAGGAGCTTACCACAGATCCGAAGACCAAGGCGCTTGAGCTTGTTCTGGTAAGGAATACGCCCCCGCGTAATTAGCTCCATATGGTTGCATTCTAATTAATGAAGCCAAATTTCTAAATGGTTCACGTTCCTTCCGCAGGACACTGAAAGCAGTAGCACGGGGTCGTCTCAGAGCTCCCCTTGGGACACCACTTTAAATAGAGCATTGAACGTAATGAAACACAAGGATAAGTTTAGTAAGCCGTCATCAGCTGGTCGTGTGGCCGGCAAAGGCTTGTCCACGAAATGGTCGGAATACTATAACGCTGCGCGAAAGGAGAGAAAGACCAGCTCGGAAAGCTAGTTGCGCGAGGTTCAAGAACTCAAGGAACAAGTGACGCGGATTCTGGAGATGGTCCAAGAGCAAGTGCGAGACCAACTGGGAGCGATGATTACCGCCATTGTGCCTACCTTGATTGAGGGGCTGCAGGCGTGGATTGCGGGCAGCCAACAGGGGCCGCCCCCGATTCCCAGCTTCACAGCTAGCAACTCGCACAACGCGCCGACAGCGCCATTGGTGTCTCCAGCGGAGGCGGTATTGGTGTCTCCGGCGCCGGCGCGGGCATTGGAGCTTAATGCACCCGGGTTTGGGAAGAATACGCCGACCGACACCTCGGCAGCAAGCGACCCCTCCATCACTTGCACGCCCGCCGTTGGCGGTGCCTCGACATTAGCTGAGCTCGACACCATCACGGTAACTAAGCCTCTCGGCCGATGACTTCATCTCCTTGCCTTTGACCGCGCATCCCTGATGCCCTACATGTTTTCGCAAGGCGCCCCGATGTTCCATGCACTCTCCTGCACTTCGTGGGCGGCGAGTTGATCGATGTCGCCAAGGCCAGAATCGTTCAACCGGGCAACCTCGTGTTCAACAGTAATCCGATGCCACCCACCGTGTATAGGGTTCAACTGGTTCGGGTGCTGCCGGGCCGCGACGACTTGTTACTTCCATTTCGACCCGCTGGGGCCGAAGAAGATGATGTGATGACCCTCAGCGCCTTCTTAAGCTGGCCCCTGCTTTGGCTGAAGAGACAGATTCGGTTGGGGGACGGGGGACACCACCCCATAGACAACACCGCCAGTCGTGCCGGCGCCAAGCCATGGCAAGACCGCCGCAATGCTACCGGGCATGCCGGACATGCATATAGCACAGGATCTGGACATGCATATGGCATAGGATTCGGACAATGATGACGACGATGACGATACATTTACCAATGTCGATAAGTACTTGAACGAACATGGGTACGGTGACAAATTCTTGGGGCCTCCTTCTCAAGAACCCAACCCTGCAAAAGACGATCGTGATCTAGCTGGTACCGCGGAGAAACCCAATTGCAACAGGCGTCGTCTGGTGTTCAATTCTCAGGAGACGCCTCCAGCTGATGCCTTCACCAAGCCTCAGATAGCCAAGGTGCGAAATATTATCAGCCCCAACACACTCAAGAAGGTGGTCTCTGAGCAGAACTCAATCCCATTACAGCAGCAGAAGAAGAAGGGACGGAAAAGAAAGAATAACAAGGGTGTGAGCCAGCCGACACCGAGTACGATCCGTGCTCAGGACGGGCCACCTTCACCTAAGGATATCTCGAGGAGGGTGCATGTGGCGGGTAGGCCGATGCTACCGACTAATCTGCTCAATGCTGCAACCAGTGCTATGCAGAGTCTGCATGACCGTGTTCTTTCTTTGGAGAAGCGGCGTCTCTCCGAGAATGATGTGGCATACCCAATTTTCGTGGCCAAGGTGCCAGAGGGCAAGGGCTTTGCCGATAGCACCATCGGGGGTATGATCGTCCTACGGTTTGATGACATCTTCGCTATGTTTAACCTTCATCTGCTGCACTACACCTTCATTCAGCTATTTTTGCTCAGTATGGAGATGTGGATCATTAGAGACAAGACCCCGGACATTGTGATAGTCGACCCCTTCTACATGCGTGCCAAGATCTTGGGCAGCGCTGGGGACCGGCAAGTCGTGAGTTCATACCTCGAAGGCATCATTTTGGCAAACCCAGATAAGGATAACTTCCTCGTGCCTTACTTTTCTGAGTAATTCATCCCCTCACCGCCCCGTAACATATGATTTCTTAGATTTCAATCGTTCTTTTTTTTCTAACATTCCGTGTTTTGTGCAGTGACACACATTGCACACTCATCCTCTTAAGCCCGAAATATTCCATGGGCCACGTATTTCAACTCGGACCGTCAGCCGAAGAAAGACTACACAAATATCAAGAAAGTTCTTGATGAAGCTCTTCCCGGCTACGCCAGATCTAGAGGCACCTTCAGCAGGCCAATTCGTAGGTATAGCAAGCACGTGTTCACCCACAATACGATGTTCCCCTGCGTCAAGCAGATGCCTGGCGGTTAGAAGAATGCCTACTACGCCCTCCATCACATGTGGGCAATCGTACGGGACCATAATCACCTTCTGCTACCAAATAATCTCAAAGATTGGGCCGCACGCTTGTCGGCAATCTAGGTCGCGGACATTAGACAAGAATTCTTTCGCATCCAGTTGGAGTTTGTGGAAATCATCCATCAAGATGTCCTTTGTACCTCGGGGTAGTTCTACCTCAGATATCAACCGTCCAATAGTGAGATAGAAACAACGCTACAAATGCAGGCTGAAAACGACCGCGATTTCATGACCATCACGATAGACGGCGGCTTCATCCACACTCCGGTACCTGAGTCGAGTCGAAAGTAGTGATGCTATGTAGTTCTGAAATATCGATTAGGTCATGTTGTAATTAAACTTTAATGAACTTGTATGTCTCTTTAGTTTGGACAGTCATTCAACTTATGTGTAATCGATGCTATTTATTAGTAGGACCATGAATCGTGCTATTAATGTGTTGCTTTTCTCTTCCGATCCTTTTGTTGCATACTTATATATTGCTTATGTATTGTCTGTGAATTGCTACTAAGTTTTGTTTGTCTAGTGCATAGAGATGCCGTAGTATGTCGTGTACAAGGGTAAGGTTCCCGGAGTCTACGATGCCTAGGAGTGTCGGAGACAGGTTCACCGTATCAGCGGTAACAGTTACAAAGGGTACACCACTAGGGCGGAGGCGGAAGCTAGATACACGCGCTATCTAGCGGGAGAGAGGAGGGGGCGTTGGAGGAACCGAATGAAGACCAGTTTCATCACGATGATGCTCATCATGATGACCGCAGCTCTCTTCTATGTGATGGTAGTTGAGATGATCGATATCGACTTGTAATGTGAAGACAAACTCGCGACTCGCGGTCTCGAGACTTGTAATGTTCTAACTTTGTTCGGTATTTAGAATTCGGAGACTAATTTGATGAATTGTATTCAGAGACTAATCTTCTATTGTATTCGATAAATCTGTTGTTTATATGTTGTGCTGTCTATATTCTGTGGAGTAATGTATTTTGTAACCTGTGCAAATATCAGAAAAGAAAAATAATAATTCCTAATATTCATAGTAGTGGCGCACCGTATTGCACTTTAGTGGCGCACTGGAATAAACACACCAGTGGCGCATTATATGAAAGTGCGCCATTAGTAACCCAGAGCACAAGGTAAATATGGCCCCCTGGAAGGCATAGTAATGGCGCACTTGTGGACATAGTAATGGCGCACTGTGTGGTGCGCCACTATTATCTAGGATACTAGTGGCGCATCAGAGGTGCGCCATTACTATTTGTTACTAGTGGCATGTTAATAGTGGCACACCTATAGTGCGCCATTAATATCAAAAATAGGTGCGCCACTAACAACCCTTTTTCTAGTAGTGTAGGGATGAAACTAGAGTTTCAACATGTATGGATATTGTTCATTCCATTTTCTAAATCATATTTTGAAGGAAATATGCCCTAGAGGAAATAATAAAGTTATTATTTATTTCCTTAATTCATGATAAATCATTATTGTTCATGCTAGAATTGTATTAACCAGAAACTTAGTACATGTCTGAATACATAGACAAAACCTGTAGTCCCTAGTATGCCTCTACTTGACTAGCTTGTTAATCGAAGATGGTTATGTTTCCTAACAATAGACATGTGTTGTCATTTGATAAACGAGATCACATCATTAGGAGAATGATGTGATGGACATGACCCATCCGTTAGCTTAGCATTATAATCGTGTTAGTTTCATTGCTACCGCTTTCTTCATGACTTATACAAGTTCCTCAGACTATGAGATTATGCAACTCCCGAATGCCAGAGGAACACTTTATGTGCTACCAAACGTCACAACGTAAATGGGTGATTATAAAGGTGCTCTACAGGTGTCTCCGGAGGTGTTTGTTAGGTTGGCATAGATCGAGATTAGGATTTGTCACTCCGTGTTTCGGAGAGGTATCTCTGGGCCCTCTCGGTAATGCACATCACTATAAGCCTTGCAAGCAATGTGACTAATTAGTTAGTTACGGGATGATGCATTACAGAATGAGTAAAGAGACTTGCCGGTAATGAGATTGAACAAGGTATTGAGATACCGATGATCGAATCTCGGGCAAGTAACATACCGATGACAAAGGGAACAACGTATGTTGTTATGCGGTTTGACCGATAAAGATCTTCGTAGAATATGTAGGAACCAATATGAGCATCCAGGTTCCGCTATTTGTTATTGACCGGAGATGAGTCTCGGTCATGTCTACATAGTTCTCGAACCCGTAGGGTCCGCACGCTTAACGTTCGGTGACGATCAGTATTATGAGTTTATGTGTTTTGATGTACCGAAGGTAGTTCGGAGTCCCGAATATGATCACGGACATGACGAGGAGTCTCAAAATGGTCGAGACATAAAGATCGATATATTGAAATATTATGTTTGGACATCGGAATGGTTCCGTGTGAGTTCAGGCATTTACTAGAGTACTGGGGGGTTACCGGAACCCCCCGGGGAGTGTATGGGCCTTATTGGGCCTTAGTGGGAGAGAGGAGGAGGCGGCCAGGTGGACGGCATGCCCCCTCAAGCCCAATCCGAATTGGGTGGGGGGTCGGCCCCCCTTTCCTTCCCTCTCTCTCCCCTTTCCTTCCTCTCCTACTCCAACTAGGGAAGGGGGAATCCTACTCCCACCGGGAGTAGGACTCCCCCCTTGGGCGCGCCATGAGAGGGCTGGCCCATCCCCTCCTCCACTCCTTTATATACGGGGGAGGGGGCACCCCATAGACACACAAGTTGATCTTTTATCCGTGTGTGGTGCCCCCCTCCACAGTTACTGTGAGGACCGGATTTTCAGGATGTTAATTTCCCAGAAAATGGCCCTTATGCTCACCAGCCCCAGGATTACTGTTAGCTGGCAAGACACGACTTGATACAAAACTCCAAGCAAGTACATGATATGTAGTACAAGACCATTTTGGCCTATGAGTACAACACAAGGTTTCTAGTGGTTGGTGGCGGAAGCGGTTTGTGGATCATCTGTGTCTATGGGACTCCATTTCCCACGGGAACAGCTGACCAGGGTAACTCCTATCTTCGCGAGGCTGCTATCTCCATTGACTAGGTTCCGGGGTTGTCATCTCGTTGCTCCTCTCCGCGTAAGAAATCTGGCCAAGACAATAGCCAGGGACAAGCCAGTGAGTACTTTGAATGTACTCGCAAACATTATGAACACAGGCATAATATAATAAACAATAATCATGCTCTGAAATATTCTATGATCACAACGTCAGTCCCAAAAATATAATCCATGATGCACGCAGAAAAGTTATTCACGCAACACATGACTAATGCAAGAAGAGAGTAGAATAGAATGCCTCAGTCGGGCGTCTGAGCGACATCACAGAAAGGGCTCATAAGTGAAATAAATAACAAACGTGCCGCAGTCGGGCGTCTGTGCGATGCCACATAAATGGCTTATAGTAAATAAATGGCAAACATGCCACAGTCGGGCGTCTATGCGACACCACATAAAGGGCTTATAGTAAATAAATAACAAACATGCCACAGTCGGACGTCTATGCGACACCACATAAAAGGCTTATAATAAATAAATAACAAACATGCCACAGTCGGGCGTCTATGCGACACCACATAAAGGGCTTATAATAAATAAATAACAAACATGCCACAGTCGGGCGTCTATGCGACACCACATAAAGGGCTTATAATAAATAAATAACAAACATGCCACAGTCGGGCGTCTATGCGACACCACATAAAGGGCTTATAACGGAATAGTCACAGTGAATATCCCGGAGGTAGAACCGTCCCAGAGATACTCAATAAATCAAATAATGAACATCGTCAGTCCATAAAAATAATAATCACAATCATCATATTTCACTGGTCTAAATCAAAGTTCAGACTTAGTTGTTTTTCCTCCGAAGACCGACACTAAGACCGACACTTGACCCAACCCAGACTGTAGTCCTTAACCACAGACACGGCTACTCGAATAGGTTTAATCTCTGCAGAGGGTGTACTCTTTACCCACGAGTAACGGATTCCATTAGTCCATCCGGACTAATTCCGATTACGGTCTTTCAGTTGAAAAACACACCCAACCGCACACACCAGCTTGACTCATCGGTGTCTGGAATCACCCACGACACTCGTTAAGCAAAACTCTAAGTGGGGAGGCTACAACCTTGATTAGCATGGGATCATAAAATTTATACCGCGCGCAAACTAGGGAAGCTACCCCCTCGGCTACAACCGAAACACCCATGCCCCCTGACCGGATGACTGGCTTTAATCCATGGCCATGGTACCCTCATCTCGGCCCCTCTGTATGGTGTGTGCTAGAAAGGGGTTGAAAAATTACTGAACCGTACCCTACCTGTGGCAGGGACAAGTGGTAGCACGAAACAAGTGTGGGGGTTAACTGGAACAAGACTCGATCTATGGTCGACTCAGGAGGTTAATGTGTACTGCAAGATTAGCATAACAAATACGTTTTCAACCAATAGTCATAACCACCACTCATCATGTCTCACTATGCCGTACCGGACACAATTGTCTCAACGACCGGAAACAAGCTCGTGTCTACCCAAGACAAAGGCTTTCCCGGGTTCCTTCCGGTATGCACGAGAGGCATGTGATGGTGACTACCATCTCAACATATCAAACTCCAACAGCATGAATCATCAATAAGCACTCGTGAGTTTGCACTTATCATCACAGGAAAATAATGAAAAAACTCTGAGACGAGAGGTGTTGTAACCGTATCAACCAACGCACGACAATATTATGCCAGGGTTCAGAATGCTTGCCTTCAAGTTGTGGATAGGCAGGGTGCATTCCAAAACTTTGAAAGTTTTCTTCTCTCTCCAAATATCCTATTTAAAAGTATTTTTGAATCAATATATAGTTTCAAAAGTAGTAGCAAAAAGTTGTCTGAATTTTTTTGAAATAAATCTTAAAATAAACTAGGATGAAATTGAGAGAGGTAGGAAAAAGAATCAACTCATTTGGAGTTATATTTAAAAAGTTATAGGCAGTCAAAGTTTTGGTCAAAAATCTGTTTTTTTTAATAAAATAGAAAAAGAAAAACCGTTTCGATTACTGACCACGTCAAAGGCGTATTTTGGTTTTACGCCTCCACTTATCCAGCGTGGACGGCGCGTCTGTCACTGACAGTGGGTCCAGCGGGCCCACTGGTCAGGTTTGACTAGTCCTCTCCCTCCTCTTCCTCTGCCCCGAGCGGAGGCGGGACTCCGGCGACGCTCGCCGGCGAACGGCGGCCCCGTTCGAGACACCGAGGGTGGGGATGGATCCGCGGGTCCAGGGCGGTCCTCCTGGTGGTCGCCAATTAGGTGGGGACGGAGGGAGTCACCGGCGGCGGGCTTCGCGACGGCCTGTGGCTTCGGCGGTTTTGGGCGTTTGAACTACGGTGGCTCCTGGTCGTGTTTGAGTAGCTGGGCGGCTCCGCAAGACGAAGGGGAGTCGAGTGGTGGTGTTGGCTGGACGGGGGAGGGCCTGGTTGCAACGAAACGGACCGGAGGGCGGCGGTGGCCAAGCTGACCGGATACGGGGAAGACGGCCTCTCCTGGTCGATTTCGAACTAGGGGAGTGCTTGTGGAGTGGCTTGAGGCTGCCTGAGGTCTAAGAGGAGCTCAGGGTCACCCTTCTATAGAGTAGCTAGGTTGGTTCCGCCATCGCCGAGGATAAGTTCGCCGGCCGACCGTTTCTGCTGTGGCAGGGCATCGTGGCACCGACGAGCGCTTGCGGAGGAGCGAGGGGATAAGCTCGGACTGCTCCAGGGGCAGCTGGCGCACGGCTGTGGCTCGGGCGGCGCCGATCGTGGCAGGAGCTCACTTCTGACGGTGGCGCTGCAGGGCACCAGGGACAGCTTGGCTTGTTCTGGTGAGCGGTCGAGGGTGGGGCGCGGCTCTGCAGGGCGAGCAAAAGCCAGGGGCGTGACGCGGTGGCTCGGTGCACGCGCGTGCAAAACATGCGCTCTGGGCGCGCCCAGAGCACGCACACGACGTGTTCGACAGAATGCCAATGTGGTCTAGAGCGCTCGGGTGAGGCTGGCAACTAACAGGACCAGGCTAGGGTTTGTAAGAAAGCTAATGGACATGGGGTTTAGGCCAGGAGACCAAGCTTGCAATGTTAACTAAAAACCATGCCAAAACTGGCCATGCACACAAGGTGTTTGGCAGAATGCCAAAGGCACCTAGGCATTTCTTGGAGTGGTCATAATCTCCAGATTGGGGTCTCTTTACGTGTAGGATATGGTGGCCAGGTTAGTTTGTCAAGGGATGAAACTTGTTAGTGCAAAAATTTGAGAAAAACAGTTTTTGGCAGAAACTAAAAGCTGTCATTTCATGGACCAAAAATAATCCAATGGGTTCATGCTCTTGGACTTAAGGGTTTTGTAAGAAGGACTACAAGTAGGAAAAAGAACCATGGATGAAAGAGCAAGTAAAGATATGGTTGCAGTACAAATCTTCAAGTTGGACCAGAATGAAAAAGAGGTTGATTCACTCAAAATTTGAAGGACATAACTAGGTTTTTGAGTAAATATGGATAATATACTCCTACTGACCTCCCCTAATTTTTGTGGAAGTTTTAAAGAAATATTTAAATGGGTTGCAGTACAAAATTGCTCATTGGACCAGATTTGAAAATTAGGTGTAGAGCTCAAAATCTCCATTGAACAGAAGATGTTTTTGCATAAAAGTGATTTAGAGACATCAGATGTGATCCCCAAATTTTGGTGAAAAATTTAGATGCATTTATCAAATGGTTGCAGTATAAAAGAGGCTCCAAAACTTATGAAAACTCATTTAAAAAGAATAAAGCTCAGGAAATCAATTATGCAAATAAAACCATTGATTAAGAATTGTTTTGTTGAGAGGGTATAGAAGTCCAATAATATTCTTGGAAAGTTTCCACTTGGGGTAAAACTCCTCAATTTTATAGAGAGGTGGTTCTGAAATCAACAGAAAATCCATAAAGAAAAATTTTAAACTCCCGGCAAAGTTTCAAAACATGGTTAAATTTTTGGGGTGTTACAACACTACCCCCCTTAAAAGAAAATCTCGTCCTCGAGATTTGCTAAGGGTTTTTAAAAAAAATACTCCTACCATCACAAAAACAACCATCCTGCCCCTGCAATTAAAACGTAGCTACAGTGAGAGGGCAATAAGTGGTGTAAAGCTACAGTGTGGCACACTGGCGTTGCGTGGAAAAATCTACGGTCAGTTTTCACTATCGGTTATAGTAGATTTAGAATAAACTTCTAAATTACTGAAAATATACGCTGGTCGTACCCGAGAGCACAGTGCTCTCTGTGGCTGATAGGTGGACCCGGGGTCCACTGTCGGTCTCTTCCTCTACCTCTGGCTCTCTCTTCTTCCTCTCTCCCGCGCGCTTTCCCGCGCTATCTCCATAGGCGATGTCTAGCTTGTAGGGTATCTAGGCCGTACTGCGGTAGTGCGCGGCGTGCTAGCTGCCGGTGCAGCGTGCACTCACCTCGCGGGCCAGTGCGCTGTCGGCACTGCTCACGGATTTGCCTCCGAACACCGGCGATCGAGCGACGAGCGGCGCTGGTGGTCTTTGCCCACCGTACACCGATCTCGAGCTATAAAACAACCGAGGTGCTCCTTCTTCTTCCTCCATCTGACCTCGCTTCTCCTTCTCCTCCCTTCTCCTCCATTTCTGTCTGCAGGAGCTCGAGACGAGGCTCTAATGGCGGAGGCGATGCCGGACTGGTACGTGATCCTGTTATGCGGAGGGTTGGCGACATTGGTGGGGCTCTCCGTGCTCTTGTGCATGATGATCCTCGATGATCGTCGTGATGCGGCCGCTCGAGTGTTAGTTCTCCGCGGTGGCGGTGATCACGAAGATTAGGCGTGTGTCAGGCGTTAACTGCTGTCGGGGTGCCGGAGGTAAGCTGTACCCGAGCAATTACTCACAAATTTCTCCCTCTGAGACTGTGGGGTGTTAGGGAGGCAATTAGTTTGGTGAAAAATGTGCACGAGGCTTTGCCCTAGGTCGAGTGGTCGTGAGTCTGCTGTAATGGTGCTGTGTGAAATAAAAAACTATGTCGTGAATAAACGTATGCTGCAACAACTCCGAGAAAATCTCACTTCAGGAAATTTACTGAGGGTGAAAACAGTTAAATAAATTTTTTACCGAAGTAAAAATCACTCATAATAATGGAAACTAATGATTTAATTCATTGCATAAATTTGGGATACCACACACAAGTTGCAATACATAAATAAATGCAGGGACCATAACACAACAATGACATCTACAATGATAAGGGTAGTTGGACAGGGTCTTGAGAAAAAGTCTCTCGAATCGGGGCACATTCTTCTTCTATCGGGGTGAGTGGATTGACCAGTTGATGAATGTGCCTCTCCTGGTTGGGCCTCAGTGGTCTGCCGATGGCGATCTGAGGATTCAAATCAGCGAGGTTCTGGAGATAGCCCATTACTCGCTGAGTCAAACGTTCTTGAGCGATGACATACTGGGCCAGATTGGCCAGTACTGGGTCTCTCTCGATTCGTTCATCGTGAAAAAATGTTACTTCTCCAGGTGCTGCACGACTCGGGAAATAATAATACCCTCATTCGCTGGCATAGGGTACCGCGAATCGAAGGCGGGTAAGTGCCTCATACGCAGCAGCTTCTATGGCCATATGCGGAGTCGGCATAGATTTCCCCACGAAGGAAGCTTCTGTGGGGTCTTGGTTTGGGTTTGCAGGAGGGACATGCACCACTGCCCAATATTTCGAGGTGGATGGGGTGATCCTCGATTTGACCAACTCATACTGGGGTGGATGGGTAGCACTCATGGTACTGCAGGTAAAGTCCCACAAAACTTTAACAAAGCTACCTGGAGTTGTATCTGGGGTTCTCAGATAAATACTAGGGATCGGCATGGCAATGGAAATGGTTGTGCGAGAGGTGCTCAGGGTGAGGGGTACTTGGCAAGATCATGGGGTAGCCTCTTATATAGCATTGGGGCTAGGTTATTTACCACGGTGAAAGGTAACTAGTCGATCGAGTCTGCTCCATGGGGTCGGGGTCAATGCTATAGTTACACATATCTCGTCAAAGTGACGTATCACTGTGGAAGTCGTCGGCGTGATTTAGGTAGCTGTGTCTAGAAAGAATGCAACCGCATGCTAACATATTTAATGCAAGGCTACTATTTAAAACAGAGGCACACAAGCAAGCTTTGATTATTCAAGTCGATGCAAGATTACATAATCACAGGACATGGACATACTGAGACTCGGTACTACTCGAGTGACTTAGTCTACCTCGTTTATATCTAAATGAGCCTGCCTTGTGGACGTCGAGGCTTCTCCACGGGTTTCGCCATCGGAATTAGCTGGAGGGGGTTGAGGGGCTGCCGGGTCGGGGTAACGATGATGACCATCCCGGGGATTGTTGGCCACAATCCCGCTGGAGCGTGTTCCCAAAATGCGACGAAGCACTTCTGGGGACACCAAAGTATTGTGGTCGATGGCTGGGGCAGTCCTCAAGGTCTCGATCGGGTGTCCAAACAGCACGACTGGGTTGTCGGTGTCAGGCTCATCTCCTCCTCTTGCCGGGGCTCGACGAACCAGCTCTCCACGAGCTGCGATCAGATCAAGGGTGATTTGATCGAATAGTTCCTCTAGTGCACCTACATAGCGCACCAGATGCAATAATGCAGGATCCGTCTCGTGATCTCCGTTGACAACCTGGGGTGGCCTACCATACCCGTTACGGCTGGGGTAGTAGTAGAACGAGCGACAGTTAACTCTGGGCGACAAGTACCGGAGTTGAACTATAGCCTCTCGAGCAGCCAGTTGAATGGCTTGTGGCTCAAAGGAAGTTGTCCTTCCGGTGAACCTGTAGGGGCGTTCTGGCGATAGACCCCTACCATAGATGTGTACAGTGGCCCAGAATTGACGACACTCACCGCTCATGGGTCCTTGGTACACAACATATTCTGGAGGCTCCTCTAATGCAAAAGCACGGCGGGTGAGGTTTGCTAGCATGGTCACAAAACCTCCAAGGTTGTTTGCGGTGGTTTCATTGTGCACAACAGGGCCAGGCATTATGGCTTGGTTTGGGGAAGGAGGCTGCGTTGTGTTGTGTTGAGGTTAGCGCGCCCTTCTTATAGAAAAATAGGGCGGAGTCTTCCTTTGCACGCTTGCGAATGAGACAATTTTTTGTGTCGGTCACTGGCGCGTGATCGACAGGCTAGGCTGATAGGTTGGGCACCGACTGCCAAAAGGTGTCGGGTCACTGTGGGGCTATCTTACGCGAGAAGCTTGGCTAGGGTTAGGTTAAGGTCTCGTGGTTTGGTTAACCTAGGTTTATTGACCTGGCTAAGATATGATTAGCCAATGGTCAGCCTGGCTCTGATACCAAGTCTGTCAGGACCGGATTTTCGGGATGTTAATTTCCCAGAAAATGGCCCTTATGCTCACCAGCCCCAGGATTACTGTTAGCTGGCAAGACACAACTTGATACAAAACTCCAAGCAAGTACATGATATGTAGTACAAGACCATTTTGGCCTATGATTACAACACAAGGTTTCTAGTGGTTGGTGGCGGAAGCGGTTTGTGGATAATCAGTGTCTATGGGACTCCATTTCCCACGGGAACAGCTGACCAGGGTAACTCCTATCTTCGCGAGGCTGCTATCTCCATTGACTAGGTTCCGGGGTTGTCGTCTCGTTGCTCCTCTCCGCGTAAGAAATCTGGCCAAGACAATAGCCAGGGACAAGCCAGTGAGTACTTTGAATGTACTCGCAAACATTATGAACACAGGCATAATATAATAAACAATAATCATGCTCTGAAATATTCTATGATCACAACGTCAGTCCCAAAAATATAATCCATGATGCACGCAGAAAAGTTATTCACGCAACACATGACTAATGCAAGAAGAGAGTCGGGCGTCTATGCGACACCACATAAAGGGCTTATAATAAATAAATAACAAACATGCCATAGTTGGGCGTCTATGCGACACCACATAAAGGGCTTATATAAATAAATAACAAACATGCCACAGTCGGGTGTCTATGCGACACCACATAAAGGGCTTATAATAAATAAATAACAAACATGCCACAGTCGGGCGTCTATGCGACACCACATAAAGGGCTTATAACGGAATAGTCACAGTGAATATCCCGGAGGTAGAACCGTCCCAGAGATACTCAATAAATCAAATAATGAACATCGTAAGTCCATAATAATAATAATCACAATCATCATATTTCACTGGTCTAAATCAAAGTTCAGACTTAGTTGTTTTTCCTCCGAAGACCGACACTAAGACCGACACTTGACCCAACCCAGACTGTAGTCCTTAACCACGGACACGGCTACTCGAATAGGTTTAATCTCTGCAGAGGGTGTACTCTTTACCCACGAGTAACGGATTCCGTTAGTCCATCCGGACTAATTCCGCTTACGGTCTTTCAGTTGAAAAACACACCCAACCGCACACACCAGCTTGACTCATCGGTGTCTGGAATCACCCATGACACACGTTAAGCAAAACTCTAAGTGGGGAGGCTACAACCTCGATTAGCATGGGATCAAAAAATTTATACCGCGCGCAAACTGGGGAAGCTACCCCCTCTCCTACAACCGAAACACCCATGCCCCCTGACCGGATGACTGGCTTTAATCCATGGCCATGGTACCCTCATCCCGGCCCCTCTGTACGGTGTGTGCTAGAAAGGGGTTGACAAATTACTGAACCGTACCCTACCTGTGGCAGGGACAAGTGGTAGCACGAAACAAGTGTGGGGGTTACTAGAACAAGACTCGATCTATGGTTGACTCAGGAGGTTAATGTGTTACCTGCAAGATTAGCATAACAAATACGATTTCAACCAACAGTCATAACCACCACTCATCATGTCTCATTATGCCGTACCGGACACAATCGTCTCAACGACCAGAAACAAGCTCGTGTCTACCCAAGACAAAGGCTTTCCCGGGTTCCTTCCGGTATGCACGAGAGGCATGTGATGGTGACTACCATCTCAACATATCAAACTCCAACAGCATGAATCATCAATATGCACTCGTGAGTTTGCACTTATCATCACAGGAAAATAACGAAAAAACTCCGAGACGAGAGGTGTTGTAACCGTATCAACCAACGCACGGCAATATTATGCCAGGGTTTAGAATGCTTGCCTTCAAGTTGTGGGTAGGCAGGGTGCATTCCAAAACTTTGAAAGTTTTCTTCTCTCTCCAAATATCCTATTTAAAAATATTTTTGAATCAATATATAGTTTCAAAAACAGTACCAAAAAGTTGTCTGAATTTTTTTGAAATAAATCTTAAAATAAACTAGGATGAAATTGAGAGAGGTAGGAAAAAGAATCAACTCATTTGGAGTTATATTTAAAAAGCTATAGGCAGTCAAAGTTTTGGTGAAAAATCTAATTTTTATAAATAAAACAGAAAAAGAAAAAACGTTTCGATTACTGACCACGTCGAAGGCGTATTTTGGTTTTATGCCTCCACTTATCCAGCGTGTACGGTGCATGTGTCACTGACAGTGGGTCCAGCGGGCCCACTAGTCAGGTTTGACTAGTCCTCTCCCTCCTCTTCCTCTGCCCCGAGTGAAGGCGGGACTCTGGCGACGCTCGCCGGCGAACGGCGGCACCGTTCGAGACACCGAGGGTGGGGATGGATCCGCGGGTCCAGGGCAGTCCTCCCGGTGGTCGCCAGTTAGGTGGGGACGGAGGGAGTCGCCGGCGGCGGGCTTCGTGGCGGTCGATGGCTTCGGGAGTTTTGGGCGTTTGAACTACGGTGGCTCCCGGTCGTGTTTGAGCAGTTGGGCGGCTCCGCAAGACGAAGGGGAGTCGGGTGGTGGTGTTGGCTGGACGGGGGAGGGCCTGGTTGCGACGAAACGGACCGGAGGGCGGCGGTGGCCGAGCTGGCCAGAGACGGGGAAGACGGCCTCTCCTGGTCGATTACGAGCTAGGGGAGTGCTTGTGGAGTGGCTTGAGGCTGAATGAGGTCTAGGAGGAGCTCGGGGTCACCCTTTTATAGAGTAGCTAGGTCGGTTCCGCCATTGCCGAGGATAAGTTCGCCGGCCGACCGTTTCTGCTGCGGTAGGGCATCATGGCACCGACGAGCGCTTGCGGACGAGCGAGGGGATAAGCTCGGACTGCTCCAGGGGCAGCTGGCGTGCGGCTGCGGCTCGGGCGGCGCCGACCGTGGCAGGAGCTCACTGCGGACGCCGGCGTGCTGCCAAGGGGCTCTAACAGCGGCGCTGCAGGGCACCAGGGACAGCTTGGCTCGTTCTGGTGAGCGGTCAAGGGTGGGGCGTGGCTTTGTAGGGTGAGCAAAAGTCAGGGGCACGACACGGTGGCTCGGTGCACGCGCGTGCAAAACATGCCCAGAGCACACACGCGACGTGTTCGACAGAATGCCAATGTGGTCTAGAGCGCTCGGGTGAGGCTGGCAACTAACAGGACCAGGCTAGGGTTTGCAAGAAAGCTAATGGACATGGGGTTTAGCCCAGGAGACCAAGCTTGCAATGTTAACTAAAAACCATGCCAAAACTGGCCATGCACACAAGGTGTTTGGCAAAATGCCGGCACCTAGGCATTTCTTGGAGTGGTCATAATCTCCAGATTTTGGTCTCTTTAGGTGTAGGAGATGGTGGCCAGGTTAGTTTGTCAAGGGATGAAACTTGTTAGTGCAAAAATTTGAGAAAAACAGTTTTTGGCAGAAACTAAAAGCTATCATTTCATGGACCAAAAATAATCCAATGGGTTCATGCTCTTGGACTTAAGGGTTTTGTAAGAAGGACTACAAGTAGGAAAAAGAACCATGGATGAAAGAGCAAGTAAAGATATGGTTGCAGTACAAATCTTCAAGTTGGACCAGAATGAAAAAGAGGTTGATTCACTCAAAAATTTCAAGGACACAACTGGGTTTTTGCGTAAATATGGATAATATACTCCTACAGACCTCCCCTAATTTTGGTGGAAGTTTTAAAGAAATATTTAAATGGGTTGCAGTGCAAAATTGCTCACTGGACCAGATTTGAAAATTAGGTGTAGAGCTCAAAATCTCCATTGAACATATGATGTTTTTGCATAAAAGTGATTTAGAGACATCATATGTCATCCCCAAATATTGGTGAAAAATTTAGATGCATTTATCAAATGGTTGCAGTATAAAACAGGCTCCAAAACTTATGAAAACTCATTTAAAAAGAATAAAGCTCAGGAAATCAATTATGCAAATAAAACAATTGATTAAGAATTGTTTTGTTGAGAGGGTATAGAAGTCCAATAATATTCTTGGAAAGTTTCCACTTGGGGTAAAACTCCTCAATATTATAGAGAGGTGGTTCTGAAATCAACAGAAAATCCATAAAGAAAATTTTTTAAACTCCTGGCAAAGTTTCAAAACATGGTTAAATTTTTGGGGTGTTACAGTTACACACCTCGGTCATATCGTCATAGTGCTTAGGCGAAGCCCTGCGCTAGTAACTTCATCATCATCGTCATCATGCCGTCGTGCTGACGAAACTCTCCCTCGACCTCAGCTGGATCTAGAGTTCGTGGGACGTCGCAGAGCTGAACGTGTGCAGATCGCGGAGGTGCCGTACCTTTGGTGCTAGGATCGGTCGGATCGAGAAGACGTACGACTACATCAACCGTGTTGTCATAACGCTTCCGCTTTCGGTCTACGAGGGTATGTAGACAACACTCTCCCCTCTCGTTGCTATGCATCACCTAGAGATAGATCTTGCGTGATTGTAGGAATTTTGTTGAAATTATCGCATTCCCCAACAGTGGTATCAGAGTCAGGTTTATGCGTAGATGTTATATGCATGAGTAGAACACAAAGATTTGTGGGTGATAATAGTCATACTTTGATTGGCGGTATTTTTGGATGAAAGGGCTCAGACCGACATTACGCGTACGCTTACGCGAGACTGGTTCTACCGACGTGCTTCGCACATAGGTGGCTGGTGAGTGTCAGTTTCTCCAACTTTAGTTGAATCGAGTGTGGCTACGCCCAGTCCTTGTTGAAGGTTAAAACAGCAAGTTGACGAAAAATCGTTGTGGTTTTGATGCGTAGGTAAGAACGTTCTTGCTAGAAGCCCGTAGCATCCACGTAAAACTTGCAACAACAAAGTAGAGGACGTCTAACTTGTTTTTGCAGGGCTTGCTGTGATGTGATATGGTCAAGGCATGATGTGATATAAATTGTTGTATGAGATGATCATGTTTTGTAACAAAGTTATCGGCAACTAGTAGGAGCCATATGGTTGTCGCTTTATTGTATGCAATGCAATCGCCATGTAATTATTTTACTTTATCACTAAGCGGTAGCGATAGTCGTAGTAACAATAGTTGGTGAGACGACAATGATGCTACAATGGAGATCAAGGTGTCGCGCCGGTGACGATGGAGATCATGACGATGCTTTGGTGATGGAGATCATGAACACAAGATGATGATGGCCATATCATGTCACATATTGTGATTGCATGTGATGTTTATCCTTTATGCATCTTATTTTGCTTAGAACGTCGGTAGCATTATAAGATGATCCCTTACTAAATTTCAAGGTACAAGTGTTCTCCCTAAGTATGAACCGTTGCTATAGTTCGTCGTGCCGAGATACCACGTGATGATCGGGTTTGATAAGCTCTACGTTCACATACAACGGGTGCAAGCCAGTTCTGCACACACAGAATACTCGGGTTAAACTTGACGAGCCTAGCATATGCAGATATGGCCTTGGAACACTGAGACCAAAAGGTCGAGCATGAATCATATAGTAGATATGATCAACATAGTGATGTTCACCATTGAAAACTACTCCATCTCACATGATGATAGTACATGGTTTAGTTGATTTGGATCACGTGATCACTTAGATGATTAGAGGGATGTCTATCTAAGTGGGAGTTATTAAGTAATATGATTAATTCAACTTTAATTTATCATGAACTTAGTACCTGATAGTATTTTGCATGTCTATGTTGTTGAAGATCAATGGCCCGTGCTACCCTTCCTTTGAATTTTAATGCGTTCCAAGAGAAAGCTAAGTTGAAAGATGATGGCAACAACTACACGGACTAGGTTCGTAATTTGAGGATTATCCTCATTGTTGCACAGAAGAATTACGTCCTGGAAGCACCACTGGGTGCCAGGCCTGCTGCAGATGCTACTGATGACGTTGAGAACGTCTGGCAGAGCAAAGCTGATGACGACTCGATAGTTCAGTGTGCCATGCTTTACGGCTTAGAATCGGGACTTCAAAGACGTTTTGAACGTCATGGAGCATATGAGATGTTTAGGAGTTGAAGTTAATATTTCAAGCAAATGCTCGAGTTGAGAGATATGAAGTCTCCCACAAGTTCTACAGCTGTAAAATGGAGGAGAATAGTTCTGTCAGTGAACACATACTCAAAATGTCTGGGTATCATAATCACTTGACTTAGCTGGGAGTCGATCTTCCAGTTGATTGTGTCATTGAAAGAGTTCTTCAATCACTGCCACCAAGCTATAAAGGCTTCCTGATGAACTATAATATGCAAGGGATGAACAAGACTATTCCCGAGTTCTTCGCAATGCTAAAGGCTGCGGAGGTAGAAATAAAAAAGGAGCATCAAGTGTTGATGGTCAGTAAGATCACTAGTTTCAAGAAAAAGGGCAAAGGGAAGAAAGGGAACTTCAAGAAGAATGAAAAATGTTGCTGCTCAAGAGAAGAAACCCAAGTCTGGACCTAAGCCTGAAACTGAGTGCTTCTACTGCAAAGGGACTGGTCACTGGAAGCGGAACTGCCCCAAGTATTTGGTGGATAAGAAGCATGGCAAAGTGAAAGGTATATTTGATATACGTGTTATTGATGTGTACTTAACTAATGCTCGCAGTAGCGCCCGGGTATTTGATACTGGTTCTGTTGCTCATATTTGCAACTCGAAATAGGGGCTAAGGATTAAGCAAAGATTGGCTAAGGACGAGGTGACGATGCGCGTGGGAAATGGTTCCAAAGTCGATGTGATCGCGGTTGGCACGCTACCTCTACATCTACCATCGGGATTAGTTTTCGACCTGAATAATTGTTATTTGGTGCCAGCGTTGAGCATGAACATTATATATGGATCTTGTTTAATGTGAGACGGTTATTCATTTAAATCAGAGAATAATGGTTGTTCTATTTATATGAGTAATATCTTTTATGTCATGCACCCTTGCTGAGTTGTCTATTTTTGTTGAATCTCGATAGTAGTGATACACATATGCATAGTGTTGAAGCCAAAAGATATAAGTTTAATAATGATAGTGCAACTTATTTGTGGCACTATGTTTGGGTCATATCGGTGTAAAGCGCATGAAGAAACTCCATGTTGATGGACTTTTGGAATCACTTGATTATGAATCGCTTGGTGCTTGCGAACAGTGCCTTATGGGGAAGATGACTAAAACTTCATTCTCTGGAACAATGGAACGAGCTACTAACCTGTTGGAAATAATACATACCGATGTAATGTGGTCCAATGAGTATTGATGCTCGTGGTGTGTATTGTTATTTTCTTACCTTCACAAAAGATTTGACCAGATATGGTTATATCTACTTAATGAAGCATAAGTCTGAAACATTTGAAAAGTTCAAAGAATTTCAGAGTGAAGTGGAAAATCATCGTAACAAGAAAGTAAAGTTTCTACGATCTAATCGTGGAGGAGAATATTTGAGTTACGAGTTTGGTCTTCATTTGAAACAACATGTGATAGTTTCACAACTAACGCCACCTGGAACACCACAACGAAATGGTGTGTCCGAATGTCGTAACCGTACTTTATTGGATATGGTGCGATGTATGATGTCTATTACTGATTTACCGCTATCGTTTTGAGGTTATGCTCTAGAGACGGCTCCATTCACTTTAAATAGGGCACCATCAAAATCCGTTGAGACGACGCCTTATGAACTGTGGCTTGGCAAGAAACCAAAGTTGTCGTTTCTTAAAGTCTAGGGCGCGATGCTTATGTTAAAAAGCTCCAACCTTATAAGCTCAAACCCAAATCGGAGAAGTGCGTCTTCATAGGATACCCAAAGGAAACTGTTGGGTACACCTTCTATCACAGATCCGAAAGCAAAATCTTTGTTGCTAAGAATGGATCCTTTCTAGAGAAGGAGTTTCTCTCGAAAGAAGTGAGTGGGAGGAAAGTAGAACTTGATGAGGTAGTTGTAGATTCTCCCTTATTGGAAAGTAGTTCATCACAGAAATCAGCTCCCGTGATTCCTACACTAATTAGTGAGGAAGCTAATGATGATGATCATGATGCTTCAGATCAAGTTACTACAGAACCTCGTAGGTCTTCCAGAGTAAGATCCGCACCAGAGTGGTATGGTAATCCTGTTCTGGAAGTCATGTTACTAGACCATGATGAATCTACGAACTATGAGGAAGCGATGATGATCCCAGATTCCGTGAAATGGCTTGAGGCCATGAAATCTGAGATGGGATCCATGTATGAGAACAAAGTGTGGACTTTGGTGGACTTGCTCGATGATCGACAAGCCATAGAAAACAAATGGATCTTTAAGAAGAAGACCGATGCAGATGGTAATGTTACTGTTTAAAAAGCTCGACTTGTTGCAAAAGGTTTTCGACAAGTTCAAGGAGTTGACTACGATGAGACTTTCTCACCCGTAGCGATGCTTAAGTCTGTCTGAATCATGTTAGCAATTGCTGCATTTTATGATTATGAAATTTGGAAAATGGATGTCAAAACTGCATTCCTGAATGAATTTCTGGAAGAAGAGTTGTATATGATGCAACCGGAAGGTTTTGTTGATCCAAAGGGTGCTAACAAAGTGTGCAATCTCCAGCGATCCATTTATGGACTGGTGCAAGCCTCTCGGAGTTGGAATAAACGCTTTGATAGTGTGATCAAAGCATATGGTTTTATACAGACTTTTAGAGAAGCCTGTATTTACAAGAAAGTGAGTGGGAGGTCTGTAGCATTTCTAATCTTATATGTAGATGACATATTGTTGATTGGAAATGATATAGAATTTCTGGATAGCATAAAGGGATATCTGAATAAGAGTTTTTCTATGAAAGATCTCGGAGAAGCTGCTTACATATTGGGCATCAAGATCTATAGAGATAGATCAAGACGCTTAATTGGACTTCCACAAAGCACATACCTTGATAAAGTTTTGAAGAAGTTCAAAATGGATCAGTCAAAGAAAGGGTTCTTGCCAGTGTTACAAGGTGTGAAGTTGAGTCAGACTCAATGCCCGACCACTTCAGAAGATAGAGAGAAAATGAACGTCCTCCCCTATGCTTTAGCCATAGGTTCTATCATGTATGCAATGTTGTGTACCAGACCTGATGTATGTCTTGCTATAAGCATAGAAGGGAGGTACCAAAGTAATCCCAGAGTGGAGCACTGGACAGTGGTCAAGAACATCCTGAAATACCTGAAAAGGACTAAGGATATATTCCTCGTTTATGGAGGTGAAAAAGAGCTCGTCGTAAAGGGTTACGTCGACGCAAGCTTTGACACTGATCCGGATGACTATAAGTTGCAAACTGGATACATATTTTTATTGAATGGAGGAGCTGTCAGTTGGTGCAGCTCCAAGCAGAGCATCATGGCGGGATCTACGTGTGAAGCGGAGTACATTGCTGCTTCGGAAGCAGTAAATGAAGCAGTTTGGATGAAGGATTTCATATCTGATCTAGGTGTCATACCTAGTGCATCGGGTCCAATGAAAATCTTTTGTGACAATACTAGTGCAATTGCCTTGGCAAAGGAATCCAGATTTCACAAGAGAACCAAGCACATCAAGAGACATTCAATTCCATCCGTCATCAAGTGTCGGAAGGGGACATAGAGATTTGCAAGATACACACGGATCTGAATGTTGCAGACCGTTGACTAAGCCTCTTCCATGAGCAAAACATGATCAACACCAAAGCTCTGCGGGTGTTAGAATCATTACTATGTAATCTAGATTATTGAATCTAGTGCAAGTGGGAGACTGAAGGAAATATGCCCTAGAGGCAATAATAAAGTTATTATTTATTTCCTTAATTCACGATAAATGTTTATTATTCATGCTAGAATTGTATTAACCGGAAACTTAGTACATGTGTGAATACATAGAAAAAATGGTTATGTTTCCTAACCATAGACATGTGTTGTCATTTGATAAACGGGATCACATCATTAGGAGAATGATGTGATGGACATGACCCATCCGTTAGCTTAGCATTATGATCGTGTTAGTTTCATTGCTACCGCTTTCTTCATGACTTATACAAGTTCCTCAGACTATGAGATTATGCAACTCCCGAATGCCGGAGGAACACTTTATGTGCTACCAAACGTCACAACATAAATGGGTGATTATAAAGTTGCTCTACAGGTGTCTCCGAAGGTGTTTGTTGGGTTGGCATAGATCGAGATTAGGATTTGTCACTCCGTGTTTCGGAGAGGTATCTCTGGGCCCTCTCGGTAATGCACATCACTATAAGGCTTGCAAGCAATGTGACTAATGAGTTAGTTATGGGATGATGCATTACAGAATGAGTAAATAGACTTGCCGGTAACGAGATTGAACTAGGTATTGAGATACCGATGATCGAATCTCGGGCAAGTAACATACCGATGACAAAGGGAACAACGTATGTTGTTATGCGGTTTGAGCGATAAAGATCTTCGTAGAATATGTAGGAACCAATTTGAGCATCCAGGTTCCGCTATTTTTTATTGACCGGAGATGAGTCTCGGTCATGTCTACATAGTTCTTGAACCCGTAGGGTTCGCACGCTTAACGTTCGGTGACGATCAGTATTATGAGTTTATGTGTTTTGATGTACCGAAGGTAGTTCGGAGTCCTGAATATGATCACGGACATGACGAGGAGTCTCGAAATGGTCGAGACATAAAGATCGATATATTGGAATACTATGTTTGGACATTGGAATGGTTCTGTGTGAGTTCGGGCATTTACCGGAGTACCGGGGGGTTACCGGAACCCCCCGGGGAGTGTATGCGCCTTATTGGGCCTTAGTGGGAGAGAGGAGGAGGCGGCCAGGTGGACGGCATGCCCCCTCAAGCCCAATCCGAATTGGGTGGGGGGCCGGCCCCCCCTTTCCTTCCCTCTCTCTCCCCTTTCCTTCCTCTCCTACTCCAACTAGTGAAGGGGGAATCCTACTCCCACGGGAGTAGGACTACTCCCTTGGGCGCACCATGATAGGGCCGGCCCTTCCCCTCCTCCACTCCTTTATATACGGGGGAGGGGGGCACCCCATAGACACACACGTTGATCCTTTAGCCGTGTGCGGTGCCCCCTCCATAGTTACACACCTTGGTCATATCGTCGTAGTGCTTAGGCGAAGCCCAGCGCCGGTAACTTCATAATCAGCATCACCACGCCGTCGTGCTGACAAAAATCTCCCTCGACCTCAGCTGGATCTAGAGTTCGTGGGACGTCACTGAGCTGAACGTGTGCAGATCACGGAGGTGCCGTACCTTCGGTGCTAGGATCGGTCGGATCGTGAAGACGTACGACTATATCAACCGCGTTGTCATAATGCTTCCGCTTTCGGTCTACGAGGGTACATAGACAATATTGTCCCCTCTCGTTTCTATACATCACCTAGAGATAGATCTTGCGTGATCGTAGGAATTTTTTTGAAATTACCGCGTTCTGAAAGGACATGTGGTGCCCCCATGTGTGGTTTTGGTAATTGATGACACTCTGTATGGACTAATGGTTGCATTGAGTTATATTTGAAGGATTTTTCCATAGGCCCTTCTTGAAGTCCATGTGTTGGTTTCAAGGAGTTTATGTGTTGACCAAGGTGCTATTAAGGAATTATCCAAAGATTGGTTATGTGCGTGTTATGCTTATTGCAAGAATGTCTTGAACAAGAAGATTGTGTGATCATTCATGCTTACCTTCAAGACATGATCCAAATGAAGAGAGTTGGAAAGATTCAAGGTTGATCAAGACTAAGTCAAGAGTGAATCAAGTTGATCAACTCACAAAGCGTAGAAGATGTACCGAGAGGGATCAAGTGATCCCATGGTATGGTAAGCATTGTCAATTACTCTTTGTGTACTAACCCATGATCTTCGTGAGAGTTCTTTGTGGGGTTAGGTTGTGGTGTGCAAGTTCAAGTGAAGCATCACGAAGAGATCAAATGCTTGAAGCTTGCCGTCCATTGTGGTGACAATGGACTTGTGAAGATGTGCGGAAGAGTGGCTCGCCCATAGTGGAGTATGGGGGAGCAATCAACTAGTCTTCATCGAGCCAACACAATCAAGAAAGGTGGTCCAACTTGAGGGAGTCAAGATCGTCATCATCTAGCTCAAGTGAACCATGTGCAAGGCAAAGGTTTGCCCTTGATAGGTTTTTCATTTTATCGGTCTCATGATGGTAGTTCGGAGACCGGGTTTTAGGTTCGATTGCCGTACTATCAAGGGGGGCTCTCGATGAGTAACTTGATCGTATCATTCTTAGAGAGCTCAAACCATTGCATCCTTGCATCATCTTTCTTGTTTCTTGTTTGGTTCTCTTTGTGAGTTTTGGAGCTTATGGTCATCTTGATGACAAGCTCGAGTTCATCGAAAACGGAGTTCACATGCATCTTCTATGATGTTTTCGATGTTGGAGGTTCTGCCGGTTCTTCTCCGTTATGATGCTACTCGCTGTCTTGTATCCAACAAGCTTGAGTTTGCTCAATTCGGAGCTCATTTGCAGAAGTTATGGCAGTTCTAGTTTTCCTTGGAGTGTACTTGCTTTCGTGGAATTGGCATAAGGTTGGCGCCAGCGGTAGTACCGCTGGACCAGAGCGGCAGTACCGCGTATCGCCACAAGCAGTAGTACCGCTGTCCCATAGCGGTAGTACCACCCATGGCCATAAGCGGTAGTACGGCTCCGGTTCCGCGCTGGTACCGCCTCAACTCGAGACGTGGTTTTCTCGTGTTGGGTTCAGCGGCAGTAGTAGCAGCAGTAGGAGCGGTAGTACCGCTCGTGTGCCGTAGTACCGCGGCTACCACCTCCCCTAGTACCGCTGGGCCAAGCGGCAATACCGATGCGGCCAACGGTAGTACCGCTCGTGTGCTGTAGTACCACAGCTACTACCGCCCCTAGTACCGCTGGGCCAAGCGGCCGTACTGATGCGGCCAACTGTAGTACCGCTGGCTCCAGCGGTAGTGCCACTCATACGGCTCTGCCTCGCCCTCTGTTTTGCTCTACTCTCTGTGTTCTACCGCCCGGGCGGTAGTACCGCTCCCCTGAGCGGTAGTACCGCTCATGCGCGGACTGAGCACATAATGGTTGGATTCGGGAGCTCCTATAAAAGAGGGTCTTCTTCCCCATTCAACCTCATCTCTTAAGCTCATGTTCTTCCTACATTGTTGACCTTCTTCGAGCTTGCTAACTCTCAATCCCTCCAATGGTTCTTGCTAGTTCTTGAGGGAAAAGAGAGAGGATATCTAGATCCACGTTTCCACCAATCACTTTCTCCTCTAAGTGAGGGGAACCCCTTGGATCTAGATCTTGGAGTTCTTCTTGTTCTTCTTTCTTCCTTCCTCCCATTTTCCTCCCTAGCATTAGTTGCTTTGGTGGGATTTGAGAGAGAAGGACTTGGGCACTCCGTGTGCCCTTGCCATTGCATTTGGTGCATCGGTTTGAGTTCTACACGTGATACGTGGAAGTTACAAGTTGAGAAGCTTATTACTCTTGGGTGCTTGGTACCCTTGAGCTTGTTACTCTTGGGTGTTTGGACACCCTAGAGCTTGTTCCTCTTGGGTGCCTTGGCGCCCTAGACGGTTGGTGTTGTTCGGAGCTCAATCATTGTGGTGTAAAGCTTCGGGCAAGCGTCGGGGTCTCCAATTAGGTTGTGGAGATCGCCCTGTGCAATTTGACGGGTACCGGTGACCGCCCCCAAGGGTTGCCAAAGTGTACGGGTTCGGTGACCGCCCCCAAGGGTTGCCATTTGTACGGGTTCGGTGACCGCCCTCAAGGGTCCCTTAGTGGAATCACGACATCTTGCATTGTGCGAGGGTGTGAGGAGATTATGGTGGCCCTAGTGGCTTCTTGGGGAGCATTGTGCAGCCACACCGCTCCAAACGGAGATTAGCATATCTCTTACCCGAGCCCTTTACTTATCCACTTTACTTTGTGATAGCCATATTGTTCCTTGTCATATATCTTGCTATCACATAGTTGCTTATCTTGCTTAGCATAAGTTGTTGGTGCACATAGGTGAGCCTAATTGTTGTAGGTTTTGTGCTTGACAAATTAACCGCTAGGTTTATTCCGCATTTGTTCAAGCCTATATCGTAATTATTTTAAAACGCCTATTCACCCCCCTCCCCCACTAGGCGACATCCACGATCTTTCACCCAACATATTTGTCCCTTGAAGTCGTTAGAAACATGAATATGGTTGATAATGAATACGAAAGTTGATAATATCGGTTGTGAGTTTGAATCATAAAGTCATGTGTATGGCACTGCATTCATATTTATTTTCAATATTCTAAAGCAAGAATGGCATTTCTCATCATGGTCTTGCTTTACTGATAGTTGTTCGATGTAGCTTGTGTGTTATCTTTACCGTGAGATTGATTTAATAGATCATTCATGCCTCTCTATTCCTAAAGAGGGTACTAAATAAAAATCCAACCTATTACACTCGAAGTGAGCCATATGTTTGGCTTACTGAAGAGTAATGGCCTAAGATGACGACTGATTCTGCTTTGAAAAGATGAATAAGTGTTTGCCATGAACATATAGGGGCCGACTCAAAGTTTTGACTGGCAACTTTAACATATATATTGAAGATGCATATATTACGAAGATATTTGATCAATCTTAATTATGTTTTGAGTGTGAGTGGGTGTTCGATGGTGTATGTCTATGTTATATCGGTTTTTAAGAGAATAATAAACATTGTTAAGAATTTAGGCGACATGAATAGGGTGTTTAGAGCACATATAATTGTTGATGACACAAATTTTCTTTTGCATTCTAGAGAAGATAAAAACAAAAATGCAGTAGATTATTAAACCGCACACATATATAATAATGTGCCTTCATTTTTGGGAAGAAGAGAAATATTGTGAGGTTGGAATGTGCCCCAATACTATGCATGCTACCTTTTTTTTGAGGAAAACTAGGCAAGCTACCTTGTGAGTTGTGATTACCACTACAGAGGTGTTAATAAGAGTTATTACGACTATCCAGACAATGGGTGTACATATTTCCTTATTAATCACAATTTTACTAGAGTTTTTTTTACTTTATGTGTATTATACATAACTAGTCAACCATCTTGCATAAATAATTAGTGTACATTTGTTGTTGCTCCGCCCATGATTACGCCCCTCCC
>NC_041389.1:629137140-629138662 GCF_002162155.2 Triticum dicoccoides
TGAATGGATTACCACATTTACGTGCATGCTTTCGCCTCTATCCTCCGATCAAAAGTTATTTGGCTTTTTATCTGTTCACTGTCTCTAAACATATGACCATTGTGGGGCTCACTAAATAGTGACCTCTTGGTTCACGAACCCATACCACAGTCAACAAACCCAGCCTATATATAAGTCGTGTCACTTCTACGGGGACAAGATTGAAGTACTCCAACTTATACACTAGGTAGTAGTATCTTTATCCAATCATATAGATGTTCTCCATCGAGGCATGATGCACAAAACATAGAGAGGTTGATTTAATGTTGTTGATGTATGCATTCACATGGGCTTAGTGATGGGTTTGAGAATGAAGGGCATCGGGAGGAACCAAGTCAGCTACCCAATGAAAAATGGTTGCGAACTAGGATGAGCAACGGGTCTCCAAAGATCAATTTCTCCGAGCTCCTTTTCTCAAGCCTCTAAAAATAGCATACTTCTGGTATCACTCTTTTGTGTTGCTACAACTATGGTGAGATCGAGTTCCCATCTAGATGATTTCGAGGCTAGACGACACACCACTATAAATCAGGTGGCATACGTGCAAATTATCGGGGAACGCTACAGCCTGATGGGGATAAGCATGGCCTTCAGCATCCTGATGCATCAGTGTCACCACACAAGCTGGTTCCTTCCATCGCAGCTACGCCTGCCTGATTGAATAACATCGAGCACTGTTGCGCGTTGGGACACCTTTCACATGTTCGCTTGTTAGTAATCGTGTTTATTTGATCATTTTTGGGGCATACCTTACGTGTAAATGATTTATTGGGATCTTGATTTAATAAAACATGGAGGTCTCGCCCTACTCCTTATGCAGATTCCTCATAAAACATATAGCCCGATACAATTTAAATGTTGCATAACATTTACTCAGTAAAGAATAATGTTAGACACTTTTAGCTAACTTTGGTAGAAGTGAGAACCAAACTGTGGTTTGGATTGGGTCAAGGGCCATCTTTGGTTCCTGAACTGTGTCACGAAGACAATTTTGTTGAGTAATAAAACTTCCTATATACACAAAAACATCCATTAGGGTACATTAAGTGTGAGCTTATGATGGACCTAGAGGTTCAATTTGTAGACTACAAATAAGGGAGTATACGTATCACAAAAGAAGAAGCTAAATAAAACAATGTAAAGATTTAGGGCAAATCAAATTAATGGATGTCCATTAAGTGATCATCCAATGGAGGAGTGCGATAGAGCATTGGCGGTTCGATGCTCATATTAATTTCGGACTGTTAAATACTTGATGTTAAGGGATGCATGGAGTGATACATATCGGGCGGAGTCTATTATTGTTTGGTATATGACAGTAGTTCTAAAGACCATCTTTTCATTGTGTGGCAGAATGCAACCTCCCCCGTTAGATTCCGGGGATGTCTCTCTCCTCCGGTTTGGCGGGTGGAGGTTTTCTATTTGAGAAACATAGTACATACACAGACGCTCACATCCACACTCTCCATATGAAAACACACAC
>NC_041389.1:629138933-629152500 GCF_002162155.2 Triticum dicoccoides
ACACACACACACACACACACACACACACAAACCCTACCACGAGGGAAGGCGGCCATGGTGGCTCATCAGCAATCGGGGCATGGCATGCGGAAGGAGCCGCGGGAGAAGAAGAGAGGAGGATCGGGGAGAGATGGGGCAGGGGAAGGGAAGGAGGCGGCGGTGGATGGTGCCGATGATGGGCACATCGCATGGCAGCAACTGCTCGCCATTGGGTCATGGCAAAGCTGCGAGAGGCGATGGGCCCTACTCTCCTCCATGTCGTGGAGCCACCAGTGCGCTTACTGCGGCGATCCTGGAGGAGACAATGGTTGGTGGAGATCCAAAATTGGCGCCAGGTGGTGGCCTACCATGCTTTCCTCCACGTCGGGTAGCCACCAGCGCTTGTCGCGAGTATGGCGGAGGAGTGCGACGAGCGGGCGGGCTGGGAGTCGACAACAAGTTCATGTTTGTCAGCTCGTGGACTGCTCATGAAAAGGCTAAAGTGGGTTGAAAGGGACTCTATCACCGTCATCCTTGGCCGGCACACCATGTCAGCGTTTTTAAGGCCCCACTTGTCGGGAAAATGCTCAAATGGCCAAATCAGCCTATCAACGTTTTTTGCAAATGAATTACGCAGTATGCGGTGTCTTTTGCAAAAAAATAAGGACCAAATAGTTTTCTGCAAATCTAACCGCAAATGTGTTAGTTTAGACCCTATCACTTTTTTATTTTCTTCTGAGGAGTCTTTTTGCAAAAGAAAATTAGATATTTGCCATGTGAGCTTATGCAAGCGGGCCTGCCATTTCAGAGATCAACAGAGCCAAAACAAGCTATAAGTGCAATCTACAAAAAAATTAGGGTTTGCATGCGATGTTTTTTGTAAATCCCTGAAAGTATATTTTTTGTTAGTCATGCCATAAATGTGATGGTTTCTTGCAATTGACTCCTCAGCTATAGTTTGCATCAAGTTAACCACCGCGCACCGGCAAGACGTGTTGGCTCCAGTCCTGTGAGTGTGACTCGTGTCATGTTCGTGTAGTTTCCAGTTCTGCACCGCGTCTCGCCGCCGCTGCCCATTCTCCCCAAGTAGCACTCAAATCCACCTTCCTCACTTCCGGCGTCCTCCTCCTCCTCCTCCACTAACCATCCTGACCTGATCAGTAGGCTGAAGGGAATGGCAGCGCCCATGGTGGGCGAGGACGGCATGGACGTGGATTCCTTCCTAGCGTCGTGGGCGGCATCGGGGACGCTGCGTACGGCGCCGTGGCCGTGCTCCAGCGCCTCCAGGACCCCGCCTCCTGATCTGCGGCCCGCCGTCTCCTCGGTGCCGTCCGCCGCCGCGTCGCTCAGCCTCCCGGATGGAGGAATGTCCCTGCGCCTTCCACTTCCGCATCCGCGATGTCGTCCTCGACCACCACCTCAAATGTTGCCCCCACCGACGACATAGTCCTCGACTCTAGCCATCAACATAAAGTAGCAATGGATATAGACCCCCTACAGTACTGTAGTTTGAACCTTGCATTTGCTGCATCTACCACACTCGTTTAGTATTCATTGGTGCCTTGGTCCATTCAGACTATCACCGGTCCATTTAACAGAAGAGGACAACAAACACCAATTGTTCATGAAAGTATTGCTAGGTTGCAAAAATAAGGTGAAGAAAATGCTCCTACATATTGATGGTGCAAACACTAAGAAAGTGAAGGGTGCAAAAAGAAGGTGAAGAAAAATCATTCAAAAACACCAAGAGGACAACAAACACTAAATTTGATTTGACACAATTCGAAAATATCATTTGCATTTTCATTGTCAAGGGTGCAAAAGGAAGGTGAAGAAAGTTCTCCTACATATTGATGGTATGTACAGGAGTACCACAAACTACAAATAGGAGTACCAAATAAATTCAAAGAAATTAAAATAAATCCAAATGATTAAAATAAATCCAAATGATTTAAATAAATTCAAATAACTCCAACAAATTCAAATAATCACAATAATCCAATGTAAGACATAGACATGACATACGCAAGGCATATAACATACACTTCCTTCTCGTTTCCATTCTCTAGCTACTTCTTCCCTTCCCTTTCCTTCATTCTGACTGTCCTTGTTCTATAATGGCCCTCGTATCAGCAACTAGCTAACTGTCGCAATATACATTGATTATTTCCCTGCCATCATTCTGAAGACGATCCTTGTGCAAGTGTGGCAGCTTATATTGATTTGCTTCTTTGTGTTTTATTACTTCAAACATAACTGCTTGCAATGTGATTACGCTTTTGTAGAGCTTGTGGGCATCGTAGTTTTCAAACTAGACGATTCCCCGCGCGTTGATGCGGCAAATGTTGCATAAAATTACTGTTTTACTCTGTAAATTGCCTCTGTTAAAACGATTATCAAAGCAATGAATAAATGGTTGTTATTTGACAACAATACTTAAGATTGATACATGACTAATGGTGCATGCGTAAGTAAGATCAACCATCCTACTTGTATCGTTCAATGTTTGGACAGCAAACACAATTACAATAGAGGATAGTATAGTATGGTCATTTACATGAGGAACCAACTGATATAAACCTCCAATAGATAGGCTCCCAGCTCCACTTCTCCTGTAAGGGAAGAAAACTTCCAAGTTACAACTAACACATCACCTCTTGACTATGTGGAATCTCCATCAGAACTCACATGTACATTTACTTTGATCCATCCCACAACATGAGGTAAATAAATGTCATTAGCCGGAGGCACTAGTAGAAAACAGGGCTTTTTTTCGGCCAGAAAAGAGCATCAATCCCGGTTGCATTACGAACCGGGACTAATGTGAGCGGCGAGGGCACCGTACATGCATTACTCCCGGTTCAAATGCGACATTTAGTCCCGGTTGGTGTCACGAACTGGTACTAAAGGGTGCGATGCCCATTAGTACCTTTAGTACCGGTTCGTGCCACGAATCGGTACTAATGGGGTTGAGACCTTTAGTACCGGTTCGTGTCACGAACCGGTACTAATGGTACCCCCCCCTTGTATCGCCATTTCAGTTTTGAAAAATACAAAATAAAATGATAAAAAATTCAAAAAATAAAATTCTTAGAGATGTAGTTATATTACTACATCTACTAGTTAGGAAAATTTTAAAACTTAAATTTGGACATGTTTTGCAAAAAGTGTATGGAAAATGTAAAACGGCTATAACTTTTGCATACGATGTCGAGAAAAACATATAATATATCAAAAAATTCAGCATGAAAATCCGCATCCGATTTTGACAGCCTACGACCTGTTTGCAAATTTTTAGAATCCTCAAATTCTAAAAGGAAAAAAAATTATGCTCAAATTTCAGTTTTTTTAATTTTTTGTTAAATCTGGTCAAACTATGGTCAAACTACTTATTCAAGAAGTATTAGTGTTACTAAATAATTATTCAAGAATATTTGTGTTACTAAATAATTATTTTAGTTTTTTTGAATTTTGGTCAAATCTAGTCAAACTGTGGTCAAACTATGGTCAAACAATGGTCAAACTACTTATTCAAGAAATATTAGTGTTACTAAATAATTATTTTAGTTTTTTTAAATTTTGGTCAAATCTGGTCAAACTGTGGTCAAACTATGGTCAAACTACTTATTGAAGAAATATTAGTGTTACTAAATAATAATTGTTTTTTAGAACAATAGTTTCAAACTCAAACAATGAAATGTGTGACTTCATGTTCAAGCTAAATTCCTGAGGGTTAATAGGATTGACATCTTACTATTGTCAGGAAAACAACAAGTGCAGACTTGGAAACGAGGGAGAATAGAACCCGAAAGTTAAGCGTGCTCAGGCTGGAGTAGTGAGAGGATGGGTGACCAGGATGGGTGACCGTCCGGGAAGTTAGATGATTTGGAATGATGAGAGGTGATTAGAGATTAGAGGTTAAATTGAGCAGTGATGAGGGTGATTAGAGATTAGAGGTTAAAATAATTCAGAAATTTGAAATTAAAAAAATCAAAAAAAATTCAAAAACAAAATCATAAAATTTCCTTTAGTACTAAAGGGGAGGCTTTAGTAACGACCCTTTAGTCCCGGTTCTTATGAACCGGGACAATAGGCCCTTTTTCTACTAGTGAGGTAAACAAATGACATTAGTCTGATAGAATCATAAGCCCTCACCTTCTAAATATGTCTATACTTATTAGTTGTATCTCATAGGTTATATCAGAAAGCTCCCTCTTATGACCAATATTATTGATTAGATAAAATAATTTTGTAGAAAAATTAAGAAACTAACCTACCGTTTGGTGCATTACCTTTACAAAATAGCATCAGAAGGTGGTGCCAAACTAAAACAGTTAGAGAAATAGGGATAGAAGAAAATATAAGGGATCTCATGTGTATACCTAAATGGTCTTCGCACACTCGTATCTTTGTGATATTTTGAAAAGATAGTGACACCGGGAACTCTTCATTGTGGCTAAGCAGATAAAATGGGCAAAAGTAGCATGTGAATGTTCAACAAAGTTAAATCCTTGTCTTAAGAGACTGTGGTGTTCATAATTTCTGTCGCTCCAAAAAAAGTTCATAATTTCTAAAACACTATTCAGTTTTAGTGATCTGCCATCGACTAAGCGAAAGTATCTCCAGAATAATCAATTTGTGCATCCATAGTATATACTCTTTTACCTAAAAACGTATATGGAACGCTTACACAGAAGAAAGTATGGAGGAACTATTTTGGAATTTCAACGAAAAAAGAAGCGAGACATCATGATTTGCAGTAAAACATGTATATGACTCAACTTAGAAACATTAAAATTGCATGTACCTCCAGATTGTAGCGTGTGTGGGAAGCAATAATCTTCAGTAAGAAAGTAAAAAGTAGAAAAACGTTCAGAGTTAAGATTTCACCATCACTCTGAAATTGGTTGAGTTGTTTTGTTTACCAGCTAGCATACGATGCTTATAATCAATCCAGTAGTAGAAGCATGAAAGAAGACACTGACTTCAGTATATTGTTCGGAAAGCAGCAAGAGAATTTATGATGCCCCGAGTATACATCAAGATATTTAACAAAAAAATGATCGAGAGAGGCTACTTACAGGTGGTGGCACATAGAGCTAAAATTCAGAGGGACAAATTGCTTGTTAGCGTAAGACTTGAACAATTGATATGTGCTCATGCATAAATTCCATTGGACATACACGAAATCTGGCATGTTTAGTGCCTACATTACCTTGATGACACCAAGAGAGGATGTATAATTCTGGAAAACACCGTTTTTATTCTCCAAAAATCAATAGTTACATCACCCTAAAAATTAGTAACAAACAGGGGGGAGGCGTCGATACTGTACACGACGTCGTAGCGGCAGCAGCTCGGGCCCAATGTAGCCGAGATGAAACCCCCGCAATATGAGAGGAATGTGTGCGCGACTATCCTCCACTGATCTTGCCTCGTATAGCCACTCATGTGCCAAGCCGTCGGCTGCTTCGTCAAGTGCCTTGCCGCAGCTGGTGAGGGTTTCTTCTTTGGCGCCGATGTTAGCGGTTACCATGGTGGATGCACCTGTTGCGAGTCAAACTGTAGCGACAACTCTGTTGTTGGTTGATTATCACCAAACGAATCAGCAAAGACACCAAGTTGATTATCACCAGACGAATCAACAAAGACACCAATTGCTAATGGACATAGGATGGAAGGTTCACCTGCTTAATTTTTGAACTCAGGAGGACAAAAAAAAAGGTCCAAATCTAGCTCCTCTCACCTTCCACACGGGCAACCACCGACGACTTCTCTAGGCAGAGCTAGGCCGCTCTCCCAAGATCTGAACTTCTCCGCAATGGTAGGCCGATGGAGGCGCAGGGGGCGGCAGAAGAACGTGAGGGCAGAGGTGCGATGCACAATGAGGTAGCAAACGGCTTGAGCAGATAAAGAGAGATCGGGACGGAGGGATTGGGAGAGGAGTGGAGACAGCATACATATATGGTGAACTCATCAAATCCCCAATGGACCCATCTGCCCCGTGGTGCGCTTTTATGGTTCGGGTCTTCGGGAGTAAAAACAGAGGGAAACTGCTATAGAATATTGGTCTCTTGGTTACGGAGAAGCTGAAAAGAAACGATCGGTTCAGTGAACAGGACATAGATAAGTACATAAAGGAAAATTAAATCACACTGTTTGTTCATTACGTATTTTCTTTTTGCAGATTTGGTGCGAAGTGAATTGGATAGGTGGATAGGATGTTTTTTTTGGAAACTGAGCGCTGATGTGGCACCATGTTGACTTGGACATTGTGCATGTAGAGAGAATAGCTTGTAGTGGGGATCAACTTCTTAAGAATGTAGGATTCCTCTTCCACACCCTGTACTAGTTCCTAGATATTTGTAGGTGATTTGTAGTCGGTTAGAGACTAAAGAGAGTCGTGGAAGCAGTGGTTTAAACAAGTGAACTCGGGGATGTTTGGAGGTTGATGTGGTAATCGAATATCTAGAACAATTTGTTCCACAGCTTCTCAAAAAGCTTTATCATCAGGAAGAACATGAGATCTTGCATTATCCCGTTGGATGAATATTGGTGTTCCCTCATCATCGTCGGGCCACTTATCTTGAATTGCTGGAATAACTCTATTGATGAGATAACCTCTGCATACAGGTCTGGTTACTTCACTGATTTCATCTGCATACAGGTCTGGTTATTTCGAGGAATGCCCAAATACCAATCTTTCCATCGAATGTTAGCTCCCCATCATCATTGTATCGAGGCCTGGCCACGACAATTAAGAACATTACCTTCCCAATGTTGTTACCTGAACCCAAGCGCACCGTGCCAAATACTCTTTATGTATAAATCAACCTGCTATATATGAGTCTCCCTATATGGCCAGAAGTTTTCTTCCCGATGCCCTCTATTCTTACAGCTCAGTCGTCTCCTTATCCTTAAAATTAATCGTATATGCATATGCTTCTCTCTCAACACGACACTGGGAATAGTTGGTTCATGTACCTCATTGCTATCAATTTGGATAAGATAGCTTTGACCGAGTCAAGAAGGCGGATGCAAGACTTTTTTTTGGAGGGACATGCGAATATGAGATAATTGAGTGAATGAGAGAGCTATATATGTGTGTATGCATATATAGACAAGTGCATGGTGGCCTGATGAAAAGAGCAATTACTATTTTTGGTACGATTACAAGTTAAAGGAGATAGCTAGCGGCCTAGTATCCACCTTCTTCCTGCCACAAGGCCAGTGCAGTCACTAGTAGAAAAACACCTAATAGTCCCGGTTCGTAAGGGCCTTTAGGGCATCTCCAGCCGTTGGCCCCCCAGGAGGGGCAAAAAATCGCTCCCTGGAGGCGCACCGGTGCTAAACCGCGCACTGGGGGCGTGATGCCCCCCAGTCGCGGCGCCCACGGTTAGTCAAAAAAGTCAAATAAGGCGCAAAAATGACTCAAATTTAACGCAAACATCGGCGAGTTCGTTCAAACTTAAACATATTTTACAAAAAAAGAAAAAAAACTACCGTGGGCTACCCCCGCCGTCTCCCTCGCCGCCCGCCCACGCGGTTCTACATGCCGAGGAGGCTGTAGAACCGCGTGTAGTCACCGCCGTCGTCGTCGTTGCCGCCCCCGCCTCCGCCTCCGCCGTCCCTGCTGCATCCCTCCCCCGGTTGGCGCGGCGGGTTGGACGGTCCGGGGGCGTCGTCGTCGTCGTCGTCGCTGTCGAGGACCACGACGTCGTGCTCGTCCTGGCGCCCACGCTTGCGGGCGGCGATCTCCTCCAGGGCCCGGCGCTGCCGGACCATCTCATCGCGGAGGTAGTCGTCCCGCACCCACCGCATGGCGTCCTCGTCGGAGAAGCCGCGCCGGGCTATCTCCTCGTACTCCGCGGGGAGGCCGGGCTCCGGCTTGGGCTCGACGAGGACGAAGCGGCCGGTGGGTGGAGAGGCGTTGACGCCGATGCGGACGCCGGAGCTGCGGGTGCGCGCGCTGACCAGCGTGTCTTGGGGCTCCGGCTTGACGGGACGGAGGCAGGGGGAGCCGCCGGACGAGGAGGAGGACCCCCCGTTCTCCATGCGCTTCGGGGTCCAGGAGCTTCCCCGGTGGCGTGAGAAGGAAGGGGGATCGGGGTACTCGAGGCGCAGCGTGTTGCCACCCTCGATGTACTCGAGGTTGGCCTCCAACGTGCGCCCGGGCACGCCCCACCACCGACACCGGCCGGCGGTGTTGAGCCTGCCGGAGGGCACGACGCCGTTGGTGGCCTCGAGCTGCTGGGCGTGACGGCGGCGGAAGGAAGGTTCCCAGAGAGGGCTGTCGGGGACGTACCGTGGCCCCTCCCTCGCCGCACGCGGCAGGTTCGAGCGGATGCGTGCGATCTCCGCACGCCGCGCCGCGCCGGTGGGTACCGGGGGCACCGGCACGCCGCCCGCGCTGATCCTCCACGCCCGGGCACCCGCATGTCCGGCAGGATCGGGTACTCGGCCTCGTAAAGGAGGCGAGCCTCGTCTTCATGAAGATGGCGGCGGCCGAAGCCGTTCGCCGCCGCGCCGTCGCCTGTAGCGCTCGGCCATTGGTGTGAACTGGAGACGGCGAAAGAGAGGAGAGGAGAGGGAGGAACAACGACGGCGGGAGAGTGTGAGTCGCGGAGTGCGCCGGGGCGCGTCATATATAGGCCGAGGCGCGCATGCCACCGTGTGTACGCGTGGCGGGCGAGGGAGGGCGAGGGACACGCGTCGTCCGGTCTTCACTGCGCCGCCCGTGAGGCATCAATGGTGCAGGCTGACCGGCGCGGCAGCGCGCGGCAGCTTTGGCATTGATTCGCCGCAGGAAACGAGGCGATGAGGACGACAAAGGGCCGAGAAGAGAGCCGTGTCGCTGACACGGCGGGCCCGCGGCTTTTTCGCGCCAAAACAGTTCGACCGGCGCCCCCGGGCGCCCCCCAGCGCGCCGGGTTCGGGCTGGGTCCGCCGACACTGTTTTCGGCCCAAGCCGGCGAAAATCGGGCTCCTGGGGGCGCGACTGGGCCGTTTTTTCGGCGCCGGCGCGAAAAAAACGCCTGGGGAGGCCTTCCTGGGGGCACGTCTGGAGATGCCCTTAGTCCCGGTTCATGAACCGGGACTAATGGGTCGTTACTAATACCTCCACCCATTAGTCCCGGTTCAAACACGAACCGGGACCAATGTTCCTCCACGTGGCCCTGTGCGCCGAGCCCAGTCAGGGGGCCTTTGGTCCCGGTTGGTGGTACCAACCGGGACCAAAAGGCATCCACGCGTCAGCATTCCAGTGGCTGGGGTTTTTGTTATTTTTTTTGAAAGGAGGGGGGTTGGGGGTTTTGGGGGGGTTAATTTAGGTGTTTCATATATTGTGTTAGCTAGCTAATTAATAGAGAGAAGTGTCCTCTCCTATGTCCGTGCTTGGTCGACGCTACGTACTATATATACATAAGTGATCGAGAGAACCATTCAGTATAGAAGTTCGTCATGCATACCGAGAGAAGTGATCGATCGACCTCTCCTTCTCCGAAAGATTGGTCGAACAACAAGTTTTCGTATATCATGTATCTGACGCTACTGGATACATACATGTACAATATGTATAAGATCTCTTAATTACAATCCCTAGCAATTGAAATCAATTTCCACATGGTATTCTTCGGCTTTATTGATGACGTGGTCAAGAAAGAATCCCGCCAATTCCTCTTGAATTGCTTTCATGTGATCTGGTTCTAGGAGTTCATTCCGCATCTGCCACGTCTAATTTGAAGAAGGGGGTTAATTAATACATATATATGAATGAAACTCAACAGAAATGATGGTGTAATAAAATGGAATTGTGAATATTATTGCTTACGCACTTCATATTGTCTTTGAGAGTAGCCCCGCTTGTTTTTCAAAGTCGCGTTGTGGATGAACTCGCACACGCAGTATCCACAAAAATCATTCCCTTCTTCCTGCCACAAGCACTTTACGAGAAATAGAGGTCAATCAAACTGATAATGAAGCATTATAAATGGCATTGATGAAAGTATAGCTATAGAATCAATGGGAGATGCGCGCAACTAGCTAGCCAGTAGTACTTACTTTCGGGTATGTATATCGCAGCTCCTTCGGCAGTCCCGGAGCTTCTGCGGTGAACTGTTTCCAAACCCTGCAAGACAAAGGAAATAATTATTATTACTTGGGATATCAGGAAATGAACAAAAAGTTGCCGATATGGTGCGATAATGATCGATTGAACTTACTTGCTGAGCATTTCAGTCATGTCCGCATAGGATTTGGGATCTTTCCGTCTCGAGTCTAAGACGGTTACTAGTCCACGCTCAAGCTTAATCTCCAGAAGAATATAGTGGTACCTGCGCACGCATGCATAACTCATCAATTACATTACTATAACCTCACTCGAGTAATAAGGGAAACCGAATATGCACACGACAGTAACACTCACTTGCCGTTGTAAGGAAAGAGTATGGTATCTTTGTTTTGATTTTTGATCAACGAATGTAGCACGTTGTCCTCAGCCTCTTTGATGTCCTTTTTAACCAGAAATTCATCTATGATATTTGTGTTAATGAACCCAATATCATAAATTTCTTGTTTTTTGCACTCAACGATCTTCAATCTGCATAATATATTGAGGATAATTAATTATAAATACATGAAATGAAAGAGCCGAGCTATATATAGAGACTTAATGACAGAAATAGTACTTACAGACAGTAGCAAAAGACCATTAGTTTATCGAGGGACTTTTGATTGAAGAACGCGAAGAACTCATCAAATGGAACAATCAACAGATCATTTGTAACGAGGTCGTGCTCCTCTTTAATATGCAGATACAAAGCATTCGTACCCTCAGACGCTCTGCAGGTTTCCATGTACCAATTATGGAATCTTTGCATCATTGTTGTCAGAGATTTTTCATCTTTGACCAGAGGCTTCCCGTACTCGTATATGTGTTCGTCCACCTCTAAGAAATCAGGAAGTTTATCGTCAGGCAGGTAATCTTCAAGATTGCCATAACCGGCCACCGTCCCCGGAGCATTAGACACATTGAGCGGGGGGCACGATTGTTGTGCTTGTTCGCCGAGCTGGGCAATTTTTTTCCCCTTTGCTCGTTCTTTTGACCTTTTAGCACTGACAGTAGTTCCCGACCGCTGGGCTTAGAGATATGTCTGTTCAGTAATGCGCTCATAGTTGGTTCTCGGCGGAGACTTTGGTGGTTTCCTTAGGGCATCGATAGTGCGCTTTGCTTTCACCGGATCTACCTTTTCCTCCGGAGGTGGATGTCTCTTTGCTTTCACCCCTTCAAAGAACTCCTTCACGTGGGTCCGCACAATCGTATCGTTTTCCTCCTCAGACCTCTCGTACGGTAACTTCTCTAGAGGCTTGAGAGATGGACCGTATTTGTATTGCCTCCTGCCTCTGGTTGTGCTGCTAGACACCGGAGCAGACGGAGCGGCTGCGGCATCTGTCTTCTTTCGTGCTTGCTTACAAGGCAGAGGAGAAGGAGTACGACGCGCCGGAGCAGCCAGGGCGGCGGCGGGTCTCTTCCGCCCTTGCTGGCGAGGTAGAGAAGGAGGAGGCTGCTGGCTGCTCGGGAGCGCCGGCACAGGCGGAAAAGGAGGCGGAGTGCCGCCACGCGCCGGAGAAGGAGGCGGAGTGCCGCCACGCGTGCCCTGATCGTCACTCACCGGAGGAGGAGGCGGTGGAGGAGGCGGAGTGCCTTGACTCGTCGGAGGAGGAGGAGGAGGCGGAGGCGTCCAGTTCAGAAGGTTGATGAGCTCCTTCCGCTATAGGCATGGAGTCTTCAGAGCACAACCCAGCCTAGTCTCCCCTTCACCGGTAGGGTGCTCAAGCGGGAGGTCCTCAAATCCCTCCGTTATTTCATCCACCATCACCTTAGCATATCCTTCTGGAATCGGCTGGCAGTGATAAGTTGTGTCGGGTCCACTAGGATAAACTTGGCCAACAGCCGGCTTGACCTTCAAATTCATTCATCGCGCCATAATGTGGCAATTTTGAGACTCCGTGATACCATCCACGGGATAGCTGGCAGGAGTCGTCAAGACATGCTCCGGCTGAAGCAGCTCGGTGGAAGCCACACTGCTTCTCCGCTGAGATGGCGGGGTAGCTTCGGGGGAAGCTTCGGCAAGTCGTTTGCTGCGATCTGCTGCTTCTCGTTCCTCTTCTCGATCCTCTAGCCCCATTACCCTTTCGTGCAGCGCCTGCAGTTGGTCCTGCTCCGGTTTCTTCCTCCTCTCGTGGGTTTTGTAACCCCCTGCGTCCGGAAAACCAACCTTCCACGGAATGGAGCCTGGCGTGCCTCGTGTCCGTCCAGGGTGCTCAGGATTCCCAAGGGCCATTGTGAGCTCGTCCTTCTCCCTGTTTGGAAGGAACGTCCCTCGCTGCGCTGCATCGATATAGTGTCGAAGGTTCTTGACCGGTATTTGCAGTTGCTCGTCTGTCCACTGGCACAACCCTGTTACAGGGTCCAAGGTTCCGCCAGCCCCGAAGAACCAAGTCCGATAACGGTCTGGCCAGTACATTATCTCTGGTTCGATCCCTTTTTCAAGCAGATCATGCTCAGCCTTGGACCACTTAGGGCGGGCTTTGAGGTAGCCACCTGACCCCATGCGATGGTGAAGCTTCTTCTTCGCAGCATTTTTCTTGTTTGTCTCCGACATCTTCTTACTCTTTTCCGATGTCTTGTGGGCCACAAATGCGGGCCAGTGATCTTTGATCTTCTCATATTTGCCGATCAATTCTGGTGTCTTTTTTTCCGACAAACTGGTTCAGCTCTTTCCTCCACCTCCTCATTAGGGTTGCCATCTTCTTAAGAGCACGAGAGTTGATTAATTGCTCTTTAACTGGCTTCTCTGGATCCTCCTCTGGCGGTAGGGTGAAATTTGCCTTCAGCTCAGTCCAAAGATATTCTTTCTGCATATCATTGACATAAGACACCTCAGGGTCTTCCTCTTTAGGCTTATACCATTGCTGGATGCTGATCGGGATCTTTTCCCTAACAAGAACCCTGCACTGAGCAGAAAATGCCTTCCTTGTCCGGATGGGTTCAATCGGTTCGCCGTCGGGCGCGATTTCTATGATCTCAAACTTTTCATCCGAGCTCAACTTTTTCTTCGGGCCTCGTCTCCTTACCGAAGTTGTGCTCGATCCGGAGGGCTAGAAATTATAAGGAAGAAAGACGAGAGTAATTAATATGTGTACATATACCAAAACAATGAAAGCATCAATTAACTAGTCAGCACGGGCTTAACTAATATATATATACCTGGCCGGGCTCGATTCGGTCACCGGAGCAGTCAGCACGGTCTCCTTCTTGTACCTCCATTGTGTCACCGGAGCCATCATGAACATAGTCCTCTTCTTGTACCGGCATTAATGGGCCGAAGCCATCATGAACATAGCCCTCTTCTTCACCTAGTTCTTCCAGCTGAGCAACGGCGTCGAGGAGAAATGACGCAACTTCATACCTTCCATTTGCGATTATGTCCCCCAATATCGCTTCTGTTTCTTCGTCTCGGGAGTGCTCCATAGTTTCTGCAAATATTTACAACATGTCAATTATTATTCAAACATGGTACAGATGGAT
>NC_041389.1:629153025-629153986 GCF_002162155.2 Triticum dicoccoides
AATCATAATAAGGAATCATGTCAGTGGCCTCGACGCTGCTTCTCTAGGGTTTGGGGTCGCCTCGACACAACAACGCTTCAAGGGTTTGGGGTGGCCTCGACGACAACGCTCTTTTAACTTGGTAAATTTGGGTGGCCTCAAGAGAGGTAATTTGTCGGGTAGGGGCGCGGTGGGAGGGGGTAGGAGACCAACATTGTTTTCTCTCTAGGGTTTGGGTGTCCTCGAGAGTTTTGGTCGAGAGAGAGGGCCGAGGGGGGGTGCAGCCGTTGTATAAGTTATCACGGTCGAGAGGGGGTATATATATCGACCGCCCCTCATGTCAAAGTTATCTCGAGGGGGTTATATCGACAACGACGCGACAACGACGAGGAAGGAAAATAATTAAGGAAAAGGAAGAAAAGAGGAAGAAGGAAGAAGGAAGAAGAAGAAGAAAAAAAAGAGAGGAGAAGAAGAAAGGAATAGAGGAGAAGAAGAAAAAATAGATTCTTCTCCTCTTCTTTTTCTTCTTTTTTCCTCTTCTTATTTATTTCTCCTCTTCTTCCTCTCCTCTTCTTATTTTCCTTTTTCCTCTCATTCTTTTTCTTCTTCTTTCTTCCTTCTTCCTTCTTCCTCTTTTCTTCCTTTTCCTTATTTTACTTTCTCCTCTACACTAACCTAAAATGCACTAACCTAAAATCCATATCTACTAACAACCTAAATAAAAAATTAATACATATATGAAAAAACATATATAAACAAATAAATGCTATGAACATTATATTCATACATACATATATAGCCACATCCATTCATCATATATATAGCTACCACATACATATATACATTATATATATGAAAAAAATGCAATGAACAAAAAAAATACACTTATGAAAAAAATTACTATGAACATGTACACATATATATATACACATACAAACACATATACACAAAAAAATGCAAAAGTTTGCTATGGAAATTGCAG
>NC_041389.1:629153996-629184060 GCF_002162155.2 Triticum dicoccoides
CGGCGACGGCTTAGGCGAGCAGCCTGACGGTGTCGGTGGCGGCGGCGACGGCAAGGTGGAGCAGGGGCGTCGAGCGGCGACGGCGACGAGGAGGAGCAGGGGGCGTCGGGGGAGAAGTGGGCGATTTGGCCGAAAACTGCTAAGTGTTGCTTATATAGGAAACCCTTTAGTCCCGGTTGGTGGCACCAACCGGGACTAATGCACCCTTTAGTCCCGGTTCGTGCCACCAACCGGGACCAAAGCCCTCTTTTTCGGCAGCACAAAGGGCGGGAACCGGCGACCTTTGGTACCGGTTGGTGGCACCAACCGGGACTAATGCCTCCCCCTTTAGTCCCGGTTGGTGCCACCAACCGGGAGCAAAGGCCCCTGTGCTGCCCGCCTCGGGGCCAAAGTTTAGTCCCACCTCGCTAGTTGAGAGGGGCGCGCAGTGGTTTATAAGCCCCACTGCCGCACCCCTCTCGAGCTCCTCTCCACTGCAGGCTTTCGGGTCTACTTGCTATTGCTTTGCCTGATGGGCCTTCTAGGCCTACTGCGGGCCTCAATCCTGGCCCATAGTAGGGTTTCATGTCATATTCAGGCCGTGGGAGCCCAGTAGGAGGCATTTTTTTATTTTTTTTGTTTTCTTTACTTATTGTTGCTATATTTATTTATTTTCCAGTTTTTTGTTTTGTTTTCTGCATTATTTATTTTCTTTTGTTTTTTGCTTTATTTTTTAATTGTTTTTGCTTTTAGTTTTAGGAAAATTATAAACTTTCTGTTAGTGCCATTAGTTCTCAAATTTGAAAACACTTTTTTGTTTTTTTGTTTTCTTTCTTGCTTTATTTATTTTATTTTGTTTCTACTTACAACAAAATACTTATTGTTGTTTTTTTGTTTTGTTTTCTGCATTATTTATTTTCTTTTGTTTTTTGCTTTATTTTTTAATTGTTTTTGCTTTTAGTTTTAGGAAAAATTTAAACTTTCTGTTAGTGCCATTAGTTTTCAAATTTGAAAACACTTTTTTTGTTTTTTGTTTTCTTTCTTGCTTTATTTATTTAATTTTGTTTCTACTTACAACAAAATACTTATTGTTGCTATTTATAATTATTACGAGGGCCGAACCATAAGACATTAAAGCATTTCAAATGAACTCTGAAAAAGTTGAAAGTTGGCATGGTATCATAAATTGACCCACATAGCATGTGCATGTACAAAACGAACAATGGTATCATACTCGTCAGTTACAAAGTTGGCATGGTATCATCATAATAGTTGCGGGAGAAAGTCTTCACTTTTATTTGCTTGTGTCATTTTCTTATTGCGCCGTAACCATGGATAATCTTCATCATTTATCAGGATGCTGGGGTCAGCCTTGACTTTGAAGGGAGGAATTTCATGAAATTTTTCATAATCTTCACACATGTCTGTCTTGTCCTCCACTCCCGTGATGTCCCTTTTTCCTAAAAGAACTCTGTGGCGCTTTGGCTCATCATATGATGTATTCGCTTTCTTATCTTTTCTCTTTCTCGGTCTGGTAGACATGTCCTTCACATAGATAACCTGTGCCACATCATTGGCTAGGACGAACGGTTCGTCAGTGTACCCAAGATTTTTCAGATCCACTGTTGTCATTCCGTACTGTGGGTCTACCTGTACCCCGCCTCCTGACAGATTGACCCATTTGCACTTAAACAAAGGGACCTTAAAATCATGTCCATAGTCAAGTTCCCATATGTCCACTATGTAACCATAATATGTGTCCTTTCCCCTTTCGGTTGTTGCATCAAAGCGGACACCGCTGTTTTGGTTGGTGCTCTTTTGATCTTGGTCAATCGTGTAAAATGTATTCCCGTTTATCTCGTATCCTTTCCAAATCAATACAGTCAAAGATGGTCCCCTGGACAACAAGTACAGCTCATCACAAACAGTGTTGTCACCTCTGATACGTGCTTCCAACCAACTGCTGAAAGTCCTGATGTGTTCACATGTAATCCAGTCGTCGCACTGCTCCGGGTGTTTGGAGCGCAGACTGTTCTTGTGTTCATCGACATACGGGGTCACCAAGGTAGAGTTCTGTAGAACTGTGTAGTGTGCTTGAGACCAAGAATATCCGTCCCTGCATATTATTGAGTCCCTTCCAAGCGTGCCTTTTCCAGTCAGTCTTCCCTCATACCGCGATTTAGGGAGACCTATCTTCTTAAGGCCAGGAATGAAGTCAACACAAAACCCGATGACATCCTCTGTTTGATGGCCCATGGAGATGCTTCCTTCTGGCCTAGCACGGTTACGGACATATTTCTTTAGGACTCCCATGAACCTCTCAAAGGGGTACATATTGTGTAGAAATACGGGGCCCAGAATGACAATCTCGTCAACTAGATGAACTAGGACGTGCGTCATGATATTGAAGAAGGATGGTGAGAACACCAGCTCGAAACTGACAAAACATTGCACCACATCACTCCTTAGCCTTGGTATGATTTCTAGATCGATCACCTTCTGAGAGATTGCATTGAGGAATGCACATAGCTTCACAATGGCTAATCGGACGTTTTCTGGTAGAAGCCCCCTCAATGCAACCGGAAGCAGTTGCGTCATAATCACGTGGCAGTCATGAGACTTCAGGTTTTGAAACTTTTTCTCTGCCATATTTATTATTCCTTTTATATTAGACGAGAAGCCAGTCGGGAACTTCATACTAAGCAGGCATTCAAAGAAGATTTCCTTCTCTTCTTTGGTAAGAGCATAGCTGGCAGGACCTTCATACTGCTTTGGAGGCATGCCGTCTTTTTCGTGCAAACGTTGTAGGTCCTCCCGTGCCTCAGCTGTATCTTTTGTCTTCCCATACACGCCCAAGAAGCCTAGCAGGTTCACGCAAAGGTTCTTCGTCACGTGCATCACGTCGATCGAAGAGCGGACCTCTAGGTCTTTCCAGTAGGGTAGGTCCCAAAATATAGATTTCTTCTTCCACATGGGTGCGTGTCCCCCAGCGTCACTCGGAACAGCTAGTCCGCTGGGACCCTTTCCAAAGATTACGTGTAAATCATTGACCATAGCAAGTACGTGATCATCGGTACGCATGGCGGGCTTCTTCCGGTGATCTGCCTCGCCTTTGAAATGCTTGCCTTTCTTTCGACATTGATGGTTGGTCGGAAGAAATCGACGATGGCCCAGGTACACATTCTTCCTGCAGCTTGCCAGGTATATACTATCGGTGTCAAGTAAACAGTGCGTGCATTCGTGGTATCCCTTGTTTGTTTGTCCTGAAAGGTTACTGAGAGCGAGCCAATCGTTGATGTTCACGAACAGCAACGCCTTTAGGTTAAATTCCTCCTGTTTGTGCTCATCCCACGTACGTACACTGTTTCCATTCCACAGCTGTAAAAGTTCTTCAACTAATGGCCTTAGGTACACATCAATGTCGTTGCCGGGTTGCTTAGGGCCTTGGATGAGAACTGGCATCATAATGAACTTCCACTTCATGCACATCCAAGGAGGAAGGTTATACATACATAGAGTCACGGGCCAGGTGCTGTGATTGCTGCTCTGCTCCCCGAAAGGATTAATGCCATCCGCGCTTAAAGTAAACCATACGTTCCTTGGCTCACTTGCAAACTCATCCCAGTACTTTCTCTCGATTTTTCTCCACTGCGACCCGTCAGCGGGTGCTCTCAACTTCCCGTCTTTCTTACGGTCCTCACTGTGCCATTGCATCAACTTGGCATGCTCTCTGTTTCTGAACAGACGTTTCAACCATGGTATTATAGAAGCATACCACATCACCTTCGCAGGAACCCTCTTCCTGGGGGGTTCGCTATCAACATCACCAGGGTCATCTCGTCTGATCTTATACCGTAATGCACCGCATACCGGGCATGCATTCAGATCCTTGTACGCACCGCGGAAGAGGATGCAGTCATTAGGGCATGCATGTATCTTCTGCACCTCCAATCCTAGAGGGCATACGACCTTCTTTGCTGCGTATGTATTGTCGGGTAATTCGTTATCCTTTGGAAGCTTCTTCTTCAATATTTTCAGTAGCTTCTGAAATCCTTTGTCAGGCACAGCATTCTCTGCCTTCCACTGCAGCAATTCCAGTACGGTACCGAGCTTTGCATTGCCATCTTCGCAATTGGGGTACAACCCTTTTTTGTGGTCCTCTAACATGCGCTCGAACTTCAGCTTCTCTTTTTGACTTTCGCATTGCGTCCTTGCATCGACAATGACCCGGCGGAGATCATCATCATCGGGCACATCATCTGGTTCCTCTTGATCTTCAGCAGCTTCGCCCGTTGCAGCATCATCGTGCACATCGTCTGGTTCCTCTTGATGTTCAGTAGCATCACCGTATTCAGGGGCACATAGTTGTCATCGTACTCTTCTTCTTCGCCGTCTTCCATCATAACCCCTATTTCTCCGTGCCTCGTCCAAACATTATAGTGTGGCATAAAACCCTTGTAAAGCAGGTGGGTGTGGAGGATTTTCCGGTCAGAGTAAGACTTCGTATTCCCACATATAGGGCATGGACAACACATAAAACCATTCCGCTTGTTTGCCTCAGCCACTTCGAGAAAATCATGCACGCCCTTAATGTACTCGGAGGTGTATCTTGAACCGTACATCCATTGTCGGTTCATCTGCGTGCATTATATATAATTAAGTGTGTCAAAAATCATTACAGAACATCATGAATAGATAATTAAATGACCAAATTAATAGAAATTCATCATCACATTAAAACCAAAGTACATACATAGTTCTCATCTAACAACATAAAACTCTGCAGAGCATCTAAATTAATTAAACCATACACTGAAACTATGTAAAATATTTCAATGCGAAAACAAATGCGATCATAATCGCAACCAATGTAACAACTGATCCAACGGCATAATGATACCAAGCCTCGGTATGAATGGCATTTTTTCTAATCTTTCTAATCTTCAAGCGCATTGCATCCATCTTAATCTTGTGATCATCGACGACATCCGCAACATGCAACTCCAATATCATCTTCTTCTCCTCAATTTTTCTAATTTTTTCCTTCAACAAATTGTTTTCTTCTTCAACTAAATTTAACCTCTCGACAATAGGGTCGGTTGAAATTTCCGGTTCAACAACCTCCTAGATAAATAAAATATATGTCACGTTGGTTGGCATAATTGTCATAAACAATAAATGAACCAATAGTTATGAAAAGATAATATATACCACATCCGAATCATAGACAGGACGAGGGCCGACGGGGGCGGATACCAAAACCATCGCACTATATAAGATGCAATAATAAAAGTGAGAAAATTATACAAGTATCTACATAAATATACAAGTAAGAATTTTTTTTTCCTTTCAGAAAGAAGATAAGAACAAGAGGCTCACCACGGTGGTGCCGACGACGAGATCGGCGCGGGCGATCGACGGCGGTGAAGAGGGGGACGGGACGTGACGGACCGCTAAACCTAGACAAATATTGAGGAAAATGAAGCTTGGAGGTCGAGCTTGGAGAGGAGAAAGCTTAAGTAGTGTGGCTCGGGCATTCCATCGAACACCTCGTGTGCATAGGGGGTGAGCTAGAGCACCACAAAGCTCTCCCCTCGCCGGCCACGAAAAACAGAGCACTGGGAGTGCTCTGCTCGCGGGCAAGGGGGAAGATATAGGCAACTAATTGGTCCCGGTTCGTGCCACGAATCGGGACTAAAAGGCAGCCTTTGGTCCCGATTCACGTCACCAACTGAGACCAATGATGGTGGGCCAGGAGCGAGGCGCATTGGTCCCGGTTCGTCCCACCAACCGGAACCAATAGGTCCAGCCGAACCGGGACCAATGGCCCACGTGGCCCGGCCGGCCCCGGGGCTCACGAACCGGGTCCAATACCCTCATTGGTCCCGGTTCTGGATTGAACCGGGACTAATGGGCTGATCCGGCCTGGACCATTGCCCCCTTTTCTACTAGTGAGTATCTGTCCTCAACGGACAAAATTAATGGATATAATCAAGGAATCTTGATGCCATGACAGGAAATGGAGTTCACGTGATTAGGACGGAAAGAATACTTCGGGCTTCAGTAATAACTAAAGAAGCAGTATAAATAACTAAATTATGCTGACAGGTGCATGCGATGATGTGCACTCGGAACCTCACAAGTGTGTGTGCCTGTGTGTTTATAAATTTAAACCCAGACGTACTATTTTTCCATAGTAGGAAGCATAGTTTTAAATAGCGCGCTAAGCATCTTAGCGGCCGACTTCTTCCAAATGCTATAGCGTGCTATAGCGGAGCTATAGCGCGCTATTTAAAATGTTTGTTCATTTGTTTGGAACAAAGTCTCTTAGCGCAAGACCTTTTATAAACATTATAATGGGCTATTTAAAACAGTAGTAGGAAGACGATAAGACTTTTAGTAGTAGACCATCGTTGCTCGCTCACTAGCTGTGGCTGCACTTGACCAGAAACTTTTCAGAGTGTTTTGGAATGGGAGGCACCAGAATGAGTGATACATATGACTGGGTGAAGAAAGAGAGGGAGGTTGGCATGGCTTACGCCTGCTTATTCTCCTTCTAACCACGCACCTCCTTGGTTTAGCGCCGAGCTAGCAATCGGTGATCCCGGGAAGCTGCCCGAGCTCGCCGGAATGGTTCCATGATGGAGCAGCGATCTCGTTGATGGATAGTCCATGGCTGAGACTTTGTGGGCTTCAGTTCGTGGACTAATCATCATCATCTCGATCCTGCTCTCTTGGTCCTTCCTGTACTGCCGACAAACCTCAAGCGCTCCTGCATAGCTCAACAACCAATGTACCGTATAGGCATGTTGTGTAGATAGCCTTGGTAGGTAAGGTTGTTAATTAGCCGCCGTTTAAATCTTAAGTCGTATCACTCTTATATGACACGGAGTTCACGTAATGTGTCTTGATAGGATATGGAGTTCATGTGATTAAGTGCCCGTTCGGAGCCCCTCCGCTCCACAACTCTGCCACGGAGCGGAGCGGGATGCAGTTCAAATTTTCAGAGTGGTGGAATAGGTGCTCCGCCAGATTCTTGGTGCTCGTGGATTACCAAACAGACCCTAAGGCTCTGTGTGGAATCTCTCCACTCCGCTCCACTATGGAGCTCGGTTTAAGCCGCTCCGTGAAAATGAGCTGCAGCCTGCTCCGCTCCACAGCGCAATTGAGGGAGCGGAAAGGAACCGAACAGGCACTAAGACTATAAAAAGGTACATTCAGTAACCAACCATGAAGTACAAAAAACTAAATTATGTTGATAGCTTCATATGCACTAGAAACCACACAAGGGCATGCATGACAATGCTTATAAATTGTAACCCGGATATCCTAGCTTTCTATCTTTCAAAAGACGACAAGCCTTTCAGCAGTGCAGGATCATGGCTCACTGGGTGCCCGTGGGCGCGCCTGACCAGAAACTTTCTGAGTGGAGTGACGGACTAGAGGGATGACATCATTTATCTATGAATGAGAGTGATGCACAAATAAAGAAAAAAGACCTATACACATGAAAAAAACACAAGAAACACTTGGACGATTCCCTTCACATACACGCACATGGAAAACATCAACGTACACTAATGGGGAAGAAAAAGGCTGGCACACTAAAAACCCAAAATATATACTCGAGTCACTTGGAAGTCAAAAAGAACTCTAAAATCGCCATTGAAATTGCAAGAAAATAAAGTGGAATGTCTCAAAAAAAAATGAAGATCTAAAGATCGACTCAAAAACAAATGGATGACTAACAGGCTTACTAAGGCATAACCCACTAACCTAAAACTCTAACGGGCAGATGGAAATTGGCTGAAAATGCCCATCCCGTTGAACAAAATTGGCTGAAAATGAAAATTAGGTAGTTAACTACAGCCCAAAAATCCTCCAAAAAAAAAAAAGGAAAACAGCCCAGTACACCCACGTAGGAATCAGGAACAACGGGATGGATGGTTGCAGATGGAAATCCCTATATGACGCTCGTTGCGACGAAATGTCCACCTAACGCATATGATTGGGTGCACTGGACTGGTCTGTTCGTTTGTTTTTTTGGAATCTTCTGACAGGTTCCTGTCCGGTTTTTACCGGGTTTTGGAACCTTCTAGAAGGTTTTCTGAATCTATTTTTCCTCTTTTTTCTGCTTCCTATTATATTATTGTTATTTTTCTTTTTTATTTTTTAGTTTTTTCTGTTTCTTTTAAAAAATTGTATATTTCAAAAACTGATTTTTTCAAAAAATAAAACGGACATTATTTGCTCTCGGAAAATGTTCAAAAATTTCTAATTTTGCTCACATTCTAAGAAAGTTTGAAAATTCAAATTTCTTCGCATTTTTTCATCAAAATTGTCGTATTTTTCAATTTTTTGTTTTGACTTTAAAAATTCTCCCATCTTTTGAATGTTTGTCTGAAAACTAAAAATGTTCGCGTTTCATTTTTTGTAATGGATTTCCATTTTTCGTATTTTTTTCAACGATTAAAAAATATTAGCCAATTTTCAAAAACAATTATCTGTTTTAAAATAATGTTCAATTTACAAAAACATGTTCACATTTTATTTTTTTTGCCTTATTCAAAAAATGTTCAGAATTAAAAATCTTATCAAAACGTTTTTAAAAATTCGCACTTTCAAAAAATGTTCGAGAATTTCAGAAAATGTTTCGCTTTTAAAAAAGTTTCAATGTTTCAAAAAAAGTTTCCTGTTATGATTTTTTTTCTCATATTTCAAAAACAATCGCATATAGAAAATGTTCAGGATTTCGAACATTGTTTCAAAAGAATTCATGATTTTTCCAAAAAGTTTGAATTTTCAAGTTTATTCGAGTTGTTCAAACAATTGTTAGATTTTCAAACATTACTCGCTTTTCAAAAAATTCCAGGAAAAAGACACCCCGATTCTGCGTTTAATTTTGTTCTTAAACTTATGCACTCCTATTTAGTCACAAACGCTTGTTAGGTCGACTGGTTTAACAACTCTCCTTGCAATCTGCAGGTCTATATTTCTAGACAATCAAATTATTGTGCTACAGTATGGACCGGATCACTACAACATGATCCGGTCCAGTCGGGGGTCACTGCATGTGTCGGGTTGCTATTTTGACGCAAAATGCGTCAAATAAGAGCTCTCGTTACAGATTTGATTGAACGCTAGAAAAAAATTCAGATTCCTACTATATAGCAAAAGCATAAAATAAATAAATATCTAGAGACGACTAAAGACAAAAATGTTGGGTTAAACCTGGTCCGGCGACGAACGCCGAGTAGGCTCCGGCGGCACGAACGCCGGACGAACCTCTCTCTCTCTTTCACCCGATCGAACAGAGGTAGAAGAAGGAGTACAGCACACTGGATTTTTCAGGCGACGAACGCGACGCCGCACGAACGGCGCCACGCCGACGAACGGCGCCTCGGCTGCATGCACGACCTATTCTTTTTTTTACTCAGCTCAAACTGTGGCACATACCACGTACATCCAACCAACTCAGATCGGCCTCTATTTATAGGCTGGCACACACGCCACCTCCCCAATTCTGATGCATGCTAACTAACCATAGAGTCTATCCGGCCAGGTAACAACTTATCCAGCTAAGTAACTACATGCATGACTGTCCTATCACGCCATGAAGCTAGCTAACCAACTAACCACCTGGACTAAGCACTACGCGCTGGACTAACCAACTCGCCGTGGCCACGAGTGCACGCGCACGCACGTACACCATCGTGACACACACGCACACACGTACTCTGGGTGCATATCCATCACGGTTTATTTCTAACAAAAAAGGCAAGACAAGCATACACAGATCGAGACGACCAGGTGTGGCGAGGACACTCATATGTAACAAGCGCAAGTGGATAGTATCTCTAATAAAAATCGTGAGGACCACCAAATGCACATCGGGCAGCAAGTACTCACTCTGTGCATTTGAAAACCGAACCGAAAAACCATACCGAAAATAAACCGAACCGAACCAATTTTATGGTTTTTATGGTTTCTGGTTTCGGTATGGTATGAACTTTTCATACCGATTTGAACTTTGTTTTTTATGGTATATACCAAAAAACCGAACGGTTAACTGAATAAACCGAAGTAAAAAATAAATTTATATTTCTTGAGATGAACAACCATAAAAGTTGTCATTTTTCTTGTACATGAGTTAAATTCACTACTAAGCACGTAAATTTTCTTGTAACATAGTCATTTTTCTTCTTTTAAAATGCTAAGCACGTCCATAACCATCAATAGATGAATCAAATCATTCATATATACTTATATATGTAGTCATATACTATTTGTGTAAAATAGTATGTGTTTTGAGTCATAAATTTGCAAATTATTATACGTCATTTTCAAATTCGCGTCAACTTTGGCTTTTATGGTATATACCGAAACCATACCGAAATAATTTGATATATACCGAAACCGAACCGTATTTTATTTTTATACCATATTTACCGAAGTATTAATACCATACAAACCAAAAAACCGTATAAACCGAACCATGTAAACCGAATAAACCGAACGCACAGGGTGAGCAAGTACTACCTAGTACTCACCAATCCACTATGGCACTATCTACCGCAGATCCCCTTGGAACGTGATGAAAACACACCCGCGGCAAGACAAATCCAACTTTCCAACACACATGAAAACATCTACTCTACATGGAACCTTAGTCAATTTACCACCCATAAATAGTGATCACGGTCTAACGAATCTTCTCAGCAACAATTGCCAAGGATCATGGAGGCCGTCGAGAAGCCCCACACCATTTTCCTACAGGCCCAGCGCAGGGCCACATAACGCTACTGCTCAAGTTAGCCATGATACTCCACACCCGGGGCTTCTACGTCACCTTCATCAACACCGAGTTCAAAACCACCGCCGGCTGCTCTGCTTGCGTGGACCAGCTGCGCTTAATGGCTTCTGGTGACCAGGAGGGGCCCAATCCATTGGGATTTTGTGCCATTATCTCGGAAATACGGAATCACAGGAATGACTGCATTTTTTTTTTTTTTTTTGAGAACAGAGTAGTAAGGAAACTACTCAGGGGGAGTAATACAATCAGCAAGCATCCGGGATCATAAACTCGATGGAACGTTCGCGATCACCATTTGGTCGCCACTACTCCTATTCAGTGCAGCTAGCTCATGTGCCAGAGCATTCCTTTTGCGGCTCACCCACCGAACGCTGCATGCAGAGAAACACGCCATTGCCTCTTTTATGTCCAAAATCAGCCCATAGCAAGAAGATCTGGTCGGTACTTGAGCGGCCAGTTCTGTAGCCAGGCACTGGCTATCCACCTCGAGCACCACCTCTCCATTGTAATATTTGGCCATAGGCTGCAGCCCCACCAGTGCTGCACGGGCCTCGGCCTCCTCAACGCTACTGCACATTGGTCGCTTCCTGCAAACCGACAGGAAGACAAATCCTCTGTAATCACGAGCGACAGCGCCAGGAGCCCCCTCGCCCGAATCCACATGAAAAGCAGCGTCCGTGTTGATTTTTGCGACTCCACGGACAGGCGGCGTCCACTTGTCCTCTTGGGGGGCGAGCCCATGCACGTACGTATTCCCCCTCTGATTTGAGCTGGTTAGATCTTCCTTCCCATCCTCATTCACTATCGCGTTTCGCAGGTCTTCTTCGTACCTTTTTAAGAACAACACTGAACTCCTGATTGATTCCCTCCCATTCTTCCGAATGCAGTCCTCGCGCAGATGCCAACAGCGCCAGAGGAGGAGCAATAACCTCGAGCGCATCTCCTCATCACCCGTACTCAGTGCAAGTTGGAGCCAATCATCCCCCGTGTACCACAGCTTGCTTTCCTCCGGAAGGGACCAGACTTCTCTCATCTCAGCACGTAGAGCTCTGCTCTTTGTGCACATGATAACCGCATGGTGTTCGTCCTCCACTCCATTACCACAAATGTTGCAGGTGTCATCCAGCTCAAGAGTGCGCCTCCATTTGTTCTTTTTTGTGGCAAGAGTTTTGGTGGCAATCCTCCAACCAAAAATGCGGACCTTGCCCGGGACCTTCGCTTTCCAAATGAGGTCCAAAATGCTGCGGTCATTTGGTGTACTGGACGAGCTTGATGGGAGTTGGGACACTCGCCCAAAGCAAGAAGCGGCCAGCTTGTAGGCAGACTTCACTGTAAAGACACCCTTTTTCTCATGATGCCATGCTATGCAGTCGCCCACCGAAGAGGTAGGGATTCTGAGCTTGCATATCTCCTCGGCATCAAAAGGCTGAAAAAGTTGTTGAATCAGGGCAACGTTCCACTCCTTCCTGTCTGGCAACATGAGCTGACTAACCCATCTTATACGCGATCTCCTGATAAAAGCAGCTGTCATGAGGCCTTCCTTCCTCGGGATCCATTGGTCACGTTGAATCTGGATGCTTTTTCCATCTCCCACTCGCCAGATCATCCCCTTCTTCAGCAGTTCAAGCCCAAATTTGATGGCTCTCCAAACCGGGGAAGCATCCTTCGCAAACACCGTATCCAGGATATCTCCGTTGGGGTAGTACTTAGATTTCAGAGCTCGCGCTCACAGACTGTCTGGGTTCTGGATGAGCCTCCAGCCCTGTTTAGCAAGTAGTGCTTGGTTAAACAAACGCATATCTCTGAATCCTATGCCACCCGCTCGCTTCGGTCTCGTCGTACGTTCCCAGGACATCCAGTGGACCTTTCTTTGCCCCTCTCTTTCACCCCACCAGAACTCACATATCATTTTTTTATACTTATCACAAAAACCCTGTGAGAGCATGAAGACACTCATGGTGAAGGTTGGTAGGGCTTGCACATTTGATTTGATGTGAACTTCCTTCGCGGCGAAAGACATGAACTTTTCCGACCAGTCATTACACCTCTTCAAATCTTTCCATGATTGGTTGGAATTGTTCCTCCTTCATCCTACCCTCCGGAGTCGGCAAGCCTAGGTATTTGCTCTCAAAAGCTTCTGAGATTACTCCTAGGGTTGTTTTAATTCTCTCTCTCGTCCCCGTAGGACAAACCTCGCTGAACAAGAGGGAACACTTACTCGAACTTAGGAGCTGTCCTGTGCACTTCTGGAAAGTATCGAGGACCCTTTTGATCGTTTCAGCTTGTTCAGGCACCGCTTTAAAGAAAATCAGACTATCATCCGCAAAAAGGAGATTAGAGATACGCGGGCTATTTCTAGCAATCTTTATCGGAGTAAGGTTATTTTACGACAGTTCCTTTTTCAGCAAGTGCACCAGCCCATCGGCCACAAAGAGGAAGAGATATGGGCTTAACGGGTCACCTTGGCGTAAGCCACGAGAGGGAATGAAAGCTTCCAGGAGCTCTCCATTGCATTTCACCGAGTACCTCACTGATTTGACGCATTGCATCACCAAATTGGTCCACTTGTTGCAGAAGCCAAATTTTTGGAGAACTCCTTCTAAGAAACACCAGTCCACTCTGTCATAAGCCTTTGCCAGATCCAACTTGTACGCACAATAGTTATCTCTCTCATTCTTGCAATGTTGGATCTTGCGGAAGCACTCAAATGCAATTATAGCATTGTCCGTGATCATTCTGTCCGGAATGAAGGCACTTTGTGTTTTCGAAATGATCTCATCAAGGATAGGACGCAGTCGGTTCACCAGGCATTTAGAGACCACTTTGTATATGACATTACAGAGGCTGATTGGCCTGTAATCCTTTAGGGATTGAGGGTTTTTACCTTTTGGTATGAGGACGATCACCATGTCATTTATTCCATCCGGCATTACTCCATCCGCAAAGTAGGTTCGGACACTCATCATAATATCATCTTTCATCTCGCTCCAGTTTCTTTGGAAGAAACGGGCCGGGAAGCCGTCCGGGCCGGGTGCCTTCAGGGGGCCTATTGAAAGAGGGCATCGCCAATTTCCACATCCGAGAATGGTTTGGTAAGGGCTATATTCATATCACCATCAACCCGTTCGGAAACCAGCTCTAAAATATTTGACGGATCAATCTGATCCTCCCTCTTGTAAAGGCTCTTGAAGAACGAGTTTGTGATTTCATGTACGCCTTTCGTGTCCTCAACCCATATTCCATTTTCATCCTTCAGCTTGAGAATGGCATTCTTTTTACGCCTCCATGTGGCTTTTCGCTGGAACCACTTGGTGTTTCTGTCACCCTCTCTCAGATAGGTGGCTCTTGACCTCTGTCTCCACATAATTTCCTCTCTAAATAGGAGTTCATCTAGCTCCCTCGAAAGTTTTGCTGCCTCCTCAACTCCTGCTGGTGATTCTGGTAGACTCCAAATTCTGTTCAGATTCTTTCTAATATCCGCAGTTTTCCTTATCACCGACCCAAAATCCCGTTTGGCCCAACTATGCAGGCCCCTTTGCATGCTTTGAATCTTCTCCCCTAGCGCCTGGAGATTCCTCGCCGGGCCCTCCCTACGCCAATTCTCTGTGATCGTCGGCTGGAGGGACTCGACCCTTTCCCACATCTGCTCATACCTGAAAATTCCTTCCCGGTTTTGCCCAATCAGTCTCCATTCTTTCCTGCTTCCCAACCGCAGCAGGATTGGGAGGTGATCCGATCTTGAAGAGCATACATGCTCCACTGTTGCGTTTCTGAACAGATCAGACCACTCTGGGGAGGCCACACATCTATCAAGTCTCGCACGAACATTTCTGTTACCCTGTTGCTTGTTATCATAGGTCCACCCTGGTCCTTTAAAGCCCAAGTCAAATAGGTTGCGGTCCGCCAAAACCCTCCGGTAGTTTTCCATATACCTCTCTGATCTTTTGGTAGCTGAAAAGTGTTCTGACTGCCACATTGTCTCGTTGAAATCACCCAGCATAAGCCAAGGGAGGGTGCTAGTGTCTTTTATGCGTCTCAACAGCGTCCACATGAGATGACGCTCATGTGCTTTTGGTTCGCCATACACAAAGGTGCCTCTCCATTGGCCACCACTAGGACTCAAACGGATCAAGACATCGATATACCTCGTCCCCACGCCAATCTTTTTTATTTCCACACTCTCATCATAAAAGAGGGCAATGCCGCCACCTTTTCCGGTGCCGGGATGCGTGATACAGTGACGGAGACCTAGCCTCCACTTGAGGTTTGAGACATACTTATTGTTCTGGCGAGTTTCAGTAAGGAAGACGAGCTTGGGCTTGTATGTGTGCACTAGGCACACTAGCTCTTGAACTGTTCGAGGTTACCCGAGGCCTCGATAGTTCTAGCTCATGATCGTCATGGCTCCTGGCGGGCGCCCTCGTCGGCACCCACCAGTTCACCGGGAGCCCCTGGCCCGGTTGCTTCCTTTTCTTCCACCTTGCCATCCTGCACAAAAACCGCCGCACAAACCTTCTTAGTCTTGTCAGGTTTCCCCTCCGTTCCTTCTCCCTTTGATGCTTCGGCTCTGTCCAGCTCACGGTCACCTCTTTTCCCCAGCACCGAAGCCCACTGGCCGGTCTTGATCCTGCCGATCCTTCCCTCCTTGACCGCCCTGCGATTGAACAACCCTTCCACAGTCCACGCCCTCTCCTGCATAGTGTACCTTGGGATCGGGCCAAAACCCGGGGGGTACGTGTTGGGGAACGTAGTAATTTCAAAAAAAATTCTACGCACACGCAAGATCATGGTGATGGCATAGCAACGAGAGGGGAGAGTGTAGTCCACGTACCCTCGTAGACCGTAAGCGGAAGCGTTATGACAACGCAGTTGATGTAGTCGTACGTCTTCACGATTCGACCGATCCAAGCACCGAACGTACGGCACCTCCGAGTTCAGCACACGTTCAGCTCGATGACGATCCCCGGGCTCCGATCCAGCAAAGCTTCGGGGATGAGTTCCGTCAGCACGACGGCGTGGTGACGATGATGATGCTCTACCGGCGCAGGGCTTCGCCTAAACTTCGCGACGATATGACCGAGGTGGAATATGGTGGAGGGGGGCACCGCACATGGCTAAGGAACGATCCGTAGATCAACTTGTGTGTCTATGGGGTGCCCCCTGCCCCTGTATATAAAGGAGCAAGGGGGGAGGCCGGCCGGCCCCTTGGGCACGCCAAGGGAGGAGGAATCCTCCTCCTAGTAGGAGTAGGACTCCTCCTTTCCTACTCCTACTAGGAGGGGAAAGGAAGGGGGAGAGGGGGAAGGAAAGGGGGGGGGCGCCGCCCCCCTCCTAGTCCAATTCGGACTAGAGGGGGAAGGGGGCGCGCGGCCCATGCTGGCCGCCCCTCTCTCCTTTCCCCTAAGGCCCATAAGGCCCAATACTCTCCCGGGGGGTTTCGGTAACCCCCCCGGCACTCCGGTTTTCTCCGAAATCATCTGGAACACTTCCGGTGTCCGAATATAGTCGTCCAATATATCAATCTTTATGTCTCGACCATTTCGAGACTCCTCGTCATGTCCGTGATCACATCCGGGACTCCGAACAAACTTTGGTACATCAAAACTTATAAACTCATAAGAAAACCGTCATCGTAATGTTAAGCGTGCGGACCCTATGGGTTCGAGAACTATGTAGACATGACCTAGAACCATTATCGGTCAATAACCAATAGCGGGACCTGGATGCCCATATTGGTTCCTACATATTCTACGAAGATCTTTATCGGTCAAACCGCATAACAACATACGTTGTTCCCTTTGTCATCGGTATGTTACTTGCCCGAGATTTGATCATCGGTATCCAATACCTTGTTCAATTTCGTTACCGGCAAGTCTCTTTACTCGTTCTGTAACACATCATCTTATAACTAACTCATTAGTTACAATGCTTGCAAGGCTTAGGTGATGAGTATTACCGAGAGGGCCCAGAGATACCTCTCCGACAATCGGAGTGACAAAACCTAATCTCGAATTATGCCAACTCAACATGTACTTTCGGAAACACCTGTAGAGCACCTTTATAATCACCCAGTTACGTTGTGACGTTTGGTAGCGCACAAAGTGTTCTTCCGGTAAACGGGAGTTGCACAATCTCATAGTTGCAGGAACTTTGTATAAGTCATGAAGAAAGCAATAGCAATATACTAAACGATCAAGTGCTAGGCTAACGGAATGGGTCATGTCAATCACATCATTATCCTAATGATGTGATCCCATTAATCAAATGACAACACATGTCTATGGTTAGGAAACATAACCATCTTTGATTAATGAGCTAGTCAAGTAGAGGCATACTAGTGACTTTATGTTTGTCTATGTATTCACACATGTACCATGTTTCCGGTTAATACAATTCTAGCATGAATAATAAACATTTATCATGATATGAGGAAATAAATAATAACTTTATTATTGCCTCTAGGGCATATTTCCTTCAGTCTCCCACTTGCACTAGAGTCAATAATCTAGATTACATAGTAATGATTCTAACACCCATGGAGTCTTGGTGATGATCATGTTTTTCTCGTGAGAGAGGCTTAGTCAACGGGTCTACAACATTCAGATCCGTATGTATCTTGCAAATCTCTATGTCTCCCACTTGGACTTGGTCCCGAATGGAATTGAAGCGTCTCTTGATGTGCTTGGTCCTCTTGTGAAATCTGGATTCCTTTGCCAAGGCAATTGCACCAGTATTGTCACAGAAGATCTTCATTGGTCCCGATGCACTAGGTATGACACCTAGATTGGAAATGAACTCCTTCATCCAGACTCCTTCATTTGCTGCTTCCGAAGCAGCTATGTACTCTGCTTCACATGTAGATCCCGCTACGACGCTTTGTTTAGAACAGCACCAACTTATAGCTCCACCGTTTAATAAAAACACGTATCCGGTTTGCGATTTAGAATCGTCCGGATCAGTGTCAAAGATTGCATCGACGTAACCGTTTACGACTAGCTCTTTGTCACCTCCATATACGAGAAACATATCCTTAGTCCTTTTCAGGTATGTCAGGATGTTCTTGACCGCTGTCCAGTGATCCACTCCTGGATTACTTTGGTACCTTCCTGCCAAGCTTATTGCTAAGCATACGTCAGGTCTGGTACACAGCATTGCATACATGATAGAGCCTATGGCTGAAGCATAGGGAACATTTTTCATTTTCTCTCTATCTTCTGCTGTGGTCGGGCATTGAGTTTGACTCAACTTCACACCTTGTAGCACAGGCAAGAATCCTTTCTTTGCCTGATCCATTTTGAACTTTTTCAAAATTTTGTCAAGGTATGTGCTTCGTGAAAGTCCTATTAAGCGTCTTGATCTATCTCTATAGATCTTGATGCCCAATATGTAAGCAGCTTCACCGAGGTCTTTCATTGAAAAACTTTTATTCAAGTATTCTTTTATGCTATCCAGAAATTCTATATCATTTCCAATTAATAATATGTCATCTACATATAAAATTAGAAATGCTACAGAGCTCCCACTCACTTTCTTGTAAATACAGGCTTCTCCAAAAGTCTGTATAAAACCATATGATTTGATCACACTATCAAAGCATTTATTCCAACTCCGAGATGCTTGCACCAGTCCATAAATGGAACGCTAGAGCTTGCATACTTTGTCAGCACCTTTTGGATCAACAAAACCTTCCGGCTGCATCATATACAACTCTTCTTCTAGAAATCCATTCAAGAATGCAGTCTTGACATCCATTTGCCAAATTTCATAATCATGAAATGCAGCAATAGCTAACATGATTCGGACGGACTTAAGCATTGCTACGGGTGAGAAAGTCTCATCGTAGTCAACCCCTTGAACTTGTCGAAAACCTTTTGCAACAAGTCGAGCTTTATAGACAGTTATATTACCATCAGCGTCAGTCTTCTTCTTAAAGATCCATTTATTCTCAATGGCTTGCCGATCATCGGGCAAGTCAACCAAAGTCCATACTTTGTTTTCATACATGGATCCCATCTCAGATTTCATGGCTTCTAGCTATTTTGCGGAATCCGGGCTCATCATCGCTTCCTCATAGTTCGTAGGTTCATCATGGTCAAGTAACATGACTTCCAGAATAGGATTACCGTACCACTCTGGTGTGGATCTTACTCTGGTAGACCTACGAGGTTCAGTAGAAACTATATCTGAAGTTTCATGATCATTATCATTAGCATCCTCACTAATTGGTGTAGTTGTCACAGGAGCCGGTTCTCGTGATGAACTACTTTCCAATAAGGGAGTAGATACAGTTATCTCATCAAGTTCTACTTTCCTCCCACTCACTTCTTTCGAGAGAAACTCCTTCTCTAGAAAGGATCCATTCTTAGCAACGAATGTCTTGCCTTCGGATCTGTGATAGAAGGTGTACCCAACAGTCTCTTTTGGGTATCCTATGAAGACACATTTCTCCGATTTAGGTTCGAGCTTATCTGGCTGAAGTTTCTTCACATAAGCATCGCAGCCCCAAACTTTAAGAAACGACAACTTTGGTTTCTTGCCAAACCACAGTTCATAAGGCGTCGTCTCAACGGATTTTGATGGTGCCCTATTTAACGTGAATGCGGCCATCTCTAAAGCATAACCCCAAAACGATAGCGGTAAATCAGTAAGAGACATCATAGATCGCACCATATCAAGTAAAGTACGATTACGACGTTCGGACACACCATTTCGTTGTGGTGTTCCAGGTGGCGTGAGTTGCGAAACTATTCCACATTGTTTCAAGTGTAGGCCAAACTCATAACTCAAATACTCTCCTCCACGATCAGATCGTAGAAATTTTATTTTCTTATTACGATGATTTTCCACTTCACTCTGAAATTCTTTGAACTTTTCAAATGTTTCAGACTTGTGTTTCATCAAGTAGATATACCCATATCTGCTCAAATCATCTGTGAAGGTGAGAAAATAACGATACCCGCCGCGAGCCTCAACATTCATTGGGCCACAAACATCAGTATGTATGATTTCCAACAAATCAGTTGCTCGCTCCATAGTTCCGGAGAACGGCGTTTTAGTCATCTTGCCCATAAGGCACGGTTCGCAAGTACCAAGTGTTCATAATCAAGTGATTCCAAAAGTCCATCAGTATGGAGTTTCTTCATGCGCTTTACACCGATATGACCCAAACGGCAGTGCCACAAATAAGTTGCACTATCATTATCAACTCTGCATCTTTTGGTTTCAACACTATGAATATGTGTATCACTACTATCGAGATTTAATAAAAATAGACCACTCTTCAAGGGTGCATGACCACAAAAGATATTACTCATATAAATAGAACAACCATTATTCTCTGATTTAAATGAATAACCGTCTCGCATCAAACAAGATCCAGATATAATGTTCATGCTCAACGCTGGGACCAAATAACAATTATTTAGGTCTAAAACTAATCCCGAAGATAGATGTAGAGGTAGCGTGCCGACCGCGATCACATCGACTTTGGAACCGTTTCCCACGCGCATCGTCACCTCGTCCTTGGCCAGTGCTCGCTTATTCCGTAGTCCCTGTTTCGAGTTGTAAATATTAGCAACAGAACCAGTATCAAATACCCAGGTGCTACTATGAGCTCTAGTTAGGTACACATCAATAACATGTATATCACATATACCTTTGTTCACTTTGCCATCCTTCTTATCCGCCAAATACTTGGGGCAGTTCCGCTTCCAGTGACCAGTCTGCTTGCAGTAGAAGCACTCAGTTTCAGGCTTAGGTCCAGACTTGGGTTTCTTCTCTTGAGCAGCAACTTGCTTGCCGTTCTTCTTGAAGTTCCCCTTCTTCTTCCCTTTGCTCTTTTTCTTGAAACTAGTGGTCTTGTTGACCATCAACACTTGATGCTCCTTCTTGATTTCTACCTCCGCAGCTTTTAGCATTGCGAAGAGCTCGGGAATAGTCTTGTTCATCCCTTGCATATTATAGTTCATCACAAAGCTCTTGTAGCTTGGTGGCAGTGATTGGAGAATTCTGTCAATGACGCTATCATCCGGAAGATTAACTCCCAGTTGAATCAAGTGATTATTATACCCAGACATTTTGAGTATATGCTCACTGACAGAACTATTCTCCTCCATCTTGCAGCTGTAGAACTTATTGGAGACTTCATATCTCTCAATCCGGGCATTTGCTTGAAATATTAACTTCAACTCCTGGAACATCTCATATGCTCCATGACGTTCAAAACGTCGTTGAAGACCCGGTTCTAAGCCGTAAAGCATGGCACACTGAACTATAGAGTAGTCATCAGCTTTGCTCTGCCAGACGTTCTTAACGTCGTCAGTTGCATCAGCAGCAGGCCTGGCACCCAGCGGTGCTTCCAGGACGTAACTTTTCTGTGCAGCAATGAGGATAATCCTTAGGTTATGGACCCAGTCCGTGTAATTGCTACCATCATCTTTCAACTTTGCTTTCTCAAGGAACGTATTAAAATTCAACGGAACAACAGCACGAGCCATCTATCTACAAACAAACATAGACAAGCGAAATACTATCAGGTACTAAGTTCATGATAAATTTAAGTTTAATTAATCATATTACTTAAAAACTCCCACTTAGACAGACATCTCTCTAGTCATCTAAGTGATCACGTGATCCAAATCAACTAAACCATAACCGATCATCACCTGAGATGGAGTAGTTTTCAATGGTGAACATCACTATGTTGATCATATCTACTATATGATTCATGCTCGACCTTTCGGTCTCCGTGTTCCGAGGCCATATCTGCATATGCTAGGCTCGTCAAGTTTAACCTGAGTACTCCCCGTGTGCAAAATTGTCTTGCACCCGTTGTAGATGGACGTAGAGCTTATCACACCCGATCATCACGTGGTGTCTGGGCGCGACGAACTTTGGCAACGGTGCATACTCAGGGAGAACACTTCTTGATAATTTTAGTGAGAGATCATCTTAAAATGCTACCGTCAATCAAAGAAAGATAAGATGCATAAAGGATAAACATCACATGCAATCAATATAAGTGATATGATATGGCCATCATCATCTTGTGCTTGTGATCTCCATCTCCGAAGCACCGTCGTGATCACCATCGTCACCGGCGCGACACCTTGATCTCCATCGTAGCATCGTTGTCGTTACGCCATCTATTGCTTCTACGACTATCGCTACCGCTTAGTGATAAAGTAAAGCAATTACAGTGCATTTGCATTTCATACAATAAAGCGACAACCATATGGCTCCTGCCAGTTGCCGATAACTTCAGTTACAAAACATGATCATCTCATACAATAAAATATAGCATCACGTCTTGACCCTATCACATCACAACATGCCCTGCAAAAACAAGTTAGACGTCCTCTACTTTGTTGTTGCAAATTTTACGTGGCTGCTACGGGCTTAGCAAGAACCGTTCTTACCTACGCATCAAAAACCACAACGATAGTTTGTCAAGTTGGTGTTGTTTTAACCTTTGCAAGGACCGGGCGTAGCCATACTCGATTCAGCTAAAGTGAGAGAGACAGAAACCCGCCAGCCACCTTTAAGCACGAGTGCTCGTAACGGTGAAACCAGTCTCGCGTAAGCGTACGCGTAATGTCGGTCCGGGCCGCTTCATCTCACAATACCGCCGAACCAAAGTATGACATGCTGGTAAGCAGTATGACTTGTATCGCCCACAACTCACTTGTGTTCTACTCGTGCATATAACATCAACGCATAAAACCTAGGCTCTGATACCACTGTCGGGGAACGTAGTAATTTCAAAAAATTTCCTACGCACATGCAAGATCATGGTGATGGCATAGCAACGAGAGGGGAGAGTGTAGTCCACGTACCCTCGTAGACCGTAAGCTGAAGCGTTATGACAACGCGGTTGATGTAGTCGTACGTATTCACGATTCGACCGATCCAAGCACCGAACGTACGGCACCTCCGAGTTCAGCACACGTTCAGCTCAATGACGATCCCCGGGCTCCGATCCAGCAAAGCTTCGAGGATGAGTTCCGTCAGCACGACGGCATGGTGACGATGATGATGCTCTACCGGCGCAGGGCTTCGCCTAAACTCCGCGACGATATGACCGAGGTGGAATATGGTGGAGGGGGGCACCGCACACGGCTAAGGAACGATCCGTAGATCAACTTGTGTGTCTATGGGGTGCCCCCGTGCCCCCGTATATAAAGGAGCAAGGGGGGGAGGCCGGCCGGCCCCTTGGGCGCGCCAAGGGAGGAGGAATCCTCCTCCTAGTAGGAGTAGGACTCCTCCTTTCCTACTCCTACTAGGAGGGGAAAGGAAGGGGGAGAGGGGGAAGGACAGGGGGGGCGCCCCCCTCCTAGTCCAATTCGGACCAGAGGGGGGAGGGGGCGCGCGGCCCATGCTGGCCGCCCCTCTCTCCTTTCCCCTAAGGCCCATAAGGCCCAATACTCTCCCGGGGGGTTCCGGTAACCCCCCCCCCCCGGCACTCCGGTTTTCTCCTAAATCATCCGGAACACTTCTGGTGTCCGAATATAGTCGTCCAATATATCAATCTTTATGTCTCGACCATTTCTAAACTCCTCGTCATGTCCGTGATCACATCCGGGACTCCGAACAAACTTCGGTACATCAAAACTTATATACTCATAATAAAACTGTCATCGTAATGTTAAGCGTGCGGACCCTACGGGTTCGAGAACTATGTAGACATGACCTAGAACCATTCTCGGTCAATAACCAATAGCGGGACCTGGATGCCCATATTGGTTCCTACATATTCTACGAAGATCTTTATTGGTCAAACCGCATAACAACATACGTTGTTCCCTTTGTCATCGGTATGTTACTTGCCCAAGATTTGATCGTCGGTATCCAATACCTAGTTCAATTTCGTTACCGGCAAGTCTCTTTACTCGTTCTGTAACACATCATCTTATAACTAACTCATTAGTTACAATGCTTGCAAGGCTTAGGTGATGAGTATTACCGAGAGGGCCCAGAGATACCTCTCCGACAATCGGAGTGACAAAACCTAATCTCGAATTATGCCAACTCAACATGTACCTTCGGAAACACCTGTAGAGCACCTTTATAATCACCCAGTTACGTTGTGACGTTTGGTAACACACGTCGCCCGGTCGTGCCCCTCCATCCACCGCCACCATGAGGAACGCGTCCCCTTGGTGTGTCTAGGGGCCATTGTTGAGGATGAAGGTTGTTCTTAACGGTTGTTCTTAAGGGGCTTGTAGTCGAGCCCCCCGCGAAGGCCCCATTTGCTCTTGAGCTCGCCGAAGAGGCCCTCGTTGCTGTAGGGCAGGGCGAGAAGAAGAGCCCCACCGCGATCCACCTTGTCCTCATGGCCGCTCTCTCCTTGGTCAGGTCCAACTCCACCACCGCGTCAGCCCCCAGGATGAGGTGGACAGGAAACCTAGGGGCAACAATGTCACCCCCAGCTCCCAGACGCCTCATGCTTGCCCTCTCGCCCTGGTGGGATGCTTCTCCCCTGGACAGAACGCCGGTGATGGTCCTTCCCCCCCCCCCCCGAGAGCCGTGGCGCACCCTGCTCGGCGTCCATGGGGGCCTTGTCCTTGCGGGATTCCTGGTTCGACACGGTGGAAGAAGCACTTGTAGACAGAAAGACAATGGGATGCGTGACAATACTCCCAATTCCTGTGGACTTTATACTCCAAACCTGGTGATTTGCTTCCTGAACAGCCTCGATCGAAATGATAGTGGTGCTCCCCTCAGACTGATCTCTTTCCTTGCAATCCCACGCTTGATCCTCCTTGCCTTTATCTGGCGGCTTCTTTACCCCTGAGCAGATCCGCAAATGCATCCCGGGGTTGATCCCTTTCCCCCCTAGCCCGCACTCAAGATCTTCCTTCATGGCGCGCAATTTGGAGTGGATCTTTTCTACCGCAAGATCCTTAGGATGCATACCCGTCTTAGCCACTTCCCCGGGATTTCTTTTTGGAACCCTACTCTCCTTCGCAACCTTGGCGATTACCTTCCTCGTTCGGAGCCATGCTTCCCGCAGGCCCAGCGGATCCTCATCCTTCTGTGGAATCCAAATCTCCGGTCTCTTCTCTCCCTTCCGATCACAGATCCCAGATCCTGCCGGTGGCGATCCCTCTCCGGTCGCTTCCGCGGTTTGCCTCGCAATCGCCCCGACCAGGGCACCGTAATTTTCGGGCATCATTCTATTTTTGTATTCACATGCTTACCTTTGACTGCATTTCAATCCGTACGTGGTTATCATTGAAACATGTGGATGGACGAACGCTTGTGGCCTCTAGGTGCAGCCAGCTGGAAACGGTTGTGAAGGGTTATATTCAATGAGTTTAGCAACCGTTTCCAGCTGCCGAGCCACTCATAAATTATGTGGATGAGCTTGTTAATCTTGGGTCTGATAAGTTGTGCTCGTGTTTTCTTTTTATTTGTATGGCCGCCTAATACTTGGTGACTCGAACTTGATTTAAGTTTAATAAAGTGGTTGTACATCATGTGATACTGAGGCTGGGGTACTCCCCATTCCAAAGAAAAGGAGGTATGCTTCAATCCTTCATTCATACGGTGTACTTCCTCCGTCCGAAAATACTTGTCCTAGAAATGGATAAAATGGATGTATCTATAACTAAAACAAGTCTAGATACAACCATTTCTAGGACAAGTGTTTCCGGATGGAGGGATCCGCAGTGTGATGAAAGAGATGGAAAGAAACGAGGATAGAACCCTTGATATGCAAATCGACCCGCTAACAGTCTCTGAATGGCCAAAAGTTTGCTTCCTGTTGCCTTCTATGCTTATTGCTTTGTTGTCTCCTTATGCTTAAAATTAGTCATATATATGCACATGCTTCTCTGTTGACATGATATTGGGAATAGTTCGTTCATGTACGTCATCGCTATCAATGTAGGGTACAATGGCTTTGACTAAGTCAAGAAGGCGAATGCGCGATACTTTTAGGGAAAGGTGAATGTGATATAATTGTATGAATGATAGAGGTATATATGTATGAATATGGGGTGTTTGTTTTCAGGGACTTTTTGGTGTAGGTGTAAGAACATGCGGTGCCCCCATGTTTGGTTTTGGCAATTGATGACAATCTCTATGGACTAATGGTTGCCTTGAGTTATATTTGAAGGGTTTGTCCATAGGCTTTTCTTAGAGTCCATTTGTTGGTTTCAAGGAGAGTTTGTGATGACCAAGTTGCTATTAAGGAATTATCCAAAGATTGGTCTTATGAGTGTTGAGCTTATTGCAAGCATGTCTTGAAGAAGAAGATTGTGTGATCATTCATGTTTACCTTCAAGACATCATCCAAATGAAGAGAGTTGGAAAGATTCAAGGTTGATCAAGACTAAGTCAAAGAATGAATCAAGTTGATCAACACACAAAGCATAGAAGATGTACCGAGAGGGATCAAGCGATCCCATGGTATGGTAAGCATGGTCAATTATGCTTTGTGTACTAACCCATGTTCTTCGTGAGAGTTCTTTGTGGGGTTAGGTTGTGGTGTGGAAGCTCAAGTTGAATCATCACGAAGAGATCATATGCTTGAAGCTTGCCGTCCATTGTGGCGACGATGGACTTGTGAAGATGTGCAGAAGAGTGGCTCACCCATAGTGGAGTATGGGGGAGCAATCAACTAGTCCTCTTCGAGCCAATGCAATCAAGAAAGGTGGTCCAACTTGAGGGAGTCAAGATCGTCATCATCTAGCTCAAGTGGACCACGTGCAAGGCAAAGGTTTGCCCTTGATAGGTTTTCTATTTTTCCGGTCTCATGGTAGTTGTGGGAGACCGGGTTATAGGATCTATTGCCGTACTATCAAGGGGGGCTCTCGACGAGTTGCTTGATCGTATCGTTCGTAAAGAGCTCAAACCATTGCATCCTTGCATCATCTTTTTGGTTCTTGTTTGGTTCTTCTCCTTGGGAGATTTGGAGCTTTTGGTCATTTTTATGACAAGCTCGAGTTCATCGAAAACGGAGTTCTCATGCTTCTTCTATGATGTTTTCGATGTTGGAGGGTATGCCGGTTCTTCTCGGTTGGAGGTTTCACTCCTTTGTTTGCTAAGCATACCTCCCCCGTTTTGATGCTACTCGTCTTGCTCTATCCAACAAGCTTGAGTTTTCTCAATTCGGAGCTCATTTGCAGAAGTTATGGCAGTTCTGGTTTCCTTGGAGTATTCTTTGTTTTCATGGTTGAGGCATAAGGTTGGCCCCAGCGGTAGTTCCGCGACCACAGCGGTAGTACCGCCGAAGCTCCCCAGTGGTAGTACCGCTCGCAGAGCGGTAGTACCGCTCCAAGCGGTAGTACCGCTCTCCGAACGGTAGTACCGCTTGGGATTTTTGGCCGTAGTACCGCTGTGCGTCTGGGCTACTTCCGCCTCGATTCTCGAACGAAGTTTTTCGTGCCGGGTTTTGCGGCACTAAGGGTGGCAGTAGGAGCGGTAGTACCGCCCTAAGCGGTAGTACCGCTCTTCCCTAGCGGTAGTACCGCCCTGGGGTCATGGCCCTGGCAGCGCGGCAGTACCGCCGGGTTGAGCGGTAGTACCGCCCGGAGCGGTAGTACCGCCCTTCCCTAGCGGTAGTACCGCTCTGTGCGGGGATGTTCAGTGGGGTAACGGTTGGATTTTCCCCCTCCTATAAAAGGGGTCTTCTTCCCCATTGAACCTTATCCTTTGAGCTCGTGTTCTTCCTCCATTGTTGACCTTCTCCGAGCTTGCTATCTCTCAATCCCTCCATGGATTCTTGCTAGTTTTTGGGGGGAAAGAGAGAGGAGATCTAGATCCACATTTCCACCAATCACTTTCTTCTCTATGTGAGGGGAACCCCTTGGATCTAGTTCTTGGAGTTCTTGGTGTTCTCCTTCTTGTTCTTCCTCTCATTTTCCTCCCAAGCATTAGTTGCTTTGGTGGGATTTGAGAGAGAAGGACTTGGGCACTCTGTGTGCCCTTGCCATTGCATTTGTGCATCGGTTTGAGTTCTCCACGGTGATACGTGGAAGTTACAAGTTGAGAAGCTTATTACTCTTGGGTGCTTGGTGCCCTTGAGCTTGTTCATCTTGGGTGCTTGGGCGCCCTAGTCGGTTGGTGGTGTTCGGAGCTCAATCATTGTGGTGTAAAGCTCCGGGCAAGCGTCGGGGTCTCCAATTAGGTTGTGGAGATCGCCCCGAGCATTTTGACGGGTTCCGGTGACCGCCCCCAAGGGTTGCCAAAGTGTACGGGTTCGATGACCGCCCCCAAGGGTCGCCATTTGTACGGGTTCGGTGACCGCCCTCAAGGGTCCCTTAGTGGAATCACGGCATCTTGCATTGTGCGAGGGCTGAGGAGATTACGGTGGCCCTAGTGGCTTCTTGGGGAGCATTGTGCCTCCACACCGCTCCAAACGGAGATTAGCATCCGCAAGGGTGTGAACTTCGGGATACATCGTCGTCTCCGCGTGCCTCGGTTATCTCTTACCCGAGCCCCTTTACTTATGCACTTTACTTTGTGATAGCCATATTGTTCTTTGTCATATATCTTGCTATCACAAAGTTGCCTATCTTGCTTAGCATAAGTTGTTGGTGCACATAGGTGAGCCTAGTTGTTGTAGGTTTTGTGCTTGACAAATTAACCGTTAGGTTTATTCCGCATTTGTTCAAGCGTAAACCGTAATTATTTTAAAGCGCCTATTCACCCCCCCTCTAGGCGACATCCACGATCTTTCAGTAGGGACTAGAAAAAGTCCTTCTTAGAGACTTTTTAACCCAACAGAAAGGACTACTAGGGACTAAAAGTTGCTTTTTGGGACTAAGGGGTGTTTGGTTTAGGGTTTAGGATTTAGGGTTTAGGGTTAGGGTTTAGGGTTTAGGGTTTAGAAAAAGACTCTATCGAAGGGTCTTTTTTCTTTAGTCCCTGGCCCACCAAAAAAGTCTAGTCACTTGCAACCAAACACCCCCTAAATGAAGAAGACTCTCAAGGAGAGTCTTTTTTGGGACTTTTTTGAGACTTTTCCAACAATGCCCCTTCATGTACCCATTGCCCCGTCGTCCCATGGTGTTGTTTGGTTGTTATTTTTCTGTATACTAAGAGTAACATGATCATTTAATAACATCTAGGGAGGGACTTGAGACTTTTTAGTCTCTGAAAACAAACATGGAGGGACTTTTTAGGAACTAGGAATTTTTTAGTTGGGAGTAGAAAAAATCCTAGGACTTATGAACCAAACAGGGCCCTAATATGATACAGTGTATCTGTCCATGTATCTGTCCTCAATAGACCAAATTAGTGGATGTAATGAAGGACTCTGTATGTCATGACAGGAGATGGAGTTCATCGTAATTGAGAAGAGGAAAGAGTGGCTTGAGTGATCAAACCTGTAGTACAAATAATTAAATTATATGCTGACAGGTGTATGTGTTGGTGTGCACAGTGCACTCGAAACCGCACAAGTGGAGTAAATTGCAAAAAACCACCACAATTGTGGACCCTAAATCAGAAAACCATCAACATTCGTTTTTTTTTTTTTTTTGCAAAAACCCACCAACATTGTGCTGACAGTTTGCAGAATATACTGATCGAACCATTAGAGCTGTTTGATGCAGAATTTGACGGATGGGTCCCATGTGTAAACGATGACGTGGCCAAAATAATGGATGCCGTTTGCCTCAACCGTTAAGTTGGCCCACGTGTTAGCTCTCTCCTATCTCCCTCCATTTATTTTTCTCTTAGGCATTCCATCAAACAGCTTGGGTGCAATACCGGACGGGGAGGATGACGGCAACGGCGTCGCCGCTAGTGATGGCACCAGCTCGGCGGGGAAGCGCAGCTGAAGTCCGGCGCGCGCGGCTCAGTCTGGGAACTCCGCCATCCGCCAGCTCGGACCCCGGGCATGCCTTGCCGGTCACGTGCGCCACCGGCATGGCGACCTCGACCGCAGGGGCTTAGGCGCCGCCACCTGAGAGCAGATCAAGGAGGAGGGCGGGGACTACTCCGGCGACCTCTGTGGCCAGCTCCACTTCTGCTCCGCTGCGCCACAAGCCCGTGCAGGAGACGCCTCGCGGCCGGCTAGCTGCTGCTTCGCTGCGCCAGGAGCACGCGCAGGAGGCAGTTCGCGCTCGCGGCCAGCTAGCTGCTGCTCCGTTGCGACAAGAGCACGCGCAGGAGGCACCTTGTGGCCGGCCCGGTGCTTCACCTCTGCGCCACGAGGCCGCGCAGGAGGCGCCTGACCGCCGGCCCGCTGCCGCTCCACTTGTTGTCGAGGCCGACGAGTTTGCTGCCAGAGGGGAGGAGCTCCTGGTCATTGTGAAGCTGGGG
>NC_041389.1:629184406-629195084 GCF_002162155.2 Triticum dicoccoides
ACCTGTTAACGAACGGGTGTGACGGTCGCCGTTTCCCACGTGCCACGTGTCGCCTGACAGCGGGACCGACCCGTCAGATTTTCACTTAGCATGCTCTAATCATCCAATCAGTGTTTTTTGCAAACTGTTAGCACAACAGTGATGGGTTTTTGAAAAAAAACGAATGGTGGTGGTTTTTTGATTTAGGGTCCACAATTGTAGTGGTTTTTTACAATTTACTCCGCACAAGTGTGTTTGTTTCTATAAATTGTAACCTGACCATACTATATTTCTATCTTCGAAAGATGGTAAGCCTTACGGTAAGTAGATTATCGTGGCTCGGTCACTGGCTGTGGGCGGGCTTAACCAGAAACAGAAATTATATTGTTGAAATGAGAGGCACCGGGACAAGTGATACATTTGATTGGAGTGAAACAAGAGACGGCGGTTGGCCGAACGCGGCTAATCTGCACCCGAGCTCATATGCTCCCGCATGAACAGTAAAATCAAAAAAAAATCGAAAAAATTCAAAAAAATTCATTTTTTTTTTGTGTGAAACATTGACAAAAGTTCTAAGTGCTTGCAAAAATTCGTAATGAAATCACATTCCTAGAAGGCGTGGCAAAAAAAACAAAAAAAGTACTCTGAAAAAGCTACTTTCAAACGCATTTTGAAGCACTGAATTTGTTTTTTTTGCCACGCCTTACATGAATGTGATTTCATGATGAATTTTTGCAGGCACTTAGAATTTTTGTCAATGTTTCTTTCAAAAAAATTTTGGAATTTTTTGAATTTTTTTTAAATTTTTTTCTATTTTACTGTTCATGCGGGAGCATATGAGCTCGGGTGCAGAATGGACTTTTCGCGGTTGGCCTGGCTTAACCCCCGGTTTCCAATTACTCACAGTCTTCCATGGTCAAGCACAGAGCTAGCAACCGGCAACCCTGGGAAGCTGCCGGAATGGTTCCATGGCACGGCACCGATGTCGTCGCTGGGTAATCCTGGGCAAAGTTTTTTGTGGGATTCACTTTCTGGCCCAATATTGTCGCCCTGCCCCGTGGTGTCCTTCCTCGACCTCACGTCAAACCACAAGCGCTCCTCTAGAGCTCAACAGTCAATGCACCAAGAAGATTAGCACGTTGTGTAGATAGCATAGGTAGATCAAGTTAATAGTTAATTACCATGTAAATCCTGTCCTATCACGTTTTAATCCATGGTAATTAGCGATCTGTGTTGTGGTTGCATGGTGTGTATAAATCTATGTTCAAGAAGTCATTGATTAGCCTATTAATCCCTTACTCGCCAGCCAACCGACCAGCTACCAGTTAACGATTTTTTTTAACAATAGTATAAATAAAGGAGCCGACATATAATTGAAGCATCAGATATCAAATCTTGAGCCGCATCTATTTTTACATATGCACTAGATAGCTATTTCATCATAAACATGCACAAGAACCATTGCACCATCTGTATGAATTGGAGCTTGGGCCATAGAGAAATACAGTGTGAATTGAAAAATATGAGAAGTATTCATGTGAATTTGGGCCATAGAGAACTATATTACCAAATGAACCAACCCATCCTTTCTTGACCATACAACCCAACATGATATAGGGAATGGTTTGTTCATGCACGTCATCGCTATCAATGTGGAGTACAATGACTTTGACACAATCATGTAGGTGAATATGAGAGAATTGAGAACAAGAGAAAATCCACATCTTCTGTATGTATATATAGACGAGTACATGCTGGTCTGATGAAAAGAGCACTTAATATTGTTGGTGCAAATAAATGGGATAGCTAGCAACCTTGTTTGGTTTTGACTGCCAAATTAAAGCAAGTGTAGCATGTGCCTTCAAGAGAAAAAATTAATGCTATAATCAAGGACCCTATATGTGTTGACAGGAGATGGGCGTTCATGTGTACTTCAGCAACCAATATGCATGGTGGCAGGTTCATGTGCTCTCCAAACCACACAAGTGCATGAGTGTGTGCACGCGCGCTTATAAATTGTAGCCCAGACATCTTATCTTTCTATCCTCAGAAGACGATAAGCGTTTCAGTAGTGCATCATTGCCTGATGAAAAGAGACTTTCCAGAGCATTGTTGGAATGGAGGGCACCGGGATAAGTGATACATGTACGTGGAAGCAACAAAGAGAGGGATGCTCGCTTGGTTCATTCCCTGTTCTCATTCTAGCTACAGAAGCTGGTGGAAGGGCAGAGCAAGCACTCAGCGACCCTGAAAAGCTGCCCGGTGTTAGAAGGATATTGATGAAATTGTTGATTATTGCGTGAGCTTGGTGAGCATATGTATAGGAATACATGATCATCTTGGAGTACAAGGCAAGGTAGAATAAATTCTACGCTATCCTACAACAACAACAACAAGAACAACAACAACAACAACAACAACAACAACAACAACAACAACAACAACAACTACAAAGTCTTCAGGTCCAAACAAGTTGGGGTAGGCTAGAGGTGAAACCCATAAGATGTCGTGACCAACTCATGGCTCTGGCACATGGATAGAAAACTTCCACGCACCCCTGTCCATAGCTAGTTCTTTGGTGACACTCCAATCCTTCGGGTCTCTCTTAACGGACTCCTCCCATGTTTCCTAAATAGACATTATACTCAACATCCCCCGCAGTCACAACTGTAGCGACGCAGATGGTAAGACTGGAGAAGAATCTGAAGGCAAGCCGACGGACACCCCCACAGTCCTAACGGTCGATGCATCACGAAAGTCGTGGCTGGAGTGAAAAATCGACGAGGTTGCTCAAGCAAGGTGATAGCTCTTTATGCCGATGTCGATGTAGTCGAGAGCGTAGGATGGAGTAGCTGTGGTCGAGGTAGTCGTGCGAGGGACGCCGTGGTTGACGTAGAGTCGGGGTGGTCGGTGTCGAGGTAGACGCCGTGGACCGGGAAGAAGAGCGTCGGCGGCCTGAGGAGGCGGCAGCGGCTAGGTTAGGAGCGCGACGATGATGCTTGAAGTAGGCGAGGAAGAACCCGGCAACATGACGAAGACCAACGCGGACGGTGGCATTCCTGCGCCAAGAAAGTCGGCGTGGCGCATACTACATAGAAGTCGACGCACAAGGATGGCGAAGTGGACCGCGTGCCGCGGCGCTATGGCCCGAAGGGGCGACGCGGCGGTAGCGCGCGGGTTGGGGCGACGACGGGGAAGACCATAGGACGCTCGCTACGGCCTGATGGGAAGACACAACGGCACCTCAAGGGTCGGTGCAACCACGAGGACGGCCTGGAGCGGACAGCCTCGGAGCCGCGGCACTACGGCTTAGAGAGGCAACGCAGCGGCAACGCGCGGGTCTGTGTAGCCGCGGGAAGAACCACGGGGCAGTGTGATGGACCGCGTGCCATGCTCACTATGGCCTGGTGGGCGAAGTGGTATCGCGAGGGTCGGTGCAGCCACTAGGATGGCCTGGAGTGGACGGCCTCGGGGTGGCGGTGGACCGTGGGCCACAGCACTACGGTTCGAAGGGACGACGTAGCGGCAACCCGTGGGTCGATGCAACCGCAGGGCGAACCTTTGGGTGACGACGCTGCGATCCAAAGGGACAACGCAACTGCAGCCCGTTGCGTCAAATTGTCGAGGTACCGCACACCCCTCGACTCGTTTGGGCCGGCCTTTTTATTTCCTGTTCATTGTCCTCCTTCCTCCCTCGACCGCTTCGTTCATTCTCTACAGAGAAGCTTTCCCTTCCTCCCTCGTGCCTGGATCCCCTTTACCTCCGTCGTTCGACCGCTTTTTCACCTGCTTCTTCCTCCGGGATCCTACTCCGGCAAGAGACCGCCGCCTTCCGAAGGAGCAGTCGGGTCTCTGTGCTTCCTTTTCATCCATTCCACCGCATCAGATCTGGCTAACTTCGTCGCATTGGATCTTTATTTGCAGGTCGTCCGTATCTCCGGCGTGGGCGTCGACGCCGTCTAGGGTCCCGACAAGGTCGGCGTCGTATAGGGTTCCATCAAGGTCAGCACCGTCTAGGTCCCCGTCAAGCTTCGTCAAGCTCGGCGTCGACGAGGTAAACGCGCCCAAATTCCCCTGTTATGGACCTTGCTCGGCGTCGACAAGGTCCATCCCCGTACGCGTCACTCTGCGGCGCCACTTGCACCGACACTCCCATCTGACTGTGTTCACCCCTTTGCCGGCGGCAGGTGCGACGGGCGGAGGCGGCGGGGAGTGGAGCTTGTTTGGATTGTAAACCAGAAGCTGTCCTTGGCATCCCGGGCTTGATTGCCGCTTTGGAAGGTAGCAAGTCTTCTTCCCTAAAAAAAGGTCTTCTACGTACTATACAAAACTGAATTCTCTCACAAAGAAAGTTCTAAAATGAGGCATGTAAGTAGCAAGCTGAACTCAGATCCCATCCGACATGCACATGACATGCCATCATGAATGATGATGCTTGTGTGATGAACCGCACAACCAGGCCACTTTCTTTTCATACTCTGTAACCTGTCTCATGTTTTGGTCTGAATTATGTCTACTTTCTGAATGTCTAAGTTCTGGTTGGTTTCTGATTTCTGAATGTGTTGTGTTTTGTTCTTCTGCAGCCCATCCTGCACACGGGGGCAGGCGCGGACGTGAGGCTCGAGGGCTACTACCGCGTATGGCCGGCCTTGTGGACAAGCAGCGGTAGGGACATACATAGACTGAAATATGAACTCAACTGAACATCTGGACTCCTGAATTTGTGCATAATGTCATGTGGAGTGTTTTCGATTTGATTTGGATGTTTCTGAGATTAGACAAGGGGTTGTGCTCAGAGATTTCGGATTCAGGGGTATGATTCAACATGCTGTTGTTAGGAGGTTGTGTGTTCTAGCACTTGGCCTTGGGATTTCTGTTTTTGTTTCTTGATGATGATAGGGTGGTTTGTGTAGGTTGACATAGAAGTTTTTCTATGTTTTATAAATGTTATGTTTATTTTATGAATTTTGTAGTAGCAACATGGATTAGTTCTGGAGACTTGTTAGCATGTATTAGGTTTTCTTCTATTCAACCGTTGGTAAGCATGCATCTATTAACATTTAGGTCGCTTGTCCATATTATAGGCTGGAGTAGTTTTGTAAATGTTAGGCCATGAATTATTCACATGTTTGTATTGATAAATGATGCATGTGTTGCATCCTACCCGCACGACTTTGTTTTTTTAATGTTAAAAAGTTTTCTTTAATTTGCATTTGATGCCCTGAATAGTCCTTTGCTTGCACAGTAGTGTTCTGGTGTTTTAGGTAATTTCCTCTGTTGTTCTAGGAGCAGTACTACCGATTTTTTTTCACACTATATTTGTGAAATTATACAGATACAAATTTTTTTGTTAATTGCAGTATTTTGGGTGGACATAGTTAGTTAACAATGATTTTGTAGTATGGTGTCATTCATCTACCATACTTCCGTATCATTTTCCTTGCAAGTATTATCATAACATGATTATTCATGGTGTTCTTGTCCTTTGTGTTGCTTAGCAATTATTCTTTGGGCACACACACAAAAGCAGAACTTGTCTAGCAATCCCTTTTAAGTACTAACATAGTCATTTGATCTTTTTATTGTCATTGATATAGTTTGTTGACCTTTTTTCTATGATAATGTATTTAGTGTTTTCGTTATCATGCTTTCTTCTGCGAATAGCACAACCATCAATGATTCTAAATACTTGAATTATGTCCCTTGAATAATTTTCCTTGGAAAATGTTTCTCTACATACTTGAATTATGTCCCATAATAATGTTCACTTCGAAATGTTCCTTGGAAAATGTTCCGCCAATAACGTTCCCTACAAAATTGTTCCTTCAATATTTGATCCCTAAATTATGCCCCTTTCAATATGTTCCCTAAATAATGTTCCTTCGAAATTGTTCATCGAATAATGTTCCCTAAATACTTGAATTATGTTCCTTGAATAACACTTGAATAATGTTCCTTGGAAATAGTTCCCTAAATAATGTTCCGCCAATAATGTTCCATACAAAATTGTTCCTTCAGTATTTGATCCCTAAATTATGCCCCTTTCAATAATATTTCCTAAATAATGTTCCCTCGAATTTGTTCACCGAATAATGTTCCCTAAATACTTGAATTATGTCCCCTAATAATGTTCACTTGGAACTATTCCTTCGATAAATTTTTCCGCTCAATATTTATTTATCCCTAAAAAATGTTCCCCCAATAATGTTCCCTACAAAATTGTTCCTTTAATTTTTATTGTTTCATAAATAATGTTCGTTTGAAACTGTTCCATAAATAATATCCCTAAATACTTGAATAATGTCCCCTAATATTGTTCATTTCGAAATGTTCCTTTGAATAATGTTTGTTCAATATTTTGGACCCTTTGTTCAAATAGTGTTCGCTAAATAATGATACTTGAAAAATGTTTCCCTAATTTCTGTAATGTTCACTTCAAATTGTTCCTTCTATAATGTTCCCTACAAAATTGTTCCTTCAATATTTGGTATATAAATAATGTTTCTTCAAAAATGTTCTCTACATAATGTTCCTAATACTTGAATAATGTTTCCCAAATAATGTTATCTTGGGAATGTTCCTTTGATAAAGTTTTTTGCTCAAATTTTTTATGCCTCCAATAATGTTCCCTACAAAATTGTTCCTTTAATATTTGTTTCCTAAATAATGTTCCTTGGAAATAGTTCCTTAAATAATGTTCCCTACAAAATTGTTCCTTCAATATTTGATCCCTAAATTATGCCCCTTCCAATAATGTTTCCTAAATAATGTTCCTTGGAAATTGTTCATCGAATAATGTTCCCTAAATACTTGAATTATGTTCCTTGAATAACACTTGAATAATGTTCCTTGGAAAATGTTTCTTTAGAGCAGATTTTTTTGACATCATGAACCCATACTAAACTGGAGATGCATTTCTGCCTACAATTAGTGCACAACTTCAAGCCTTTGTTTGCTGCTACATATGGAAATACTACTTTTAACATAGGAAATTTTGAGTCGAGATTTGTACCAGCTCTGAAGGTCAATTTCAGGCGCCTTCTCTATCTTTTTTGGAACTCTCCCATGTGGTTTTATATGAGTGATGAACAACTTCTTTGTTCTATACTCTCAATAAAAGATAGAAAGTGTTTTGAATTGACTGGAATTTCCATGTCTTTCTTTTTTTGTACAGGTATGACCCATGAATTTTCCTTCTCAGTATCTTAGCAACTACAAAGGTCTCGGAATCGATGGTTTCTCTAATGTATGTACCCCCACCCCCACCCCAGTTTCTCCAATGAAAACAGTTCCATTCCATTTTTCTGATTCTTCGGAACATAACATAAATTGAACTGCAACTTTCCTAAAATTTTGAAGGATGGTCTACAAGGTCTACGTGAGAAATTGCTTTTCGAGATTGTCACTTGCAAGGACAATGAAATTCAGCTGCAATTTGTAACTTCTTTCCTGCAGAGACATGTATTAAAATCCCTACTTCTATTTAACGCAAGTACAACCGACCATAATTTCTCTGGTAGACACTTGTTTTCGTTGGTGCGTAGGTTGCAATTAATTTCAAATTATTTTTGCTTCAACAGGGTTTCCGCATGTTCAAATAAAGATTTCAAGGCAATCATTTTGAACCCACATATGAACACATGTTAGGTAACTTTATACACATCCCTTCGGTGCATCATCCAATTTACTTCGTTGTACCAACTAACATATTTCCCTTTTTATTATCAAGGGTCCCAATGCAATAAATTTTTCCAACTCAAAGGAATAGTACCGTGAGGGAACTCTTCTGTTGTTTCTTTATCAGTTATAAAGAAGGTTTCCCAATGAAATTGTTCTGCTGGTTTCCCAGTGATATTTTGTGGCATTACTTTCAGTTGTAAAGAAGGTTTAAGGCTGCAGAATAAGTTTGTAAAGAAGCTCGAACATGCTTCTATACTCATACTTTCTTGGATTTTCAACTGTTTTAACAAGCAGTTGAAACAGCAGAAATCTTCTTTTGTATGTTCCTTGTCTTTGTGTCTGGTCTTGTTGGAAATCTTCTTTACAACAATTTAACAAACAGTTGAAACACACAGAAACAGCAGAGAAACGGAGAAACAGCAAAAGTAGAGAAACATCACAAGAAAGAACATGAGAAACATAGAAACACGCCCGAAAGAACGCGCGCCAAACAAAGCAGCACAGAAATCAGCGCATCGCGGCCCACTAAGCCCAGATACGAACTCCCCTGTGCGAAACCCTGCCTAGTTGACGCATAATGCGTTGTATAGGACCTCCCTGTTACGTAACCTTTCGTAACGTTTTACGTAGATGTAGCATTATTGAGTTAGTTTCCTCTTCGTAACCGGGCCATCCAAGGCCCACGTCTTTCCATTATGCATGTGCTAACGCTAAGAGCCGAGGTCTTCCACGTCCATTGATATCCAGCCCAACTGAGCAGTTTCTCTGTTCTCAAAAAAAAAACTAAGCAGTTTCTCTCCTCGATGCGCCGCCGTTTCATGCTCCTCAATGTGTCGCCGTCCTCTCCTCCTCAACACGCCGCCGTTCTACTATCTACGAGCTTCTTCTGTGAGAACGCCTCCGCGTCGGTTCCCTCCACCCACCCTGTACTCTTCCTCCTCAGTCCTTATTTACTTTTTTTATATTTCATGTCTTGCAGCGTTTATCCATGGCGGCTCCGGCGGCCATCGGCGCCCTCTTCCCAAAGACGGAGACACAGATGGGCAATGGAGGGATGTTTTCTCACGTTCCTATTCGTGGAAGTGTTGCTGCGATGGCTAGATGATACGGGCGATGAGGGGATGAGGGTGACAGTGCTGCTCTTCTCCGTTGAGATCCAAGTGAGCATGAATATCATATTGCAGTTGTCCTACATCTACAGAACTATATGTACTGCATCTGCTTCACCGATTACTCATTGTTCTTTCCAAGAAATAATGAGACGATCTTCAATCTCTTTTTGTTTATAGGTTGTCCGCTGTGCTCGATTAATTAGGCCTGGGGTACTAGAGTAATCACAGTACGCGGATAAATGGCCATCCAACACTGCTGATCTACTGCTTAGATGTCATGTCTTATTCATAATTTGGAGCTACAGCATATACACTATTGGTTGAAAATGGGTGGCCAGAACACAAGTGGATCCCCTCGGCTGCGCGGGCAGCGAGGTTCCGGTGGGCGCTGGTCATGGCGCGGGGAGGCCCCGGGCTCCCCTCGTCAGATCGGAGGCGATCTGGTCCGCTCGTGATGCATGACCTCCGGCTGGCCTGGATCTCCGGCGTGCACGCGCCTGCTGATGTTGTTGCTGGTTCGGAGGTGGCGGCAGGGTGCTTGGCCGGGGGAAACCCTTGGCCGCCGGTGGCGGTCACGGCGTCGATGGCGTCCTGGACGCCATTCCCTCCTTGGGGCGGCGCCGAGGCTAAACCTCCCCTGACTCCCCCCTTCCCCTGCGCCCGGGTGAAAACCCTAGCCCCGGTGGCTAAGCGGCGGCGGCGCCACAACGTCGTCACCTTCTTGAAGGCGCCGATTTGGGCATGGGGATGCTGGGTGTGCATGGCGAGCTTGTCTGGTTCCTGGTGGCGGCCCGTCTGATCTACCGCGTCGCAGCTCCGGGCAGTGTCTCGTGGCTGCGCTGCTTCTTTTCCGGCCGTGTCTCCGATGGGGACCTCGCCCTTCCTCACCTTGTACATGCCGTGGTGGAGCGGTACTTCATCTCACTCATTGATGGCGGCGAAGATTGGCGGCATGGCGCTGTGGAGGCTCGCCGCCCGATGCGCGGAGATGGACTCGCGCAGGTGGAGGTAGCCGTCTGGCGTCATGGTGACGTCGATGGCGGAGTGGCCTACACAAGGTAGAAGACTCAATATATTCTGAAGATGGACCTGTGGAAGATGGCTACAACGACACAAGAGTGTGTCTGACCGGATCGTGCCCCAGACCCGGTATGTGGCTCGGCTGGGGCTTCCGGCTTTTGATGTTAGGTTTAGGTGAGTGGTTTGGGTAGTGGCCCAACTAGCATCCCTTCATCATATGGGTAAGAGTAGCGGCATATGTTGCCGAGATGGGGGATTCAGGAATATTGTCTGTAATACTTTGTAAGGTCCTCGAGAAAAATTAATAAAGTGGCCGTATGCATCTCCCAAATGCAGAGGCCGGGGGTCATCCTCCTTTTCAAAAAAAAAAAGAACACAAGTGGATGGAGAAAAAGTTATGATTCAGTTATACCATGATCTATTTGTACCATGGTATCCCCACCATCGCTAGCTTCCGTCCCCATCCCCATTGTTCTGTACCGAGGAGATCCTGCCTCCCGCCGCTCCTCCCCACTTCGTTGGGACTGTTTCTTGCGCCGCCACTACACCAGCTGCGAACCAGGTCTGCTGCGCGGGCCACGCGGCTATGAGAACCTCCTCGACATGCGCCTCCTTCAGTTTTTGGCATGCCGGCCAGTTCGGCAGCTTGACCCTGCTCATCATCTCGCTCGTTCGACGGCTCCCGATCCGTATGGTCTATGCTGGCTCCCAAAACTCATCAATTTGTACCAACTCCTTGTTTTTGGTCTGTTTGCTATTCCTGAATGTTATTCTATCTGACAAGAAATATATACTCTTTTGCAGTGCACATGCTACCTCAGTTCGTTCGATCTCCATATTCTCTATAGCTTTTGCAAGCATGTGTTAGGATAAACCACGTATATGGG
>NC_041389.1:629195561-629198816 GCF_002162155.2 Triticum dicoccoides
TCAACCATTGGATATGAAGAAGCTTTTCCTGTTTTAACTAGTCCTTTTGTTAAATCAGCAATAGATGGCAAGGTCATCAGTTCTGGATGGTTGCACACATCTAGCTGAAAATGAGGTAGCTGACTTTCCAACTGGGCTAATTCTTGACTTGAAAAATCAGCGGGATAGAATTTTTCTGCAAGAGTGCTTATCTTTGGGATATCAAAAGATTCATGCCTTGGATCCAATGATGAACAGAGAGTAAGGAGCTCAGTTGCTTGTGTACTGAATCGATCATTCAGTTCACTCAACTGTTGATCAATTGCAACACTGAAAACATCAACTTTGTAGTGGTGGAGCGTTGTTGTGTTGTCATGCTTATTCCGAGATTTGGTAACATCAACATACCTAATTTCATTACAAAGTCAGCTAAATTCTCAATATAAAAAGCAACCAATATATAACTTAATATCAGTGAAGTAATTTTTGAGAGTAGAAAAACATACTTGCGGTCCAAATCTGGGATATCAATCTCATGCTTCACGCAAAAAGATTTGACCTCCTCTAAAAGAGATTCCCAACCATGTTCCCTTAGCTCACCAAGTAGGACCTTTGTGTTAGAAACAGAATCCATGGCATTTAAAATATCCAAAGATTTGTATTGGAGTTTCTGACACAACACATCAGTGATCTTCATAATCTTTTCCATCAGATGTAGAATGAACACGAAATCAAATGATAGGACAATTTTCAGGGATCCAACGGCATCACCACGAGAATATTTTGAGACTGAACGGTCACTTGCTATACCTCTTAAGACGGCAACTGTAGCAGCAAACATCTTCTTTAAGCTCCGTATGGACTTATAGTGTGAACTCCATCTTGTGTCTCCTGGTCTCTGTAAGGTTCCTATTTGGTTTTGCCCTCTGCCTGTATCAAGCTCTCCCAACTCAATTTCACGAGCAATTTCCTCCGCTTGGTTCGCTAGTAGCTCATCACTGCGCTTTGTAGAAGCACTAACGACATTTATTACAAAATTTGCATTCTGAAAGAAGTTATGTACCTCATGTACCTCTCGTGATGCAGCAACAAGCGCCAGTTGTAATTGATGAGCCATACAATGAATATAGTAGGCATACGGACACTCACGGAGAATAAGAGCCTTCAATCCATTCCATTCCCCTCTCATATTACTTGCACCGTCATATGCTTGGCCCCTGATGTCTTGTACGTTCAAATTATTATCTGACAGTACAGTACAAATTGCATTTTTCAAAGTTAAGGCAGCAGTGTCATTAACATGAACTAGATCAAGGAAACGCTCAATTATTTCTGCTTCTTTGTTGGCAAACCGAAGAACAACTGCCATTTGTTCTTTTTTTGATTCATCCCGAGCTTCATCAACCATTATACAGAACTTGGCATTACCTATTTCTTCTCTAATTGCCTTTTGTACTTCTAGAGCAAGTATGCCAACAATCTCTTTCTGAACTTCTCCGGATGTATACTTTGCATTACCTGGGGCATTTTCCAGAACAACTCCTGCGACATCCTTATTGTACGATGCAAGAATCTTAAGCATTTCAAGAAAATTCCCTTGGTTCTTAGACCCCGCAGATTCATCATGACCTCTAAAAGAACAAGCTTGGAATATCAGCCACCTATGGGACAAAGTGACTAGATGTTAGATACCAAAACATCAAGTCGGGCCAAATTTTAGTGGTGTAAAAAACTTGCTTACCTCATGACATCGATGGTAGTCTTAAGCCTCAATCTCGCAGCAGTAGCTACTTTCTCATTTTTCTTTTCCATCACCTTGTCGATATGGGCCATACTGGTCTTGAGATCTTCATAGCACCGAGCTGAATAGTTGTGAGCAGAGTTTGGGCCCCCAACATGAGTTAAAAAGGCACACGCTTTTCCATCGTTAACCTTTTTCCAGTTTCGAAAACCCTTGACGGAGAATGTATCAGACCCACATCTCCCAACAGGTTTTTTTGAGAAAAGAAAGCACGTCAAACAATATGCGCTGTCAGTGTGTGTTGAATACTCAAGCCACCAGAAATTTGTGTACCAATCTTTTTGAAATCGACGACGGTGTTTAGACTTTTCATCAAATGGGTATTCTTCCAACTCTGGTCGATATGCTCCCTTGGATATATAAAAATGCCGAGCATCATCTTGCTTGTCCGGTGGGAGCTCCCAAATTTGACAACGTTTACCAGGGTCTCTCTGATAAGGTGTGGTTATAACTTCTGCTTGTTCTGCAACATTTACAATGTCCGGCATATCCTGATCAGAAGTGTTAACTGGACTCGAATTTGTATCTTGCACATCCGCCTCAATAACGATTTCAGTAGGTTGAGAACTTGAAGCAATTGGCTTAAAAAAAGCATTAATCTTAGTGGTGTTTGGCCCTGCTTTTCTCTTCATAGCTGCTGCCTGCGGATTGGAACGGAGTCATGGAGAATTAACATACTGTATAACAGTACAAGTTTGACATAATCACATAAAAAATTGCATCAGAGATAGGAACTAATACAAGATAATAGATAATTTGCATCACAAAAAGAATAACTAATATTCAGTCCCTGCACTGCACACAGTACAACACTAAAACTATCATGATAATTCTGGACATGTGAAAGATGGAAATTGGGAACTCTTCATTGAATCATAGAGTGTGAAGTCACAAATTACACAACCAAATTACCAAAAGAAAAGAAAATCTGGAGCATCAATTCAAGTATTCGACACTGAATGTCTGAATCACTGATAAAAAAGTTGAGAATAGGTGGATGAGAATCTGACTTGCTCGTTCATTGGTTGAAGCGGGAAGAACTTGACAAGTGCAGCAGCCAAAAATACCTGAATATGTGAATCAAATCGTCTGATCGCGAACTCAAGAGCAGCAGGCCTACGTCCTGGGAGCAGCCGAGCAGAGGCAGAGGCGCAGCCGCGCAGAGCAAGAGGCGAGGCAACTGGGCGCCGGCGAGAAGCAGCCAAGCAGGACAGGCGAGAAGGAGGCGAGGCGACTGGGCGAGAAGGGCAAGAGACGAACAGAGTACAGACTACAGATACAGAGGCGAGGGCGTCGAAAACTGGAACGGCGGCGGCGACTAATCCCATGTAATTATGATGGAAGCTAGCCAGCTAGGGGACTAAGCCAATTCCCATCGGCTGATCGGCCGCTTCCGCTTCTATTCTAGTGGGCTTTTTCCACACGGGCCTTTTCTTTCTACCAATATTTGACGCTGGAGTAATCTAATGGGGGGG
>NC_041389.1:629199058-629238228 GCF_002162155.2 Triticum dicoccoides
CTGTTCGCCCCCCCTGTCTCCGCCACTGTTAATATGGGTGTCGTGCGCGCAGCCGTGGCTGGCTAGCTACATGCGTGGCCGGGTGATCTTCAGCAGGCTAGGCAAGTTTGAGTTAGTCTGCAGTTTGTTAGTGCATGCAGCAGGGGCAGTTGGAGGCAGCCGCGTCGTGCGTATAGGAGTGCATCGTCCGCGCGGCCGGAACGTACGGATCAAGCTGCATGTGTAGATGCATGTGGAGTTTGTTATGTACGTGCGTGTATCGGCCGGAGGAGTTGCGTGGGCGCTGCGTCGCTGTATGGCTACAAAAGGCCTTGTAATCGTTGATGTAACCTGAGCCAGCTGAAAGAAAAAGGGCGTTTGAGCGCCGGGGCGTTGGTCGCCAGAAAAAAGTGATGCGTCTACCTCCAATCTAGCGTGAGAGAGAGCGGTTCCAACAATTGGTATTCAGAGCCACAAGGTTCGAGGGGCGGCCGTGGCGCGTGGTGGCGTCCGCGGCAAGCGCGGCGTGCGCGGGCGACATGGAGGCATCGACTGTGGCACGAGGCGAGCGCGTGACGACGACAAGGCGCGGCGAGTCCACAGCTGTGCGGTGTGATGTCGTGCGCGCGAAGGGCATGGCGGTCGTGGAGACGAGGAGGTCGCGAAGGACCTGTGTGGTGGCGCAGAGGTCGCGACGGCTCGGCGCGACAACCGTGGAGGCGCGTGGCACGGAGAAGCGGCATGGCGGCATGGAGGTGATGCGCTGCGGTTGAGGCCGCAGCGGTGCAGCGCAATAAGCCGTGGCGGCGAGCCGGACGCGACCGGTGCGTGTTATGGGTGCGCACTGGACGCGTCGGGCGCGTCGGGACCACGGGCGCGCATACGAGCGTGCGGTTGACGTTGGGAGGAGGCGTATGTCACCGTTGTGCTTGAGTCCATGCTCGAGTTCGGCTACATCCTTCCGGCGTTTGTCGTTGGCGGCTGCCATGGCGGACGCGGAGGTGGCGCGCGGTGAGCGCCTGGTGCGGTCGGGTGCGCGCGGGACGTGCGGGATGCACTGGTGCGGTCGGGCTTGTCGGGCGCGTCGGGTGCGCGTGGGACGTGCGGGGCGCAGAGGGACGCCAGACGTGTATCGCCGGCGGAGAAGGAGCTCGACGTATGTCGTCGGGGTCGTGACGGAGCACGGTGCGACCAGCTTTAATGTGCCAGGTCGGGTCCGTGGCGGTGTGACCGGCGTCGGTGCGCCGGGTCGGGTCCGCGGACGGGGTCACGGTCGTGACGACGACAATAACGGGCGCTGCAAGAACTCCAGCGACGATGACATCGTGGTTTAGGGGGAGTATGTTATGATAAATCACGTACATGGGTGTCGTGCGCGCAGCCGTGGCTGGCTAGCTACATGCATGGCCGGGTGATCTTCAGCAGGCTAGGCAAGTTTGAGTTAGTCTTCAGTTTGTTAGTGCATGCAGCAGGGGCAGTTGGAGGCAGCCGCTTCGTGCGTATAGGAGTGCGTCGTCCGCGCGGCCGGAACGTACGGATCAAGCTGCATGTGTAGATGCATGTGAAGTTTGTTGTGTACGTGCGTGTATCGGCTGGAGGAGTTGCGTGGGCGCTGCGTCGCTATATGGCTACAAAAGGCTTTGTAATCGTTGATGTAACCTGAGCCAGCTGAAAGAAAAAGGGCGTTTGAGCGCTGGGGCGTTGGTCGCCAGAAAAAAGTGATGCGTCTACCTCCAGTCTAGCGTGAGAGAGAGCGGTTCCAACAGCATGAACATATGGAAGTTGGCATCATGAAAATGATTTACTTACCATAGAAGACTCAACATGGAAAAAGTAACATGAATCTCCAAGCGCAATTTTGAGAAAACCAATGTCAGGTATTGCCCTAATCGTAAGGTATGAAGTATGAAACCTCCCTGTTTTTTCTCATAATGAATAATTACTATTTCCTCTGTTTCAAGTATTTGTTTCTATTTCGCTGTCAAGATAAGAAACTATGGTGCGTATACTCACTGATAGGCTCCGTAACCAGTGTATTGAATGTATGTACTTCAATTTCTTTCTACTTCTATGATGTTTATCTTATCTTTCCTTCTGTACAATTTGATTGGGACCTTTTATAGCTGCCACGGGGATGATCAGAGGTAGCATTGTAGCGACATAGAGCATAGGTGGTTTACATCCTTAAGACATCAACCAGTTAGTTCATCTTAGTATTCACCATGTGCTGGTATTTGCATTTCACTATTGTTCATTTTTGCACAGTGAAAAGGATGTGTCATGTGGTCATACGATGATGTAGGCAAGCTCCAGCGAGGTCTGCATGCATCATTTTACTGATTCAGAAGGAGGCGATCCCTTTATATCCCCACTTGCTAGATTGTTGGTAATTTGAGCCTCTCTTGCCCATCCCTCATATTGTTGCATGTGTTGCATTGTACAGAAATAACCTCTTTATAGAAATGAGATCCTCTTTAGGGAACACAAACATTAGGATTGATTTATTTTTTGTATATTACATTGTGCAGGATAAATTATATCTCCCTTTTGGGCATTTTGGTATATGATATTTTGAACCATATGAATTTTACAATATGTTATGACAAGTCAACATTTATCAAACAACTCTATTGTTACTCTTATAATGGACGGGCAGCAACGCACGCTTATATGGTCTAGTTGATCTTAATCTGGACTCCTGGGCAGCCAACCACCGCTGTTAGAATAAATCCGAGGTCACCATCGATCTACCGAGGACCAAGCAATCACATGAGAAATGACACCGAGATTTGTTAACGAGGTTCACCATCATGGCTACATCCCCGGGGCATGACTAGGGCGCTCCTCCCCATGACACCGTCACAATACCGCACCCTGGCCGCCCGGGCACCGGCACACGCCGCCGGCTCCCCCACGTGCCCGTGCTATTATGTTGGCATATGTTACATCGTGTGTCTAGCCCGCTATATATGAGAGGCCTAGGATACAAGTGTCCTACTTGGACACGACTCCATATCCGGTCTACATATCATACGACTTCAAGTCCAACTGTAACCTAACTTGTACAATAATATTCGACACAACTCTAACAAACTCCACCTTGGCGAATATTCTCCACCACCTTGAATTCGTCTGTGCGTCGAACCTCCATGTACATTGGACTTGAGATACGCCATGAGCACCGCTGCTACTCCCAGACTCCATGTTACTCCACCCGCAACTGTAGTCCCTTCTCGTCTTCTTCACAGTCAACACTCGAGCAAAATTAAGTTCTTCATTACTCTACTTTGTGCTCCCAAGTTTCGGAGTATCTGTTCAACGCCATCACACACCGACCACGGTCTGCGTGAAAATGAACAACTCACATATTGGACGCCACATATAAGAGTTACCTGAACTCAACGTTACCGCTCTTTCTTGACTGCTTGTCTAAAACTTGAAGGAATTTCACCATCGCCATGTGTCACCTTGAGTCAAATTCACAGTTGTCTCACCCCTTTTTCAGATAGTCTCTGGCATGTCCCACAGCTATAGCACTCCCCCTCCTTCTGTCTTGTCATCCACACTTTTCCATGTGCATCGAGCACCACAAAATATACGGCCATGTACTTTCTCTGTTTTGACAATTTTAGACTTTCCGCCACTTTTTCAGATTCTCCATGGTCAACTCCTGTCCATCAACCGGCACCGATAGACCCAGTCACCAACTTGAATCTGGTACTCGTCAACACTGCTTCAGCACCCCTGCACACTTTGTTTGACCACCAGTGCCTTGGCCTGTCGCTGTGTCCCGTGCTTGCCGCACGCCTCGCCGCTATCACCGCGTCGAGCCTCTGTTGTCCTGGTCGAGTCTCCCGGGTAGCTAGCCCACACTGCCTCAACCCCCACTGCAGAGAACCACCGATCATCACCGACCGATGCCGAGTATCATGCCTCCATCAGACCACTGGGCCCCAGTCCGATCCACGTGTCTCTCGCTATCCCGCTGAAATAGGCTTTGACTCTCCATACATTTACGCCGTAGCCCCTCCATCAGCACAGAGTGAAGTCATCCATCAGACTCCAGCTCCACTTTCAACATGACTCTTTGTAGCTGCGCCATGCTACCCTGCGCCCTGTCGACTTCAAGCTCTCAAGTGTACACTTCCTTGAATCAACCCTGCGCAATAGTCTCGTCGAAGACGCACAAACCCTCAGGCCTGCACCACGTGTTTCCACGCCCCAGAAGTCGGCCACCATCAGCATCACGCTCCTATGTCGTCGTCGCTGAAATCACCACCGTCTTCTGCTTTGACCAACATCCATGTCAGTCCATCAAACAATCCAGTCCGACCCAGCCGAAATTAACCGACTACAACCATGCTCCACCCTGCATCGTGTCCACCCCGCACATCTCCGTGCATTGTTTGATGCCCTGTGTATGCATGATCATCGCACGAAGCGCTCCATGCTCCCAAATCATCTTCCGCGAATTGTCATCCATCGTATAATTTCCATCTTAGCTGTATGGGCTTCTGCAACACCATCAAACATCACTGCTATGCCGACCGAGCTACTCCGCTCCTACCGTAAATCCAAGCACGAGACAATATCCTTTGGTCCTTACGTGGTGGTGCTTCTCTTGGCACAAACTCCGATGCTTGAAGTTGATTTTTAGCCAACGTCACTGCTACCAGATGAAAGATGTCCATATGATTAGTTTCCTTCGCTGATTGATTTCCTCCTGCTTTATGCACGTGCATTATTTTTCACAAACAAAATCTCGTTGCATCCATGCCCTTTGCCTTCTACAGCAACGCGCACGCAGCCAGCAGCCTCTGTCTGCTTTTAGCCTTACGCACCGGATTAGCCACGCCCGCCTGCTTCCTGGGCTGCCCCCGCAAATTCCCATCTGGGCCACGGGCCAGCAGGCCTCTCCACATGCGTGATACCGCGTTCGCCTTGCAGCACTGCTGCTCCACGTTTACGCTGCCGCCGCTTGCACGCGTCTCGATTGGATGAATCCGATCTGGCCAAGCCCTTGCACAGAACACGCCGATAAGTCATCGTCCTAACCAGCCGCAGATCACCGATGAAGCTTCTGCCAAAGATGCTCCATCCGATCGCTAGCTTCCGTGATCATAAACCTTCGTCGGCTCCTTTCAATTTTGACATCAATTTCATCCTCTAGATCAACAGCCGCAACCTTCTCGAACCTTGCTCATGATACCACTTGTTAGAATAAATCTGAGGCCACCGTCGATCTACCGAGGACCAAGCAATCACATGAGGAACGATACCGAGATTTGTTAACGAGATTCACCATCATGGCTACATCCCCGGGACATGACTACGGGCGCTCCTCCCCATGACACCGTCACAATACCGCACCCTGGCCGCCCGGGCACCGGCACACGCCGCCGGCTCCCCCACGTGCCCGTGCTATTATGTTGACATAGGTTACATCGTGTGTCTAGCCCGCTATATATGAGAGGCCTAGGATACAAGTGTCCTACTTGGACACGACTCCATATCCTATCTACACATCATACGATTTCAAGTCCAACTGTAACCTAACTTGTACAATAATATTCGACACAACTCTAACAACCACGGTGCACGGCCAGCCAACATGCATGCATCATCCATGGAAAGCAGCCACACGGCTTGCATCAATGCCCAGCGCGGGTGCTCGAGCAGGAAACCACCCCCGCGGGCCACGCAACAAGAACGCGAGTGCAGCGCAGGATCGCCAGAGCAGCCAATCGCGTCCGTGTGAGTCGTCGAGGTCACGCCGCGAGGATGCGAGTCCAGCACAGGACCGGCCAAGCAACCGCCATACCAGCGCGCTGGCGCGACAAGCCTGAGGCAGTGAGGCCCCCGGTCTCCAGATCCTCCCGATCCAGACTAAAAGGGCAAGGGACGCAGGCTCCAGATCCTCCCGATCTGGACTGAGAGAACCGATCCGGGGGCTGCAACGCGGCCGACGGCGGAGGCAGCGCGCCCAAGGCGGTTCCAGCCAGCAGGGAAGCAGCGGCAGCGGTGGGCAGCGGGGCCAGAGTGGCGGCCGCCGCGGTCGGTCGCGAGAGCGCTCCCATGCCGCGGTCGGGTCTCCATGCTCCTGCCGCCGCCGCCGGCTGGCCGCGGCTCTGCTACTGCCGTTGGGGCTGGTGTGCTTTTGGTGACGCCCCTGGTGACACTCTCTCCCAACCTCGCGGCTGCATCTTCTGCAACGACGCGCGCACCAAGTTTGAAGCTTCCGCCGCCGCACTTGCTCTCCGCAGGTCCGACCCATCTATGGGTGGCCGATGGACACCTCACCTCGCCGAGCCCGCCACAGCGACATCTACGACCCCGCCACTCTCCGCTCCTCTGGTCGACGCCTCCACTGTCCGCCTGACACCGCGTCCACCCCTGCCAGGTCCTGATATGGCGGCCGAACCAGCCACTAGTCCCCTGCATCTGGTCCAAGGGGAGCCGGATCCTGCTGCCACCGCCCCGGCGACCTCTTCTCTCAGCAAGCTGTCGGCCCCTCTGGCGCCAGCCATTCCTTCTCGGATGTCGTTGCCACTGCCAGGTGACTCCGTCCAAGGGGACGGCACGCCTCCCACACGTTCAAGTTGGGGTGATTGGCGTGGCTGCTTCGATCGGGATGCAACACATGGTGTTCCAGTGTGCGGCGTGCCTGCGCGTTCTAGGGATCTTCTGGATGGATGGCACCTTGTATCGGGGCGTCGCTCGTCGCCTCACGTGCCCTGCTGTGACTCTGCATCCATAGCTCGGTCAGCTCCCCCGGCATGGCTGAGTGACCGTTGCTTCCGGTGCCTCTCTAAGGGTCATCGTGCTCGTGAGTGCAGGGACCCATTCCGGTGCATGGGATGCCTCCGATTTGGCCACAAAGTGCATTTCTGTCATACACAGCACCATACCGACCGGACTACGACACTGCGACATGCTGCTCCACCATCCCCCCCAGCGCCTGCATCAGATGTCGATGCAACACCGGTCGATGTGGCATTGCAGCCCGTCCTTGTGGAGCAGACTGAGCTACTCCGCGCTGAGCTTCGTGACTACATTGCGCGAGTTGGGAGTGTTTTGGCAAGTGCAGAGGCTCCTCTCGCCAAGCTCCAGGTTGTGCCCGTTGTGTCCCTGTTGCCCGAGATCCACGATGGTTTTGCCGATGGGGAATCAGGCATGTATGGAGATCTCTCCCCTCGTGCTACATCCTTCCTGTCATCGCTGCCTGTCATGCCGATTGCTTCTGAGAGTGAAACCGTTGTTGAGGTCGTTGCTTTGGTGCTGCAGATTATGCCTGAGCTGCAGAAGCTTTGTGAGGAGCCCACTTCGCCTATTTCGATGGTGCTTCCTAAGGAGATGGAGTCGCTTGGAGGGGCCTTGGCGATGCCGACTGCGACCTCACCTCCGTCGTTGGAGCCCAATCAGCTGATCACCTTTGTGGACTGTGGGGGTTTGGATGCTGCTATTGTTGTCCCACCTGTGGCTGTTGGCCAGGTGGCATCTGGGGGTGCCGAGGTTGATGAGGTAGGTGCTTTGGCACCTAATTCTGAGGCGCTGAAGACCATCAGATCGCCCATCTTTGACCGTGAAAGTATGATGGCACGTATTGATGAGGTGGTCTTCGCGAAAAAGCTTTGCCGCTTGCTCGCTGGTTTGGAGGCAGCTAGTCCGGGGTCTGGCAAGGCGATTGCCGGCCTCCTAGCAGAGGAGGTTTCTACGGGAAAAATCAAGAAGGTGAAGAAGGCTCTCAGGAGCATAGGCAAGAAGAGTGGCGCCGTTGGCTAGGCATCCGCGGCTGCTTAATGGATGATACTCATTCTCTTCGATCACCATCTTCGATTGGCTCGTCTTCGTGGATGGGTGGTGTCCGTTGTATTCAACCTTAGTTTCGTTGGGAGTTTCATTGCGACGTAGAAGTGCGAGGGATCATGGTTGTTGGGTGTTATGTATGTTTGTCGGGTTGATCTGGGGGTCATCGAGTTTCTTTATTAGCGAGTAGTCCGCATGTGGTTTATATGTATCAGTTTTCGTCCGGTTTTCTATTAATTAACCAGGTAATTCTCTTTTTTTAATTAATCGACGAGGCAAAACTTTTTCCTCCGTTTCGAAAGAAAAGGCCCCCGGTCTCCTTTAATCACAGTCACCCCTGGTCAAGCATAGAGCTCCCAACCGGCGGCCCTGTGAACTGTGAAGCTGCCGGAATGGTTCCATGGCAAGGCACCGATGTCGTCGCTAGGTAATCCTGGGCAAAGTTTTTTGTGGGATTCGCTTTCTGGCCCAACATTGTCGCCCTGCCCCGTGGTGTCCTTCCTCGACCTCACGTCAAACCACAAGCGCTCCTCTAGAGCTCAACAGTCAATGCACTAAGAAGATTGGCACGTTGTGTAGATAGCCTAGGTCATAAAGTTGTTAGTTAATTACCGTGTAAGAGCAACTCTAGCAGACCCTGCAAAAATTCGACCTGCAAAACGTGTTTGCGGTTTCACGAAGATCCCGTCTGCGGGTCAAAAACATGCGCGGGCGATCAGATACCACATCTAAACCTGCATAATTTGAAAAAACACTTGCGTGAAAAAAATTGCACAAACATAGCTCATCACATCACATACTACATAGTTCATACATACTACATGATCAACAAATTAAGCATAGATCATACTACATGCTACGTTAACTAGTAGTAGAGGGGGTCGGATCTGACGGCGGCGAGGTCGCGGCAAAATGGACGACGCCGTGGAGGCCGAGCGACGCTCAATTCTCGTCACCGGAGTTGCACAGGTCGATGTACTTCGCCGCCTGCTCCGCGCAGATGCGGCGCCACTCCTTAGCCTTCTCGTTGGTGGCAACCGCCTGCTGCCACTGGAGGGCTTCGAGCTCCTCGGCGTGGTGCCGACGCTTCGCCTCCTCGCGCATGCTCCGCTGGGCGATGGCGGCAGCAACGGCGTCGAAGTCCGCAACGTAGTCCTCGGGCCCGACCACTCCGCGACAGCCGAGCGGAGCGGGCTCCTCCTTCACCGGGACGAAGGCGAATGGCGCCGGCTCCTCCTCATCCTCCGACCACTCCCTCTTCACGGGGAGAAAGCCCGCACCGGAGGACAAGGAGGATCCGGCGTAGGAAGATCTCGCGGAGGAGAAGGACGCGCTACGACGGTCGTACTCCTCCATCTCGCGACGGTTGAAGCTCGCCAGCGGCGACATCCCGCGGTTGGTCCACCTCCGGGCGCCACGCTTCCTCGCGTCGTCTGCCCGGACGCGCCGCTCGCGCTCCGGGTCCCTCTCACGACCGGAGCCGTGTCAGAAGCTCCACATTCGGCCCCACATGGCGGCTGAGGCGGGGCGGGTGGTTGCCGGCGGCGAGAAATGTGGAGAGGGGAAAGGGGAATCGGGTGGCTCGCGGCGGCGTGGCATGGGGTTTGGACCCGCAAAATGGTTGCGGAACTGCAGTTATACTGCTCGGGGCGTGCGGTTTGCGGGTTGCGGCAAAACTTTTTGCGGGCCAGGCGAGTATGCGGGCTCTGTTCTGGCCGGAAAATTGGGCCGAGCCCGCATACTAGCCGGAATTTTTGCGGGCCGGGCGTTTTGCGGGATCTGCTAGAGTTGCTCTAAATCAAGTCGTATCACGTTTTTAATCCATGGTGATTAGCAATCTATATTGTGGTCGCATGGTGTGTATAAATCTTTGTTCAAGAACTCATTGATTAACCTATTAATTCCATACTCGCCAGCCAACCGACCAGCTACCAGTTAACGGTTTTCTTAACAATAGTATAAATAAAGGAGACGACATATAATTGAAGAATCAGATAACAAATCTTGAGTCGCATCTATTTTACATATACACTACTCCCTCCGTTCCTAAATACTTGTCTTTTTAGGCATTTCAAATGGACTCAACATACGGATGCATGTAGATATATTTTAAAGTGTAGATTCACTCATTTTGCGCCGTATGTAGTCACTTGTTGAAATCTCTAGAAAGACAAGTATTTAGAAACGGAGGGAGTAGATGGCTAGTTCATCGTAATCATGCACGAGAACCATGCACATCTGTATGAATTGGAGTCGTCCTTGCTTTATACGTAAACGTAAGAAGGCTGAAGCTGATGTCTCCGCCAACACTATGGACTATGGGCGTCCCCTGATCATTGCTGGGTCACGATTATCTGTCGATGGACCATTCAACCCAGATGGTACTGCAGGTGCGGGGGAATCATTCATGACCATCTTGGTCATTACATCGTCTCGGCCTGCAGGTCCCTGGAACTAGATGGGGTTGGAGTAGGCTCAACCTTTCACAACTGTCCCCGTTGCTTTCCAAACTGACTCTTTGCCCCCTCTGGAAATTGGTGTTTCGTCTTCCACACACAAAAAGAAACTACAGCCTAAGAGCAACTCCAACGAGGCGAACCAAACGGACGCACGCTTTGTTCGCTTTTCGTCCGTTTGGATCGGTCAGGGGGACGTGCGCGTCCGCATTCTGAAATAGGTCGGCTTGACCGTCCAACGGGAAGGCTGACCCAAATTGCCATCGTGAGAAAAAAATAACTCACACGAAATAAACATAATTAAACATAAGTGACCGGTCAAACGCCGGCCAAAGTCCACTTAAATCTAATTAAACATTAACTAATAAGGACCGCCGGCACCGGGATCCGCTGCGGATCCAGGTGCCAATGGTGCGGCAGTGTGACGTCGGGGTACGGCAGCGGCTGCCTGTACTTCCAGTGCCACCGCGCTAGATGCACCGGGATGTGCAGGCGCCGGCGATCAGGACGGAAACGCGCCGGCGCCGGGGGGACGGAGAGCACGGGAGGACGAGGCGCCGGAGGTGCCCTTGCCCTTGCCCTTGCCATTGCTGCTGCCGAAGAGGCCCATGGCGCGCTAGGGTTTGCTATCGCCGGCGAGGAAGCAAAGAGAGGGAGGGGGGCAGGCGTGGATGGGAGAAGTGGATGAGGCTGGACCCCGCCGCACGCGTGCTTAAAAAAAGACGCTTCCATGGCTGACTAGTGGGCTCGCTGTCGGTGGTCGTCATAAATAAGACAACCGATGGCGGTTGGGTGGCCTACAGGTGGGGACGCGGCGGACACCGAGAAGACGAGCGGTGCGTTTGCGCCGACACATTCCAGGCGCAATTTTGGGCCGAAAATGGGTCAGCGCAGACGCCAGGCGGACGCGATTTGCGTTTGGTTCGACGCGTTGGGCCTTCACTTTCGTCCGCGCCGACCCAAACGGACGAAATAGGTCACGAACCATGGGACTGAAAGCTAGAAAAATTCAGGTGCCTGCTCGGAAAAATATATATCTGGAGACGACTGAAAAGCGAAAAGACAAGACAAGCATACACAGATGGTCACGACCAGGTGTGGCGAGGACACTCATATGTAACAAGCGCAAATGGACAGTATCTCTAATAAAAATCGTGAGAAGGACCAAATGCACATCGGGCGGCAAGTACCTAGTACTGACCAGGTCACTATCAGCGGCAGATACCCTTGGAATGTACGAACTACACACCCGCGGCGAGACAAATCCAACGTTCCAACGTACTTGGAAACACCTACTTGGAGCCTTAGTTTACTCCCCATAAGTAGTGACCACTCTCTAACAAATCCTCTCAGCAACAAGTGCCACAGATTATCATGGAGGCCATCGAGAAGCCCCACGCTGTTTGCCTGCCGGCCCCGGCGCAGGGCCACATAACGCCGATGCTCAAGTTGGCCAAGATACTCCACACCCGGGGCTTCTACGTCACCTTCGTCAACACCGAGTTCAACCACCGCCGGCTGCTCCGCTCGCGCGGACCAGCGGCGCTCAATGGCCTCCCTGACTTCCGCTTCGCGTCGATGCCGGACGGGCTCCCTCCATCCGACGAGGACGCCACCCAGGAAGTCGGTGGACTGTGCTACTCCATCATGACCACCTTCCTGCCCCACTTCATGGCACTTCTTGGCAAGCTCAGTGAGCCCAACTCCGGAGTGCCGCCTATCACCTGTCTCGTCGTTGATGGAGTCATGTCGTTTGGCTACGATGCGGCAAAGGAGATCGGGGTGCCGTGCGCCGCGCTGTGGACATCTAGCGCCTGTGGGTTCATGGGGTACCGCCACTACCGTCAGCTCATAGAGCGGGGTTTCGTTCCTTTCAAAGGTAGGTACGTGTCCCGTTTTCGGAATCGTCATATACATATGTGTGTGTTTTTGATGAGTGCGTTTTGTGCTGCGGCTTGCGTCCAGATGAGTCACATGTCACGGACAAGGAACACCTTGACACCGTGGTGCAGGGCGTTGCGGGCATGTGCGACGGCATGCGCCTGCGCGACTTCCCGAACTTCATACGTACGACGGACCGCGAGGACGTGCTGCTGAACTTCATCATGTACATGTCTGAGCGGTTATCGCTCCCGGACGCGGTGTTGCTCAACACCTTCGATGAGCTCGAGGGGCCGGTGCTGGACGCCATGCGCGCCATCCTCCCACCCATGTACACTGTTGGCCCGCTCCACCGCTACGCTAGCCTCGTGGTACCGACTGGCGCCTCGGTCCACGACCTCGGGTCCAACCTTTGGAGGGAGCAGGACGGCCTCCTGGAGTGGCTCGACGGACAGAGCGCCCGTTCCGTCGTGTACGTCAACTACGGCAGCATCACCGTCATGACGAACGCGGAGCTCCTCGAGTTCGCGTGGGGGCTTGCCAACAGCGGCTACCCGTTCATATGGAACATCCGGCCAGACCTTGTGAAGGGCGACTCGGCCGTGCTACCGCCGGAATTCCTTTCTGCCATCAGCGGCCGCTCCATGCTGACAACATGGTGCTCACAGGAGAAGGTGATTGCCCACGAGGCAGTGGGGGTTTTCTTGACGCACTCCGGGTGGAACTCGACCCTGGAGAGTATCTGTGCCGGCGTGCCAATGTTGAGCTGGCCCTTTTTCGCAGAGCAACAAACCAACTGCCGGTACAAGTGCACCGAGTGGGGGAATGGGATGGAGATCGGCGGAGAGGTGAAAAGGGCAGAGCTCGCGGCGATGATACAGGAGGTGATGGATGGGGAGAAGGGGCAGGAGATGAGGAAGCGCGCGGCGGAGTGGAAGGAAAAGGCCGTGCGGGCGACTCTGCCTGGTGGACCCGTGGAGGTCAGTTTGGACACGGTGATTCGCGATGTACTTTTGGCAAGATTAAATAAACTCCCAGAATGATGGAAATGAAAGCAATGCTCGGAGTGCCTGCAGCCTGCAGGTGGGTAATTAACTAATGTTGCGTACCAGCATCGCAGGCAGGTTTGAGATGCAAGAAATCGATCGTATCAAATAGAGACGTACTTGATCTTTGTATTCCTCATGCATGGTGTAGATCTCCTCCTATAAATGATCACAAATTCGAAAATGGCTTCAATCTTTGCTAAGAAAATGAAATGACTTTAATCTCTCACACGCGAGGGCAATGCAGGCAACAAAAATGTAATGTGAGTTTGCATGTAAATTACAAAATTTGCATTTCACTTCTTCCAAGCTGGTTTTCTTTTTTCTTTCAAAAAGGAACGGTAAGGCTATCCGTATGTGATCGCTACTCACTCCGATGGAGGCCAGGAAGCATTTGATTACTGTATCTATCCAATGAAAGACGTTAGCACAGGCTATCTTCAACCGGTTTGGATGATGGTCATGTAATAGGATAGGTGTTTAGTTTCCTATCTTTTGTTTTGCCTGCCGGTTGTGGCTATCCTGTTTTTGCATTCATGCTCTTTGTGAGCATTTTTTCCTTTTGTTTGAGACCTCGAGAGTTATGTTGGACATTTTTGCTTATCAATAATATGGCCGTATGCATCGTTTTGATGCAGAGGCCGCGGCAAACCCTCTTTTTTAAAAAAGGCTATCCATCCCTCCATACTCGGCTTAGTGGCCGCCACCACACCAACATCTCCACCATCTATACTGAAACCCTATTTGCTAGGGGTCAATCCATCGAAAAAATAGCACAACAACAGTTCCAAACAGAGCACAGGGTACTCAGGTAACACATTTCAGAATGGATCACCGTTAGAAGTAATAGAGAGGTATTTGGTGGAATAGTTCGTTTATTGCTTGAGCCTCGTGGGCATATATATAGGAGTACAATGACCAACTTGGAGTACTTTTTTGATCAGGTAATGATCAACTTGGAGTACAAGACAAGGCAGGACCAAATCCTAGTCTGTCCTATACTTCCTAATAATCTTATACTCTACATCCCCCCACAGTCATAACGGTAGCGACGCAGACAGTGAGACTGGATAAGAATTCGAAGGCAAGCCAACGAACACCCCCCACAGTCCTAATGGTTGATGCATCGCAGAAGTCGTGGCTGGAGTGGAACCCGATGAGGTTGCTCAAGCAAGCCGGTAGCCCGTTGTGCCGTTTGTCGATGTAGCCGAGAGCGGATGGTGGTGTAGCCTTGGTCGAGGTAGTCGTGCGAAGAATGCCGTGGTCGATGTCGAGTCGGGGAGCCGGTGTCAAGGATGTCGCCGTGGAGCCGCGGGCGCAACAAGGCGCCGAGTTAGTCATGCACGCAGTAGTGTCGAAGTAGTGGTGCGCCGGGAAGAAGACATTGTTGACGACGCGTCGCACCGGGGTTGCCAACCCCGGGGACACATCGTAGACGAAGGCACGCGTCGATGTTGCCAGCACCGGGCATGCGTAGATGGACGAATACGACGTTGACGAAGTGCCGCACCAGGTTTGCCAAGCCCGGGGACACGTCGTGGACGAAGGCACACATCGGTGTTGCCAGCACCGGGCATGCGTAGACAAGGACCTGCACGAGCTGTACGCCATGTCGAAGAAGTCGGAGGGGCCAGCAGAGAAGAACTCGACAACGGTTGCGGCGCCAATTGGCACGGTGCCGATGTCGCCCGCGGTTGTTGGAGTAGACGAAGTGGTCGGGGTAGGTGACGGCGACGCTGGCGACGGGCTGGTGCTGGACGAAGACGCGGGAAGTGGATGTGCAGTGGCGGTGGCTACGGGGATAGCAGCGGCCAAAGTAGAGCGGCGGCGACGGCCTGACGGCGGCGGCTAGATTAGGAGCGCGGCGGCGGTGCTAGAAGTAGACGAAGAACCTTGACAACATGACAAAGACCGGCGCGGACGGTGGCGCTACTGCGCCAAAGGAGGCGGTGATGACCCACAAGTGTAGGTGATCTATCGTAGTCCTTTCGATAAGTAAGAGTGTCGAACCCAACGAGGAGCAGAAGGAAATGATAAGCGGTTTTCAGTAAGGTTTTCTCTGCAAGCACTAAAATAGCAGGTAATAGATAGTTTTGTGATAAGATAAATAGTAACGAGCAAAAAGTAAATAAAGTAAATAAAGTGCAGTACGGTGGCCCAATCCTTTATGTAGCAAAGGATAAGCCTGGACAAATTCTAATAATGAGAAAGGAGCTCCCGAGGACACATTGGGAATTATCGTCAAGCTAGTTTCATCACGTTCGTAAGATTCGCGTTCGCTACTTTGATAATTTGATATTTGGGTGGACCGACACTTGGGTACCGCCCTAACTTGGACAAGCATTCCACTTATGATTAACCCCTATTGCAAGCATCCGCAACTACAAAAAGGAGTATTAAGGTAAACCTAACCACAACATTAAACATATGGGTCCATATCAACCCCTAACGAAGCAACGCATAAACTAGGGTTTAAGCTTCTGTCACTCTAGCAACCCATCATCTACTTATTACTTCCCTATGCCTTCCTCTAGGCCCAAATAATGGTGAAGTGTCATGTAGTCGATGTTCACATAACACCACTAGAGGAAAGACAACATACATCTCATCAAAATATCGAACGAATACCAAATTCACATGACTACTAATAGCAAGACTTCACCCATGTCCTCAGGAACAAACATAACTACTCACAAAGCATATTCATGTTCATAATCAGAGGAGTAATAATATGCATAAAGGATCTGAACATATGATCTTCCACCAAGTAAACCAATTAGTATCAACTACAAGGAGTAATCAACACTACTAGCAACCCACAGGTACCAATTTGTGGTTTTGATACAAGATTGGATACAAGAGATGAACTAGGGTTTAGAGAGGAGATGGTGCTGGTGAAGATGTTGATTGAGATTGACCCCCTCTCGATGAGAGGATCATTGGTGATGACATTGGTGATGATTTCCCCCTCCCGGAGGGAAGTGTCCCCGACAGAACAGCTCCGCCAGAGCCCTAGATTGATTCCGCCAAGGTTCCGCCTCGTGGCGGCGGAGTTTCGTCCCGTAAGCTTGCCCACGATTTTTTTCAGGGGAAGGGTGATGATATAGCAGAAGATGGACGCCGGAGGCCCACCAGGGGGCCAGGAGATAGGGGGCCGCGCTCTATAGGGGGGGGGGGCGCCCCCCTGTCTCCTGGACAGGGTGTGGGCCCCCTGGCCTATTTCTTTCGCTCATAAATTCTTAATAAATCCAAAAAGTTGTTTCGTGGAGTTTCAGGACTTTTGGAGTTGTGCAGAATAGGTTTCCAACGTTTGCTCCTTTTCCAGCCAGAATTCCAGCTGCCGGCATTCCCCCTCTTCATGGTAAACCTTGTAAAATAAGAGAGAATAGCCATAAGTATTGAGATATAATGTGTAATGACAGCCCATAATGCAATAAATATTGATATAAAAGCATGATGCAAAATGGACGTATCAACTCCCCCAAGCTTAGACCTCGCTTGTCCTCAAGCGGAAGCCGAAATCGAAAAATATGTCCGCGTGTTTAGAGATAGAGGTGTCGATAAAAATAAAATACGGACATGAGGGCATCATGATCATTCTAATAACAGCAACATATATAGATTTTGTCATATGATTTCCTATGCTCAAGTAATAAGCAATTCACAATGTCAAGTATGGTTCATAAACTTCATTGGGAACTAACAAACTATAATCTCAGTCATTGAAGCAATTGCAATTTATTGTAACATCAGAAAGAGTCAATAATAGAGCTTTTCAATAAGCTCACATACTCAACTATCTCGTAGTCTCCCATAATTGCTAACACTCACGCAATACTTGTGGTTATAGAGTTTCAGACGGACACTGGGAAAGATAGGGGCTTATTGTGTTGCCTCCCAACGTATTCACCTTTAGGTGATGTCAACAATAATAGCCTATGCCAACTTACATCCAATTGGATATATGTATCATGATCTTTCAAACACGAGGAGCTTGCCAAAGGATAAAATGAAAAGGGGAAAGGTGAAGATCACCTTGACTCAAGCATAAAGTAAAAACATAAAGTAAAAAATAGGCCCTTTGCAGAGGGAAGCAGAGGTTGTCATGCGCTTTTAGGGTTGATGCACAAAATCTTAGTGCAAGAGAACGTCACTTTATATTGCCCCTTATATGTGTGGACCTTTATTATGCAGTCTGTCGCTTTTATTACTTCCACAACAAGTTCGTACAAAGCTTATTTTCTCTGCACTAATAAGTCATACATAATTAGAGAGCAATTTTTATTGCTTGCACCGATGACAACTTACTTGAAGGATCTTACTCAATCCATAAGTAGGTATGGTGGACTCTCATGGCAAAACTAGGTTTGAGGATATTTGGAAGCACAAGTAGTATTTCTACTTGGTGCAAGGAATTTGGCTAGCAAGAGGGGGAAAGGCAAGCTCAACATGTTTTGGAAGGTCAATGACAATATACTTTAACTAAGATGTCGGAAAACATAAATCATTACATTATCTTCCTTGTCCAACATAAACTCTTTTAGCATGTCATACTTAATGAGTGCTTCACAATCATAAAAGATGTCCAAGATAATATATTTATATGTGAACCCCTCTTTCCTTATCACTTCCTATTAATTGCAACTATGACCAAGGCTACGTTCATCAACTCTCAACAATTTTTATGCCTCATACTTTCTATGTGTGAAGTTATCACTATCCATAAGATCAATATGAACTCTTTTTGTTCTTTCTACTTTCACAAGATCATAGCAACATAGCAAAGCCCTTGACTCAACACTAATCTTTATTATAGATAGCACACGGACTCGCTTACATAAAGAGATTACAATGCAAAACTCAAAACTACTTGATATCAAAACTTCAATCTACTAGATCAAGATACTACTAAAAGGATCGAACTAAATAAAGCGGTAAAGATAGGAGTGTGATGGTGATACGATACCGGGGCACCTCCCCCAATCTTGGCAGTTGCCAAGGGGAGTGCCCATACCCATGTGATTATTTCTTCGGAGGTGATGGAGGTGGTGATGATGATGGTGGATAATCGCACATCGAACGTAAAAGCTCCTCCAACTTGCAGATAATGCTCTTGAGCCCAGCAATATGATCCTTCAACAAAATATTCTCCTGTGTGAGATACTTGTTCTGTATGCGGGCTAACTCAATCATCTTGAAAGCTTCAATCTCTGTTGGAGTGAAAAGGTTAGGTAAAGATTGAGGGATGTCTTCTTCTTTCACCACCAGAGCTTGAACCTCCATGGCGTTCTTGATCCCTTCATCCTCGTTGATCTCTTCCGGTTCCTCTCTTTTCAACTCTATCTTCAATAGCCAAGCACCCTTGTCTTCGTTGTTGGAGGAGGGAGAAGTCATGGTGCTCTAAATCTGCAACAAAAACAACTCGAAACGAAAACAGAGGATATTTGCGTGATACAGTGGTCAAAACCTTCGGGAGTATATATAATGAATTTTTACCGACCAAAATACGTAACATACAAGAAAACGGAGTCCGGGAGGCACACGAGGTGCCCACGAGATAGGGGGCGCCCTACAGGGGGGGCACGGCCTCCTCTCTCATGGGAGCCTCGTGTCCCTTTCGGACTACTTCTTTCTTCCTAAAATTCTTAAATAATCCAAAACTGATAAAAATTGCCATTAGAGTTGTTTTGGAGTCGGTTTACTTACCGTATCACGTACCTATGCCTTTTCGGAGTCTGGAACATTCTGGATAGTGTCCCTTATGTATTCCTCGGGGGTTATGGTTTCAATAAAATTAGTTTCAACATTGATAGGATTACCTGAAATATAATGTTTAATTCTTTGACCATTTACCACCCTCAGATTTGTGCCTTCGAAGTTGTTGATTTTTATAGCACCAGAACGATAGACCTCCTCGATAACGTAGGGACCTTCCCATTTTGAGAGAAGTTTTCCTACAAAAAATCTTAAAAGAGAGTTGAATAATAACACATAATCTCCTACGTTATACTCACGCTTTTGTATCCTCGTATCATGCCAGCGTTTGACTTTTTCTTTGAAAAGCTTGGCATTCTCATAAGCTTGGGTTCTCCATTCATCAAGTGAGCTAATATGAAACAACCTCTTCTCACCGGCAAGTTTGAAGTCATAATTGAGATCTTTAATAGCCTAATATGCTTTATGTTCATGTTCAAGAGGTAAATGACATGCTTTTCCATAAACAATCTTATATGGAGACATACCCATAGGCTTTTTGTATGCAGTTCTATAGGCCCATAATGCATCATCAAGTTTTTTGGACCAATTCTTTCTAGATCTATTCACAATCTTTTGCAAAATTAATTTGAGCTCTCTATTGCTCAACTCTACTTGACCACTAGACTACAGGTGATAAGGAGATGTGATTCTATGATTGACATCATACTTAGCAAGCATCTTACGGAAAGCACCATGAATAAAGTGTGAACCACCATCAGTCATAAGATATCTAGGGACTCCAAACCTCGGAAAAATAACTTCTTTAAGCATTTTAATAGAAGTGTTATGATCAACACTACTAGTTGGAATAGCTTCTACCCACTTAGTAACATAATCAACAGCAACTAAAATATGTGTATAACCATTGGAGGCAGGAAAAGGTCCCATATAATCAAAGCCCCAAACGCCAAACGGTTCAATAACAAGAGAATAATTCATAGGCATTTGTTGACGTCTACTAATGTTACCTATTCTTTGACATTCATCACAAGATAAGACAAACTTACGAGCATCTTTGAAGAGAGTAGGCCAATAAAAACCAGATTGTAGTACCTTGTGTGCAGTTCTATCTCCAGTGTGGTGTCCTCCATAAGATTCAGAGTGACACTTGCGTAGGATTTGTTCCTATTCATGCTCAGGCACACAACGTCTAATAATACCATCTACTCCTTCTTTATAAAGGTGTGGATCATCCCAGAAGTAATGTCTTAAATCATAAAAGAACTTTTTATTTTGCTGGTATGTGAAACTAGGCGGTATATATTTAGCAACAATGTAATTAGCATAATCAGCATACCAAGGAGCAGTACGAGAAGCATTGACAACCGCTAATTGTTCATCAGGAAAACTATCATTAATAGGCAGTGGGTCATCAAGAACATTCTCTAACTTAGACAAGTTGTCTGCAAAGGGGTTCTCAGCTCCCTTTCTATCAATAATATGCAAGTCAAATTCTTGGAGCAAGAGAACCCATCTAATGAGTCTAGGCTTAGCATCTTTCTTTTCCATAAGATATTTAATAGTAGCATGGTCAGTGTGAATAGTAACTTTGGAATCAACAATATAAGGTCTAAACTTATCACATGCAAACACAACTGCTAAGAACTCTTTTTCAGTAGTAGCATAATTTCTCTGGGCAGTATCAATAGTCTTACTATCATACTGGATAACATTCAATTTCTTATCGACTCTTTGCCCTAAAACAGCAGCTACAGCATAATCACTAGCATCACACATAATTTCAAAAGGCAAATTCCAATCAGGTGGCTGAACAATAGGTGTTGTGATCAAAGCTTTCTTAAGTGTTTCAAATGCTTCTACACAATCATCATCAAAGACAAAAGGAATATCTTTTTGAAATAAATTATTCAGAGGCCTAGAGATTTTAGAAAAGTCCTTAATGAACCTCCTATAAAAGCCGGCATGACCAAGGAAACTTCTTATACCTTTTATGTCCTTGGGACATGGCATCTTTTCAATAGCATCAACTTTGGCTTTATCAACTTCAATACCTCTCTCGGAGATCTTGTGCCCCAAGACAATGCCTTCATTAACCATAAAGTGACACTTTTCCCAATTCAGGACGAGACTAGTATCTTTGCATCTCTGCAAAACTCGATCAAGGTTGCTCAAACAATCATCAAAAGAGGATCCATAGATGGAGAAGTCATCCATGAATACCTCACAAATCTTTTCACAAAAATCAGAAAATATAGCCATCATGCATCTTTGAAAGGTAGCAGGTGCATTACATAAACCAAAAGGCATACGTCTATAAGCAAAAGTACCGAAAGGGCAAGTAAAAGTAGTTTTTGATTGATCTCCCGCTGACACAGGTATTTGAGAGAAGCCAGAATAACCATCTAGAAAACAAAAATGTGTGTGTGTTTGGATAGCCTTTCTAGCATTTGATCAATAAAAGGTAAAGGGTAATGATCTTACTTAGTAGCTTTATTTAACTTACGGAAATCAATTACCATCCTATAGCCTGTAATAATTCTTTGCGGGATCAATTCATCTTTATCATTAGGAACAACGGTAATACCTCCCTTTTTAGGGACACAATGGACAGGGCTTACCCATTCACTATCAGCAACGGGATAAATAATACCTACCTCAAGGAGTTTTAGAATCTCCTTTCTTACCACTTCCTTCATTTTAGGATTTAATTGTCTTTGAGGATCTCTAACTAGTTTGGCATCTTTCTCCACTGAAATTTTGTGTTGACATAATGTGGGACTAATGCCCTTAAGATCGTCCAGAGTATATCCAATAGAATCTCGGTGCTTCTTCAGAGTTTTCAATAATCTTTCTTCTTCTTTCTCTGAAAGGTTAGCACTAATAATAACAGGATATATTTATTTTTCATCAAGATAAGCATACTTAAGATTATCAGGTAATGGTTTGAGTTCGAACACGAGATCACCCTTGGGTGGAGGGGGATCCCCAAGAATTTCAACGGGAAGGTTATGTTTTAGCATAGGTTCTTGTTAAGGAACACTTCATCTATTTCTTCCCTCTCCTTCATAAACATATCGTTTTCATGGTCTAACAAATATTGTTCTAACGGATCAGTTGGAGGAACAGCAATGGAAGCAAGACCAATAATTTCATCCTTACTAGGTGGTTCCCTTTCACGAGGCTGTCTACTAAACTTAGCAAAATTAAACTCATGAGACGTACCATCTATGCCAATAGTGACAATATTCTTTTCACAATCAATCTTAGCACTAGCAGTATTCAAGAAGGGTCTACCAAAAATAACGGGACAAAAATCATCTTGTGGGGAACCAAGGACAAGAAAATCAGCAGGGTATTTAATCTTCCCACACAAGACTTCAACATCTCTAACAATCCCAATAGGTTTAATGGTGTCCCTATTAGCAAGCTTAATAGTAACATCAATGTCTTCTAATTCAGCAGGTGCAATATCATGCATAATTTCTTTATAAAGATCATAAGGTATTGCATTAGCACTAACACCCATATCACATAAACCGTGATAACAATGATCTCCTATTTTAACAGAAATAATAGGCGTGCCTACAACAGGTCTACGTGTCTTAGTATCGGGTCTAGCAATGTTAGCTGTTTCACCCAAGAAAGAGATAACATGCCCATCTAAGTCCTCATCCAAAAGATCTTTAATCATAGCAATACCAGGTTCAACATTAATTTGCTCAGGAGGTGTATAGGTCCTAGTATTACTCTTACGAACAACAGTCGAAGCTTTTAACATGATCTTTTATCCTAACAGGAAAAGGAGGTTTTTCAACATAAGCAGTAGGAATAATAGGATCATTATATGTAATAGTCTTTTCTTCGACTGTAATAGGTGCAACTACTTTCACTTCAACAGGAGGGTTATATTTAAACCACTTCTCTTTAGGGAGATCTACATGAGTAGCAAAGGTTTCACAAAAAGTAGCTACTACCTCAGAGTCAAGTCCATACTTAGAGCTAAATCCACGGAAAGCATTGGTATCCATAAAAGATTTAACACAATCAAACTTAGGTGTCATACCTGACTCCCTACCATCGTCGGAACCCCAATCTTCAGAGTTGCGTTTAATTCTTTCCAATAAGTCCCATTTGAAATCAATAGTCTTCAACATATAGGAACCAGCACAGGAAGTATCGAGCAGGTTGTGATTATCAAGAGAAAGCCGAGCATAAAAATTCCGAATAATCATTTCCCGAGAGAGCTCATGATTGGGGCATGAATATAACATTGACTTAAGCCTCCCCCAAGCTTGAGCGATGCTTTCTCCTTCGCGAGGCCAAAAATTATATATGTAATTACGATCACGATGAACAAGATGCATAGGATAGAACTTCTGGTGAAATTCCAACTTCAGTCGCTTATAATTCCGAAATCTCGTATCATCACATAGCCTATACCATGTCATTGCATCTCCCTTCAAAGATAAAGGGAAGACCTTCCTTTTGACAACATCATCGGGGATACCTGCAAGCTTAAATAATCCACAAACTTCATCCACAAAGATAAGGTGTAAGTCGGGATGCAATGTTCCGTCTCCTGCAAAAGGATTAGCTAGCAGTTTTTCTATCATACCCGAAGGAATCTCAAAGATGAATATTTTCATAAGGTTCAGTAGGTTGAGGAGCATCTTTGATCTTCTAGTTGAGGTGAAGATACCCAAAACAAGCCCCTCAAAGGATTAGTTTCCATAGTAACAAGTAACAGAAAATTTCAGCACACTATATAAATGTTTCCTTACCAAGTTCCACTCACCAAAAGCGCTACACTCCCCGGCAACGGCGCAAGAAAAGAGTCTTGATGACCCACAAGTGTAGGGGATCTATTGTAGTCCTTTCGATAAGTAAGAGTGTCGAACCCAATGAGGAGCAGAAGGAAATGATAAGCGGTTTTTAGTAAGGTTTTCTCTGCAAGCACTGAAATAGTAGGTAATAGATCGTTTTGTGATAAGATAAATAGTAACGAGCAAAAAGTAAATAAAGTAAATAAAGTGCAGAAAGGTGGACCAATCCTTTATGTAGCAAAGAATAACCCTGGGCAAATTCTAATAATGAGAAAGGAGCTCCTGAGGGCACATTGGGAATTATCGTCAAGCTAGTTTCATCACGTTCGTAAGATTCACGTTCGGTACTTTGATAATTTGATATGTGGGTGGACCGACACTTGGGTACTGCCCAAAATTGGGCAAGCATTCCACTTATGATTAACCCCTATTGCAAGCATCCGCAACTACAAAAAGGAGTATTAAGGTAAACCAAACCACAACATTAAACATATGGGTCCATATCAACCCCTAACGAAGCAACGCATAAACTAGGGTTTAAGCTTCTGTCACTCTAGCAACCCATCATCTACTTATTACTTCCCTATGCCTTCCTCTAGGCCCAAATAATGGTGAAGTGTCATGTAGTCGACGTTCACATAACACCACTAGAGGAAAGACAACATACATCTCATCAAAATATCGAACGAATACCAAATTCACATGACTACTAATAGCAAGACTTCACCCATGTCCTCGGGAACAAACGTAACTACTCACAAAGCATATTCATGTTCATAATCAGAGGAGTAATAATATGCATAAAGGATCTGAACATAGGATCTTCCACCAAGTAAACCAATTATTATCAACTACAAGGAGTAATCAATACTACTAGCAACCCACAGGTACCAATTTGTGGTTTTGATACAAGATTGGATACAAGAGATGAACTAGGGTTTGGAGAGGAGATGGTGCTGGTGAAAATGTTGATGGAGATTGACTCCCTCTCGATGAGAGGATCGTTGGTGATGATTTCCCCCTCCCGGAGGGAAGTGTCCCCGGTAGAACAGCTCCGCCAGAGCCCTAGATTGATTCTGCCAAGGTTCCGCCTCGTGGCGGCGGAGTTTCAACCCGTAAGCTTGCCCATGATTTTTTCCAGGGGAAGGGTGATGATATAGCAGAAGATGGACGCCGGAGGCCCACCAGGGGGCCAGGAGATAGGGGGCCGCGCTCTATAGGGGGGGGGGCGCCCCCCTGTCTCCTGGACAGAGTGTGGGCCCCCTGGCCTATTTCTTTCGCTCATAAATTCTTAATAAATCCAAAAAGTTGTTTCGTGGAGTTTCAGGACTTTTGGAGTTGTGCAGAATAGGTTTCCAAAGTTTGCTCCTTTTCCAGCCAGAATTCTAGCTGCCGGCATTCCCCCTCTTCATGGTAAACCTTGTAAAATAAGAGAGAATAGCCATAAGTATTGAGATATGATGTGTAATGATAACCCATAATGCAATAAATATTGATATAAAAGCATGATGCAAAATTGACGTATCAGGCGGCGCAGGGCATGCCACGGGAAGACGATGCGCGGGGAATGACGGTGGACCGCGGGCCGTGACGCTACGACCCGAAGGGGCAACACAGTGGCGGCGGGTAGGTCGGGACAGTGGCGGGAAAACCTCGGGGCAGCGGCGGGGACCGCAGGCCGCGACGCTACGGTTAGAAGGGGCGACGCAGTGGCGAAAGTTTGGTCGATGCAACCGCGGGAACAGTCTCGGGACGGCGGCGTGGACCGTGTGCCATGCTCATTACGGCCTGACGGGGCGACGCAACGGTGACGTGAGGGTCGGTGCAACCACGGGACGACCTGGAGCGGACGGCCTCAGAGCAGGCAGAGGACCGCGGGCCGCGGCACTACGGCCCGAAGGGGCGACACGGCGGTGACGTGGGTCGGTGCAGCCGAGAGAAGAACCATGGAGCGGCGGCGCTATGGCCCAACGGGGCAACGCAGCGGCAGCCCATTGCTCGATCGGTAGAGGGGCGCACTGAACTCGGGACAGTCTTCACGGGGCCTGCGGAGGCGCGCACAACTGACGTGCCAGGTCGGTCGCATGGCCTAGATGAGGCGGATCGCGGTGGCGAGCGGGTGATCAATCCGATCGCGTGCGAGGTCGGGGACGCCGCTCGGTTTAGGCGGGGTGGCGGCAGAGTCCGAGATGAAGCCGGCGATGATGGACAACATGGGACAACGTGCAGACGAACGCGTCAGCACGGGCACCCAGGCCACCAAAGCAGCGCCGGTGCCCGGGCAGCGAGGCCGGAGCAACCAACGGAGCAGCGGCGCCCGAGCTCAAGGCAGTTGACGGGCCTGACGCAGCCGAGGACGAGGCCGGCAAGGCAACCCGCAGGGCCGCCGTGTAGACGCGGGAGAGGCAGGTGGCACGGATTGATTGGCGGGCCGATGCACGAGCGGCGGCTATGATTAGCCGCGGCATGGCGCGTGGCCGCCGGGTGTAGGCGATGTAGGTGTCCCAGTTGGAGCAGGGCGACAGACGGGCCAGCACGCAAACAACGGCCTTGAGGGGCCGCCTGTAGCGCGAGGCAGCCGGCCGGGTTGGTGAAGTAGCCGGCCGATCGCGCCGGTGCCGAAGTAGAGGCGCGTGGTGTCGGCGGTGGCGGTGGGCGACGCAAACCGATCAAGCAGAGATCGGAATACCAAAAAGAAAATGCGCCGATCAAGGTGACCTGCAGGAGAGAGAAAAACTCGGAGTAAGGGCTCGAAAAAAAGACTCTCTAGGGCAGCCGGTCAACAGGACCAGTGGACGAACCCTAGGTACGGGCGGCGCGGCCCCCGGCGGCGGTCTTGGAGGCCGACCACCACGGGGCGGCGCGAGGGTGCGGAAGCGACGGGCGGCGGCTCGGGTTGGATCGGTTAGGCTGATACCATGTTAGAAGGGATATAGAGGTTTGGTGAAATAGTTCCTTTATTTCTTGAGCCTCGTGGACATATATATATATATATATATATATATATATATATAGGAGTACAATGACCAACTTGGAGTACATGATAAGGCAGGACAAAATCCTAATCTATCTTTAATACTTCCTAATAATCTTATACTCAGCAATCACCACTCATATGTAGATGTTGCTTTATTCAGTCAAGAGGTCAACCCTAAGGTATCACCCCCAGCAAACCCTAGAACATCGACCGTGCTTGACCCACACAAAGAGAAGTGAATCTAGGATTTTCAGCCCCGAGAAAATAAATTAGTCATCACTAATCCATCAATGCCATTAACAATCGTCTCTACCACTGCGCCTAAACTGTTAGCACAGCTAGCCCTCTGTGCTAACAATGTTGTGAACAAAATTTAGACAACTTTTGTTTAACAGTTATTCCCTCTGTCCCATAATATAAGACGCTTTTTGATACTAGTGTAGTGTGAAAAACGCCTTCCATTATGGGACGAAGCGAGTAAAACGGTTTTAGACAATTAGGAATAAGTTTTAGTCCTGATTAATTTCCCAAAATTTGCCGTTTGCAAGGGTATGAATGTTTTGTGAATCCAAACCCGAAACCATGCATACAACAGTAATTTTTGCAAGCACCATGTCGATCCCTTTGGAGTGAGAGCTGATTACTTTGCTTGCAAGTTGTCTGACCTTATATCGCATTCAACTTTGCCTTCTGTAGCTTAGCCGCCTGATATGTCTCTGTCGTATCTATAATTTTTGATTGTTCCATGCCAATATTATTCAACTTTCATATACTTTTGATAACTTTTTATACTATTTTTGGGACTAACATATTGATCCAGTGCCCAGTGCCAGTTCCTGTTTATTGCATGTTTTATGTTTCGCAGAAACCCCATATCAAACAGAGTCCAAATGGGATAAAAACGGACGGAGATCATTTTTGGAATATTTATGATTTTTGGGAAGAAAAACCAACGTGAGACAGTGCCCGAGGGGGCCACGAGGCAGGGGGGCGCACCCCTGACCCTCGTGGGCACCCCGTAAGGCGGATGACGCTCTTCTTTTGCCGCAAGAAAGCTAATTTTTGGAGAAAAAAACTGGGCGAAGGTTTCAATCCAATCGGAGTTACAGATCTCTGGATATATAAGAAATGGTGAAAGGGCAGAACCTCAGAATGTAGAAACAGAGAGAGACAGATAGACAGATCCAATCTCGGAGGGGCTCTCGCCCCTACCACGCCATGGGAGCCAAGGACTAGAGGGAAACCCTTCTCCCATCTAGGGAGAAGGTCAAGGAATAAGAATAAGAAGGGGGGCTCTCTCCCCCTCTCTTCCGGTGGCGCCGGAACGTTGTTGGGGGCCATCATCATCACCGCGATCTTCACCAACACCTCTGCCATCTTCACCAACATCTCCATCACCTTCCCCCATCTATATTCAGCGGTCCACTCTCCCGCAACCCGCTGTACCCTCTACTTGAACATGGTGCTTTATGCTTCATATTATTATCCAATGATGTGGTGCCATCCTATGATGTCTGAGTACATTTTCGTTGTCCTATCAGTGATTGATGAATTGCTATGATTGGTTTAATTTGCTTGTGGTTATGTTGCTGTCCTATTGTGCCTTCCGTGTCGCGCAAGCCTGAGGGGTTCCCACTGTAGGGTGTTGCAATATGTTCATGATTCGCTTATAGTGGGTTGCTTGAGTGACAGAAGCATAAACCCGAGTAAGGGGGTTGTGGCGTATGGGATAAAGGGGACTTGATGCTTTAATGCTATGGTTGGGTTTTACCTTAATGCTCTTTAGTAGTTGTGGATGCTTGCTAGAGTTCCAATCATAAGTGCATATGATCCAAGAAGAGAAAGTATGTTAGCTTATGCCTCTCCGACATAAAACTTGCTATCGGTCTAGTAAAGTAGTCAATTGCTTAGGGACAATTTCACAAATTCTACCACCACTTTTCCACACTCACTATATTTACTTTATTGCTTATTTATCTAAACAACCCCCCTTTTCATTTGCGTGCTCTTTATTATCTTGCAAACCTATCCAACAACACCTACAAAGTCCTTCCAGTTTCATACTTGTTCTAGGTAAAGCGAACGTCAAGCGTGCGTAGAGTTGTATTGGTGGTCGATAGAACTTGAGGGAATATTTTTTCTACCTTTAGCTCCTCGTTGGGTTTGACACTCTTACTTATCGAAAGAGGCTACAATTGATCCCCTATACTTGTGGGTTATCAAGACCTTTTTCTGGCGCCGTTGCCGGGGAGTCATAGCGTGGGGTGAATATTCTCGCATGTGCTTGTTTGCTTTATCACTAAGTAATTTTTATTTGCTATTCTAAGTTGTTCTCTATCTTTAGTTATGGATATGGAACACGAAATACCAAAAAACTAGGTGTACTTGCTACCCATGGAGATGGGGAACCTCCTAAAACCCTCGATGCTCGTTATGTGAAAGAAATTATGTACTACTTTGATAATCTTGAGAAAACCCCATTCAATTATGTTATGGGAGACACGTTGGATGAACGTGAATACTTTAAGGATTATCGCTTGACACAAAAAGGAAAACTATTATGGGATCAAATTTATATGTTGCGTTGGTATGCTCGGGAACTATGCTTGAGATATGATTATACTTGTCGCTCTAGGTTGAAGGCTCCACACCTTTCCTTTTCATGCAAATTTAATGATAATAAAACCTTGGTTTCTTATTCTAATGGTATATATGATTACTATGATGTGGAACAAATAGAAGAATTCGGTGCTTTTATGGGCGCTTTTGAAATTGAATCTTTGTTCAAAATGTGTGAAAATCTTGATGATGCTGTTTACAGACCTAAAATTTTTGCTATACTTAAATATTGCTATGAGAATTATGAATTCAATTCCGATATTGATGCATTTATTGAGGAAGTATCCGTTGTCCAAGAAGAGATTAATATTTTGCAAGAGTCTATGGAAGAAGAAATTGAAGAAACTGTGAGCTCATTGGATGAAAAAGATGATGAGAAGAGCGAAGAGCAAAAGGAGGAAGAGCGGATTAGCTACTCGTGCCCACCTTCTAATCAGAGTAACTCTTCAACTCATACATTGTTTAATTCCCCTTCGTGCTTACCGAAGGATGATTGCTATGATAATTGCTATGATCCCGTTGATTCTCTTGAAATATCCCTTTTTGATGATGTTTGCTATGCTTGTGGCCAAGATGCCAATATGAATTATGCTTATGAAGATGACCTTGCTATAGTTCCTTATGTTAAACATGAAATTGTTGCTATTGCACCCACGCATGGTAGTCCTATTATCTTTTTGAATTCTCTCGACTGCACTATATCGGAGAAGTTTGTGCTTATTAAGGATTATATTGATGGGTTGCCTTTTACTACTACACATGATGATTTTGATAGATATAATATGCATGTGCTTGCTGCCCCTACTTGCAATTATTATGAGAGAGGAACTATATCTCCACCTCTCTATGTTTCCAATATGATAAAATTGCAAGAAACTGCTTATACTTTGCATTGGCCTTTACTTGGTGTGCATGAATTGTTCTTTTATGACATGCGGATGCATAGGAAGAGAGTTCGACTTCGTTGTTGCATGATATATATATATCTTACTTTGTGCTCACTACCAAATTACAAATCATTGCTTATTAAAATTGGCTTTGATATACCTTGGGATCCGGGTGGATTCATTACTTGAGCACTATATGCCTAACTTAATGGCTTTAAAGAAAGCGCTGCCAGGGAGACAACCCGGAAGTTTTAGAGAGTCATTTATTTCTGTTGTGTGCGTTCATATAGTTTAAAAACAAATAAATAAAGGGGGGAACCCAAAACTTTTCAAAAAGGAAAGTGAAAGTGAGAGAGACAAGCATTGTTGAAGTGGGAGAGATCCTTGAACTTTGTTCATGCTCACGGAAACTTTTTGAATCTTAAGTACAGAAACTTTTCATAAAAAATAATTATCCCCTTGTATAATTCCATTGTATTATAAAAACAATGTGCCAAGGTTTGCCTTTAGGATGTTTACAATGCTTGTTGGTTTGTACGGTGCAGGACAGAAACTTTGGCTGTAGTGCGTGATTTTACATTTTTTACTGGAATGTCAAACGGTTATGATTCTTTGCACTATCTTTCTATACAAATTGTTTTTTTTCCTAATTTTGGTAGAATTTTTGGGGTACCAGAAGAATGGTGAATGTTCAGATTGCTACAGACTGTTTTGTTTTTGACAGATTCTATTTTTGATGCATAGTTTGCTTGTTTTGATGAAACTATCAATTTATATCAGTGGATTAAGCCATGGAAAAGCTATATTACAGTAGACTCAATGCAAAAACAAAATATGAATTGGTTTATAACAGTACTTAGAGTAGTGATTTGCTTTATTATACTAACGGATCTTACCGAGTTTTCTGTTGAAGTTTTGTGTGGATGAAGTGTTTGATCGAGGAGGTCTCGATATGAGGAAAAGGAAGAGAGGCAAGAGCTCAAGCTTGGGGATGACCAAGGCACCCCAAGTAAATATTCAAGGAGACCCAAGCGTCTAAGCTTGGGGATCCCCTCTTTCTTCAACAAGTATCGGTATGTTTTTGGATTCGTTTCGTTCATGCGATATGTGCAAGTCTTGGAGCGTCTTTTGCATTTAGTTTTCACTTTTCTTTTATGCACCATGCTGGTATGAGATAGTCCTTGGTTGATTTATAGAATGCTCTTTGCACTTCACTTATATCTTTTGAGTATGGCTTTATAGAATGCTTCATGTGCTTCACTTATATCTCTTGAAGTTTGGATTGCCTGTTTATCTTCACATAGAAAACCGCCATTTGTAGAATGCTCTTTTGCTTCACTTATATTTGTTAGAGCGTGGGCATATCTTTTGTAGAAATAATTAAACTCTCTTGCTTCACTTATATCTGTTTAGAGAGATGACAGGAATTGGCCATTCACATGGTTAGTCATAAAATCCTACATAAACTTGTAGATCGTTGAATATGATATGTTTGATTCCTTGCAATAGTTTTGCGATATAAAGATGGTGATATTAGAGTCATGCTAGTGGGTAGTTGTGGATTGTAGAAAAACTTGTGTTGAAGTTTGTGATTCCCGTAGCATGCACGTATGGTGAACTTTTGTGTAATGAAGTTGGAGCATGAGGTATTTATTGATTGTCTTCCTTATGAGTGGCGGTCGGGGACGAGCGATGGTATTTTCCTACCAATCTATCCCCCTAGGAGCATGCGCGTAGTACTTTGTTCCAATGACTAATAGATTTTTGCAATAAGTATGTGAGTTCTTTATGACTACTGTTGAGTCCATGGATTATACCCACTCTCACCCTTCCATCATTGCTAGCCTCTTCGGTACCGTGCATTGCCCTTTCTCACCTTGAGAGTTGGTGCAAACTTCGCCGGTGCATCCAAACCCCGTGATACGATACACTCTATCACACATAAGCCTCCTTATATCTTCATCAAAACAGCCACCATACCTACCTATCATGGCATTTCCATAGCCATTCCGAGATATATTGCCATGCAACTTCCATCATCATCATATACATGACTTGAGCATTCATTGTCATATTGCCTTGCATGATCGTAAGATAGCTAGCATGATGTTTTTATGGCTTATCCGTTTTTTGATATCTTTGCTATGCTAGATCATTGCACATCCCGGTACACCGCCGGAGGCATTCATATAGTCATATCTCTGTTCTAGTATCGAGTTGTAATATTGAGTTGTAAGTAAATAAAAGTGTGATGATCATCATTATAGAGCATTGCCCATAAAAAAGAGAGGCCAAAGAAGCCTAAACAAAAAAAAGGGAGTCAAAGAAGCCCATCCAAAAAAAGAAGAGAGAAGGGGCAATGCTACTATCCTTTTACAACACTTGTGCTTCAAAGTAGCACCATATTCTTCATAGAGAGAGTCTTCTATGCTTTCATTTTCATATACTAGTGGGAATTTTCATTATAGAACTTGGCTTGTATATTCCGATGATGGGCTTCCTCAAATGCCCGAGGTCTTCATGAGAAAGCAAGTTGGATGCACACCCACTTAGTTTCAGTTTGAGCTTTCATACACTTATAGCTCTAGTGCATCTGTTGCATGGCAATCCCTACTCCTCGCATTGACATCAATTGATGGGCATCTCCATAGCCTGTTGATTAGCTGCGTCGATGTGAGACTTTCTCCCTTTTTGTCTTCTCCACACAACCTCCACCATCATATTCTATTCCACCTATAGTGCTATGTCCATGACTCACACTCATGTATTGCGCGAAAGTTGAAAAGGTTTGAGAATGTCAAAAGTATGAAACAATTGCTTGGCTTGTCATCGGGGTTGTGCATGATTTGAATATTTTGTGTGGTGAAGATGGAGCATAGCCAGACTATATGATTTTGTAGGGATAACATTCTTTGGCCATGTTGTTTTGAAAAGACATGATTGCTTTATTGGTACACTCGAAGTATTATTGTTCTTATGTCAAATGATAGACTATTGCTTTGAATCACTCTTGTCTTAATATTCATGCCATGATTAGACATATGATCAAGATTATGCTAGGTAGCATTCCACATCAAAATTATCTTTTTTATCATTTACATACTCGAGGACGAGCAGGAATTAAGCTTGGGGATGCTGATATGTCTCCGTCGTATCTATAATTTTTGATTGTTCCATGCCAATATTATTCAACTTTCATATACTTTTGGCAACTTTTATACTATTTTTGGGACAAACATATTGATCCAGTGCCCAATGTCAGTTCCTATTTGTTGCATGTTTTATGTTTCGCATAAACCCCATATCAAACAGAGTCCAAATGGGATAAAAATGGAAGGAGATCATTTTTGGAATATTTATGATTTTTGGGAAGAAAAACCAACCTGAGACGGTGCCCGAGGGGGCCACGAGGCAGGGGGCGCGCCCCAGCGGGGCAGGTGCGCCCCTGACCCTCGTGGACACCCCGTAAGGTAGTTGACGCTCTTCTTTTGCTGCAAGAAAGCTAATTTTCGGAGAAAAATCTGGGCGAATGTTTCAATCCAATCGGAGTTATGGATCTCCGGATATATAAGAAATAGTGAAAGGGCAGAACCTCAGAACACAGAAACAGAGAGAGACAGAGAGACAGATCCAATCTCGGAGCAGCTCTAGCCCCTCCCATGCCATGGGATCCAAGGACCAGAGGGGAAACCCTTCTCCCATCTAAGGAGAGGGTCAAGGAAGAGGAAGAAGAAGGGAGGCTCTCTCCCCCTCGCTTCCGGTGGCGCCGGAACGCTGCCGGGGGCCATCACCATCACCGCGATCTTCACCAACACCTCCACCATCTTCACCAACATCTCCATCACCTTCCCCCATCTATATTCAGCGGTTCATTGTCCCGCAACCCGATGTACCCTCTACTTGAACATGGTGCTTTATGCTTCATTTTATTATCCAATGATGTGTTGCCATCCTATGATGTCTGAGTAGATTTTCGTTGTCCTATCGGTGATTGATGAATTGCTATGATTGGTTTAATTTGCTTGTGGTTATGTTGTTGTCCTATTGTGCCCTCCGTGTCACACAAGCGTGAGGGGTTCCCGTTGTAGGGTGTTGCAATATGTTCATGATTCGTTTATAGTGGGTTGCTTGAGTGACAAAAGCATAAACCCGAGTAAGGGGGTTGTGGCATATGGGATAAAGGGGACTTGATGCTTTAATGCTATGGTTGGGTTTTACCTTAATGATCTTTAGTAGTTGCGAATGTTTGCTAGAGTTCCAATCATAAGTGCATATGATCCAAGAAGAGAAAGTATGTTAGCTTATGCCTCTCCCACATAAAACTTGCTATCGGTCTATTAAAGTAGTCAATTGCTTAGGGACAATTTCACAACTCCTACCACCACTTTTCCACACTCGCTATATTTACTTTATTGCTTCTTTATCTAAATAGCCCCTACTTTTTATTTACGTGCTCTTTATTATCTTGCAAACCTATCCAACAACACCTACAAAGTCCTTCTAGTTTCATACTTGTTCTAGGTAAAGCAAACGTCAAGCGTGCGTAGAGTTGTATCAGTGGTCGATAGAACTTGAGGGAATATTTGTTCTACCTTTAGATCCTCGTTGGGTTCGACACTCTTACTTATCGAAAGAGGCTACAATTGATCCCCTATACTTGTGGGTTATCACCGCCCTACTACCAGTTCAACGTTGTCATCCATATCAGCGCCTTGTTGGAGAAATAGCCAACACTTTTGCTCCAACGTTGTTGTTGCACACTCTACCCGTCACAAGAATAACTTCCCTACACACCGCCGCCTAAATACTATTCTTTTTTCCCGTCCGACGGTTACATTGGCGGCAAAAGGAGTAGGAACCGGTCCGCTCGTTTATTTTTCTTTTGTTTTTGTTTCCCTGGTGACATTGACTGTAGTGGCAGCGATGGTGTGTTGGAATACAGTTTAGTTTCTCCCTACCTTTATGGCGTTTGATCCGGCATCGATAGAGGGGATGTGAGAGTTTGTTCCTTGATCTGTTGGTTCCCTTCGGATCTTGGTAGCTGATGTGTCATTAAAATGTTTGTTCATGTGTTTGGAATTGTCACGGCAGATGTCCTAGTGAAAGGACTTAGTCGTGAAGCCATCGCAACTAGGAAGCTTAAAGGGGTTAAAACGGGAAAAAGGGCACGGGAGTTTATACTGGTTTGGCCACTTGCGGTGAAGGTAATGGCTTAATCCAGTTTGAGGTGGGATTGCTTATGTCTCGATTACGAGGGAGCGAATCCGCTTGACCTAGTTCTCGATCTGATGTTGCTGGTCCTGAATCGCCACCGGGTCGTCCCTTTATATACAGAGGTCGACGCCCAGCAGCTCACAGAGTCCCGGCCGGCTCATAAACAGTGTCCGGCTCGGTCTCTTTCTATTCTTGCCTTACAATTCAAGTTACATACATATGGCGGTTTATCTCTACGGGCCTTGAGTCGCCTTTGGGCTTAGGGCCCTTAACTGAACCGCCATCTTCAAATGTCGTCATGGGCTTCACATCTTGAATCGCCATAGCTATAACCAGGCACCTCCTGGGCGGGTCATACCTAATAGTTATATCCCCAACATTAGGCCCAGATTGATTTGAACTGGTTTGTGTCAATCTTAAACATTTAGAAAAAATCTTCTGCTCTTCATTGTGCGAGAATATATAACCCACCATGATGTCATCTTCTGGATTTTCAATAACCCGCCATGACATCATCTGCCATTACTTCACACTTTATCCAACATATCTCAACGGATCCTTATCTTAATGACCATCCTGAGAATCGAGGCATCCTGGTAGCTGGATAAACATATTTTCGGCCTCCTCGTTTTTTGCGCCCACTTAAGAGTTTTTCCTTATAAATAGGTTCGACCGGTCTTTCCTCATTCTCCCCCTTTCCATCGTCTTCCACCTCTCGCACCCTTCTGCCACTCGAGCTCCGCCGCCACCGCAGAGCGCACCGTTGTCTTCGCCCAGGTCGCTGCATCACCCTGAATCGATCGAGAGAACGGCGGCCATCCTCCATAGTAGATCTACAGCTATAAGTTTCTGCCTTCCCGCACCTCAGATCCGCATTAGGGTTTGCGAGTTTCTCTGTGTTCTTCGTTGTTCATCGTAGTTCATCTTGAATGCTTGTACTGCGAACCTCTTTGATCTGAAAACGGCGTATAACCAACGCGGTAGTTGTTTTGCTTCCACTTTTAATACTAGCGGATCTCCTTTCTCTGTAAAGAGACCTCATTAGAACTTACGAACTCATCTGTACTGGTTTTTTAGGTCTAGATTATTTCTTTTTCTGAGCATCCGTTGATCTAGAATAATGATTGCAATCTATGAAACTTGTTTGTTTGACACTTAGCCAAATATCTGTGTTTTGGTAGATCCACCTAGCCCTGGCGGCTCTAATCACTGACTTAAATTGCAATGCTCAATAGATAACATCAACCAGGCATGGTGGCTTAAATAACTTGACTGCTCATGGTGGTTTAAATAATCTGACGTAATTAGCCATATACCATTAGGCCCCTTCATAAGCCGCCATTCTGAACATGTGCATTAACTTTTCCTCCTGCTTAAATTTGAACCGGCAATTTTTACTCTTTTGCTAGGCTTCCTTTGTCACAATGCCGCCCAAAGCAGCCACTTCATGCAATTGGGGCAAATCCATCGTCACAGATAGCACACTTGATGACTTTGTGAAAACCGGTTATCTGCCAAAGAAGGAAGTCATGTCATACCGTGCTCCTGACCCAACAGAGGAAAAGCCTCAACCCAAAGAGGGGGAGGTCATCGTATTCACTGACCATACGAACACCACCCGGCTCAAAGTTCTTTAGAGACGTTCTGCACTTCTTCAACCTCCGTCCTCAAGACATCGACCCAACTCCGTGTCCAATATTTGCAATTTTCAAGTATTCGGCGAGGTGTATCTTGAAGAAGAACCCAGCCTGCTACTCTTGAGAGAGTTATTTTATTTGAACTGCCAGAATGAATGTGCCAATGGACCTAGTTTGCAGCTCGACAGGATCTCAATCCAACGACGGAGAGACGCCATATTCCCGTATGCAAATCCACCAAGTCACCCCAAAGATTGGAACCAAAAATGGTTCTATTGCCACGACACTTCTCCGGCCGATGAGAACCCTCTGCCCGGCTTTCGCGCCCTGCACCTCGAGTCTAATCATCCTCTTCTAGACAAGCTGTCAGTTGCTGATCGCCAGAAAGTCGCCCCCACCATGGCTAAAATCAAGGCTCTTTTGGGGAATGGTCTAAATGGTATCGACTTGCTCCGGGTTTGGCTTGCCTGGCGGATCATTCCATTGAGCTACCGCTCCGGTTTGATGTGCACCCACATGGGAGAGAAGAATGACCCTCTACGACACAACCTTGACGATTTACCTGACGACGTCATCAATGATATGACAAAGTCACTCTTGAACGAGAGCCTAGCAGATTGCGGCAAGGTGGGCTTAAGCCCTTTCTGCAAAGCTAACCCGGCTCCAGCGGTAAGCTGCCAGACTAAGTAAATTTACCTTCATCCTTGATGTTTTGTCTTTACTCAAACCTTTGCTGATTTTCACAGGATGACGACTGATGTCTACTACACAACCTTCTTCTTGTAGACGTTATTGGGCCTCCAAGTGCAGAGTTTTGTAGGACAGTAGCAAATTTCCCTCAAGTAGATGACCTAAGGTTTATCAATCCGTGGGAGGCGTAGGATGAAGATGGTCTCTCTCAAACAACCCTGCAACCAAATAATAAAGAATCTCTTGTGTCCCCAACACACCCAATACAATGGTAAATTGTATAGAAGCACTAGTTCAGCAAAGAGATGGTGATACAAGTGCAATATGGGTAGTAGATAAGGGTATTTGTAATCTGAAATTATAAAAACAGAAAGGTAACTAATGATAAAAGTGAGCGTAAACGGTATTGCAATGGTAGGAAACAAGGCCTAGGGTTCATACTTTCACTAGTGCAAGTTCTCTCAACATAATAACATAATTGGATCATATAACTATCCCTCAACATGCAACAAAGAGTCACTCCAAAGCCACTAATAGCAGAGAACAAACAAAGAGATTATGGTAGGGTACGAAACCACTTCAAAGTTATCCTTTCTGTTCTATCTATTAAAGAGTCAGTAGTAAAATAACATAAAGCTATTCTTTCTGTTCAATCTATCATAAGTTTCATACTAGAATAAGACCTTAAGACACAAATCAACCAAAACCCTAATTTCACCTAGATACTCCATTGTCACCTCAAGTATCCATGGGCATGATTATACGATATGCATCACACAATCACAGATTCATCTATTCAACCAACACAAAGTACTTCAAAGAGTGCCCCAAAGTTTCTACCGGAGAGTCAAGATGAAAATGTGTGTCAACCCTTATGCATAGGTTCATGGGCGGAACCCGCAAGTTGATCACCAAAACATACATCAAGTGGATCACGTGATATCCCATTTTCACCACAGATAAACATGGCAATACATACATCAAGTGTTCTCAAATCCTTAAAGACTCAATCCGAAAAGATAACTTCAAAGGGAAAACTCAATCCATTACAAGAGAGTAGAGGGGGATAAACATCATAAAATCCAACTATAATAGCAAAGCTTGCGATACATCAAGATCATGCCATAGAGAGAACACGAGAGAGAGAGAGATCAAACACATAGCTACTGGTACATACCCTCAGCCACGAGGGTGAACTACTCCCTTCTCGTCATGGAGAGCGCCGGGATGATGAAGATGGCCACCGGTGGTGGGTTCTCCCTCCGGCAGGGTGCCAGAACGGGCTCCCGAGAGGTTTTTGGTGGCTACAAAGAATTGCGGCGGCGGAACTCCCGATCTATCTTGTTCTTCAATGTTTTTAGGGTATATGGGAATATATAGGCAAAAGAAGTCGGTCGGGGTGCCTCGAGGGGCCCACAAGGGTGGAGGGCGCGCTCG